>NW_026599288.1:2326357-2642785 GCF_023634085.1 Falco cherrug | reverse complement strand
GAGAACCTATCTACAATCTGAATCGTATCATTCGTCTACAGGCTGTCTTGGAAATTATTACTAATCAAACAGCTAAAGCTTTTGATGTGAAATGCAATTTATCAACACAGGATGGTTCTCGATTACCTGCTAGCTGAAAAAGGAGGTGTTTGTGGTAAAGTAAATGTTTCCAATAGGTTAAACATTTTAAGAACGCTCACCTTGCAGAATGTTCAGAGGGGGAAATGTACACTCTGGACCCTTCTTCCCTGGCAGGTGACGTGGTGGTCTAGTGGTAAGAAAACATTACATTGAAAACAGGGACCTGTCATTTGGCCATAGTACCATAAATGTTACCATTGGCAGACTTACCGGAGTAGTAAGCTCGGGAAATGGGTTTGGGACTTCATCTGGGCACGCAGTAGCCATTGTTTATCACACGAATGATCCACGTATATGGAGGCTCTGTATAGACTCAACAGTATGACCTTTGCCTCCAGACTAATCCAAAGAATACTCCCAAACTAGAAATGGGCCAGATTGGAAAGGGTAATGGGCCTGGACAACAATGGCAGGTTGATTTCACAGAACTTCCAAGAAAAGGGGGCTATCGATATTTGCTGGTATTAACTGATACCTTTTCAGGTTGGCCAGAAGCATTCCCAACCAGAACTGCCAAGGCTCGGGAGGTAACTAAAATACTAATACAAGAAATAATACCGCGTTTTGGGGTTCCAGCAACCATATCCTCTGACAGAGGACCACACTTTGTTTCAAAAATAGTGCAACAAACCAGCCACCATTTAGGTATAGATTGGCAACTTCACACCCCATATCGCCCTCAGTCGAGTGGCCAAGTGGAGAAAATGAACCACTTAAACAGCAAATTTAAAGTTGGGACAAGAAGCAAACTTGCCATGGCCTCAGTCTCTCCCTTTAGCCCTTTTGCGTATACAGACAAGACCGAGAGCGAGAGAAGGACTGAGCCCTTTTGAAATTCTGTATGGACGCCCCTATGGAATACAAAAGGGGACATCAATACAAATTTGGGATGAAATTATGGCTTCCTATATGGTGGCATTGAGCAAGCAGCTCAATAAAATTGGAAAACATGTAATTGGGACCCAAGGAAGAGGTCTGGATGGGCCTGTACATGATATCCAACCTGGAGATTATGTATATGTAAAGTCTCTTGCAGAAAAAACCTTGAAACCACAGTGGGAAGGACCATACCAAGTACTCCTCACCTCCTTCACAGCAATCAAAATTAAAGAACAGAATGCCTGGATTCATCATACCCGTGTGAAGAAGTCGCCACAAAAGCTTTGGACATCAGAAATTCAAGGGCCGTTAAAGCTCAAGCTAAAAAGATAGGATGTGGGTTAAATTTAACATGATTCTGATAATTTCACAGGTGATAGACACAGCGGCCTGGCGAGAGAACTGGTATGTTCAAGCAATTCAAAACATCACCAAAATTTTAAATAAAACTGATTGTTGGATCTGCACCCAAATGCCAAGACATTCTGGTTATGAGATACCGTTAATAGGCATCCCACTGCCAGTTTCCCTGACGAACCGCCGAGACGGCTCCTTTTGGGGAAATACAATCTGGAGCACAGACCCTCAGGTTAAGTGGGGACGAGAATTAAAAATAACTGTTGAAGAGACCAGCACATTAGGGATAACTGCCTGGTAAGTTCGGGAAAAGGGCTATTTATGGGAGAACACCCAAATTGTAACAGAAGTCGTACATTAAATATGACAGGTAGAGATTTGGGATTTTTGAAATTGAACTATACCGGTCTCCTGACCCCACAAGGGACAGGGTGGTATTGGTTGTGTGGCACAACGGCTCATAAAGTCTTGCCCATAGGATGGCGAGGAGCATGCACTCTGGGAGGTCTGGTCCCCAATATTACTATCATTGACGGGTTAACGCAACCCCCCCATAAGAAAAAACCGAAACGTTGTAAATAACCCCCTCATAAACAGACCAACGAGTTTCCACAGCTTTGCGCGATGGTTCATTCCGTTTTTAGGGGTTAGTGAGTTGGAAAAGGCAATAATAAACATCTCAGCTGTAATAAAAACCGTGGAAAATAAGACAGTTGATGCCCTCCTGGCACTCCAGGAGGAAGTTACTGACTTACCGAAAATAGTATCACATAATCGTATGGCCTTAGATTTGCTATTAGCCTCCCAAGGGGGGGGTATGCACTGTGATCAATATAGATTGTTGCATGTATGCAGATCAGAGCGGGCAAATCACCGAGGACCTCCAAGAAATTAGGAAACAAATAAATATTCTACATAAAGTGACACAAGACAACACTTCTTGGGGCTTTTCTGAATTATGGGAGAAATTGACATCCTGGTTGCCCAATCTAGCATGGCTAAAACAATTATTTGTAATGATCGTTGTAATCGTCTTTCTATTTTTAATTATTAGTATAGCTATCCATTGTGGATTTTGGTGCCTTAAGGGAACTGGAAATTCCCATAGCGAATGGAAGAGAAATCAACTGCGACAAAAATTAGAATCTAATCAATACTTCGAGTCTGAGTAAAAGAATTTACTAATTTCTTTGAAGAGGGGGGACTGAGGGGGGGGGGGGGGTTAAGAGATAGGGTAAAATTTAACGACTATGATAGTCTGCTTAGCTGTTTACCAAATTTTACATGGTTTGCTTGGGTGCTGTGATAAGGTATACGGGAGTAAAGAGCTTTATGACCATATAAGTCCAGAGAATAATTACAACCTTGCAAGAACAAGCCAAAGCCGGTTCTGCGGTTTGGACAAAGACCAGGACGTTACTGAGCCTGCGCCAGGTGTGGGGGCAACTAGCGGAAGACTCGCCTGCCTTCATCCTCAGAACCCCCGACGACCACCACCAGGGGACACTGCGCAAACTCAGTCGAGAGAAAAATATGGAAATGACTCGCAGAACTAATTTTAATACGAAGCGGGGATAGGCAATGCATATGTATAGGCGTATTGCAACATATTATGAATATGTAATGAGTTGCCCTATAAAAATAGAGCAAGTTTGAGTCGGGCGCGCACGGTTTTTGGCGGGACTACCCCCGTGCTGCCCAGCGCTGAATAAACATACCTACTTTACAGTCTTACAGATTGTGGAGTCTGCTTTCCGCACGTCACATGAAAGTCAAGTAGGAAAAAAACCCCTAATCTTAGAATAAAGATTGATGCCAAGATAAAACAGACTAATCAGTACTTATTGTTTAAATGATGATCTGTGTAGCTCACGCTTAAGGTTTAATCAATCAGCGTCTAACATGTAGAAGGTAGAAACGTATATTAACGTAGAAGAATGGCTAATAAATCGACATCTTGCTTGCATCAAGCTATGTCCCATCTCTTCATTCACCACAGAACACCACTTGTGACCAAACACCAACTGGATGTAACACCATTCACCACAACTCTCTGGGCCCAGACATCCAGCCAGTTGTTTATCCAGAACAGTATACTTGTCCAAGCCTTGAGCAGCCAGTTTCTCCAGGAAAATGCTGTGGGAAATTGTGTCAAAGGCTTTACTAAAGGTCCAGGTAGACAACATCCACAGCCTCTCTCTCATCCACTAAAGTGGGTCACCTTGTCATAGAAGGAGATCAGGTTCGTCAAGCAGGACCTGCCTTTCGTAAACCCATGTTGACTGAGTCTGATCCCCCAGTTGTCCTGTATGCGCCATGTGATGGCACTCAGGATGATCTGCTCCATAACCTTCCCCAGCACCAAGGTCAGAATGACATGCCTGTAGTTCCCCAGGTCCTCCTTCTGTCCTTGTAGATGGGTCACATTTACCAACCTCCAGTCAACTGGGACCTCCCCAGTTAGCCAGTGCTTCTGATAAATGATTTAGAGTGGCTTGGTGAGCACTTCCTCCAGCTCCCTCAGTACCCTTGGGTGGATCCCATCTGGCCCCATAGACTTGTACATGTCTAAGCAGTGTAGCAGGTCACTAACTATTTCCCCTTGGATTATTGGGGCTTAATTCTGCTCCCTGTCTTCCAGCTCAGGAGGCTGGGCATCCCCAAGAATAACTGGTTTTACTATTAAAGACTGAGACAAAGAAAGCATTATCTCAGCCTTTTCCTCATCCTTTATCACCACATTTCCCACCACCACCACCCAATAAAGGATAGAGATTCTCCTTAGCCCTCCTTTTACTGTTAATGTATTTATAGAAACATTTTTATTGTTTTTTGATACAGTAGCCAGATTAAGTTCCAATTGGGCTTTGGCCCTTCTAATTTTCTCTTTGCGTAACTTCATGACATCTTTGTAGTCCTCCCGAGTTTCCTGTATGTTCTTCCAAAGGTTAACACATGCACAAGCTCCAGCCAAAGCTCTGTTCAGCCAGACCAGTCTTCTTCCCCACCAGCTCAACCTTTGGGACATAGAGACAGCCTGCTCCTATGCTTTTGACTACCTTCTTGAAGAATGCCCAACCTTCCTGGACTCCTTTGACCTTCAGGACTGCCTCCCAAGGGAGTCTGACAACCAGGCCCCTGGAATAGGCCAAAGTCTGCCCTCCAGAAGTCTAAGGTTCTGCTAACCCCCCTTCTTTTTTCTCCAAGAATCAAAAACTCTATCATTTCATGATCACTGTGCCTAAGATTACCTCCAACCATCACATCACCCCCAAGTCCTTCTCTGTTCGCTAACAACAGGTCCAGCGGGGTGCCTTCCCTAGTTGGCTTACTCGCCAACTGATTCAGGAAGTTATAACTATCAAAAACAGCCAGCTGCACCAAGGCTTTTACCATCACATACCAGGTCAACTTCAATAAGTAGCTCCCACACCTTGTCCCAGCACAGCCACCAACCCCCCACAGGGTTTTAAAAGCTCATCTACTGTCAGTGCTGTTTTTTCATCCTCTTCAGGCCAGTCCACCTTGCTTCTTGCCTCTGCTGTGTCCGGAGTCTTCCTTTGCCAGGCTCTTCTTCCAGCCAGCCTCTGCTCATACAGGCCCCTTCTCCCAGGGCCTCTCCTTGTCACTCCTACATCCAGGACACACCACTCTCCCTCACCCCTCTGCTTTTTCCAGGTCTCTCTTCATCCAGTACTCCTCTCCCATACCCCTTAGAGCTATTTAACTACTTAGCAGGAACCAGCCACAGCTGCATCTTATCGACATCAGCCAACCCACTGCCCCTGAAGCCAGCCCACAGCTGTATATTATCAATGTTAATTAACCTGCCTTCATTCCTCTAGAATTCCTCTACATTATCACAGCTGAAAAATATAACAAAATATCAGGGGTGGGGTGGTGGTGGTGTTTGGAATGTGCCTCTAGCTTGCTTTGTTTTTTCAAAAACTTCTTCTATTTCTAGTTACAGTGAGGGCAAGTTTGCTTACTGTCAGGTATCATTTATATATGAGTTACATATGAAACAACTAGCCACAAGCTATTCAGACTAAACAATTTACATTCTCTATTCAGAAAACAGAAAGGGCCCAATTCTGAAGATTGTGGCTTGTGCATAGCCACTGATCACTGGTGGTGTTCATTTGAGCAGAAGTTAGCAGGATTAAGTCATAAATCTGTGCACCTGACATAAAACCTTCAAGGAAAATTCACACAAACAGATGTTTATCCTGAAGTTTAACAGTGAGCACACTTGAGAAAAACACAGAGGCCCTTCTGAACTGTATTTCTTACTGTCAAGAAATATATAGCTTTCATCTCACATAATGGAATATTTTGGTTTATTAAGTCTAACTTGAACAGATGAAACAGTAAGAAGTAGTTGTTAATAACTTATCTTTTAAATTCAGGTGACTCTGCTATAGTTAAAGGGAATATCAACAGAAGGATCAAAAGGTAAAATGAACATAATGACTGAAGGATATATTTGTTACTGCTTTAGATCAGTAACTTCCAGCAAAATGTTTCTTTTGGTATTGATAGATGCAAAACTATTATCACTAGCACCTTTCTAGTCACAGGTTGTTTTACTATCCTTATAAACGTGATTATCTGGTTTCAAAATAACTCATTCAATACACCAATTTCACTGTATATAACAAGTTCAGAAGGAATAATTATCATAATCTAAATCAGTATATTGTCTGTGTGATTGTCTCCCTTCTACAATACCTGCATTTCCAAATGACAACTGTAAAACTCCTTGTAGATCATGCACAAATTCAAAGTTGCTATTCACGTTTGGCCTTAACTTTAATCACCTGAGCAGTGATCCATTAACATTTGTTGTGTGCCTATATCATGCCATTAAGTTGGGATCTCATTTAGGTGCTGCATCCTTAACATTGATAAAAGAAGCACTGCTTTCAGAATGAAAGCAAAGGAATAAATAAAGATTTTAACATGGAGAAAGTTCAAATGTTGCAAATGGTTCCTATCAAAAGGATGATATCAGGATATAGTTTTATGGAAAGCTAAATATTTATAAAATAATTTGGGCTTGTATTTAAAGGTCATCTAATTAAATAAGTAACATTAAATCAGTCTCAAATGTTCTTAAAGTATTTGTTTGCACCATTTACAATTAGCCAATAGAAAGTTGACTCATACTTCTCACATTTGACAAAGTGTTACTTCTAAAGCAATAAAAGATTTTAAGCTGTATTAGGCTACTAATATTTAAATGGGAATTGAGAATTGGCTTTGAGTCAGATTTGGCATGATCTCCTACTTTTCCTCCCAGTGGTAAAAATTATTGCTGAATTTCCCATTTCACAGAAATGTTCTTTGGATACAACCGGACAAATTCTATCCAGATTTACACTCCGGAATCCCAAGCAGAGCCAGTAGAGATGCAAACTACAGCCCAGCAGCTATCTGCCAAAAGGTGACATGCTGTGATGTGCGTGTCTGCCATCTGGATACTGCTGTGGTAAAAACTAAATATTACAGTTATCCCAAGCACCTTTTTAAAGCCACTGTTCTTACTTTGAACATTTAAAGCAGTGTTTACTTCAGAGAAACACTAATCTGAATGTATGGAGAGTTAATTTGATCCCTGCAATGTAACACCTTTGTATTACAGCATTTGTAAAAGAACAGATAACTTAGTGGTTTCAGAGGAAGGATTTTAATGAGACAGGGTGTGGCTTTTTAAGAGTTCTTAGCCTGATACAGCAACATTTTATAAAGCCCTAATAGCATGGCTCTGCCATGATTATACACACCAGTTTCAATTGCTGTAGAATTATTTTCACTTCAGAACATTTTATGCCCAGAGTACATACAGGTTTAGTTTGCAATGCTCAAATCTACTATCTACAACAGGGTTTGTTTTGATCTCAACTGGCTTCCGTTTGGAGGTCATTTTACTAGCATATAACAGAATCAATGACATTTCTATTATACTTGATTCCTCTTTTCCATTCTCGACATAGCTCTGCTTCTGAAAAAATTAAATGACAAAGAAATACAACATATGCCCAAATTTTTTCTGTAGTATATACCAGATATTAATATAAGAATTCCAGTTCCTTCTTCAATGATAGTTTGCAGTAAAATTCCCATGGGTACAAAACCACACTGTGTCATACCCTCTTGACACAATATATAACAATATCCAGCAAGCTTAATACTCTACATAATATATTTTAACATCTGAGTCACAATTATTTTTAGACATCTAATTCTCTAAGCCTTTCTGTGTTATTGTAAGGACACTTTGGTCATCACATTTGTTCCCCATCCAAAGTAAGCTGGAATAATATCTGTCAAAAGCTCAGAACTCATTACAGAGCAGAGAGATTGCCATCAACCCCAAGTCTAGAGTTCCTCCTACTAGTGACATGCAGAAAGAGGCTGAGATTTTTAGTTTGATACAAACTTAATAGCCTTAAAATATTTGTAAAGGTGAATTTGAATTCCACTGTAATTCACCTATTTAATACAAATTTTAATCCATGTGAAACAGTGAAATATGCCTGCCTATTAAGGTTGTTTCCTTCTTTCGAGGATTTAAGTCTTCCCCTAATTAAATGAAATTGCAGAACTCCTGCCCATTTCACTGGGAGAACAATCAGATCCTTTCAGAACTTTACCAGGGACTACACCCTGCTATGCATGTTTTTACATGAGAATAAATCCATATCATCTAAAAGAATTTTTGCAATGAGACTTAATGCAAAAATTTAGCCCCATAACACAGAATCCAGAGTACAGTCAGTACTGTTTTCTCAACCCTTAGCATTTTAACTATCTTATTCAGTCCCAACAGGTTAGTTATAATCCATTTCATAGGATTCAGTATGTAGGAAAGGTCCAACAGCATTTAGCTGAAAAAATAAGAAATGTGCAATTGGAGCAGGGCATCTTGCTTGTTTCATTAACAAGCCCTAAGCATACATATGCTCAGTAGAGTGTCATGCTCAATCACACTCATCACATTAACCAAAGCAGCCCTCACTGTAGTTGCTTTGTGTCCTTATCAGACTGTGCTGTCTCTTCATCCTGGTAGATAGTCAAATTCTCACTTGGGCACACCTTACAAAACACTGAAGTCTTGGTATACAACCATTTCTAACACTTCCATAATTAGCTTGAGCTCTGACTTGGAGGGGGTTGGGGAAGGAGCAGAAGGAGAGAAAAAGCTGTGTGTTAAATATTATAAAGGCTTCCACCGTTTTATATGTAACATCAGAGATAATTTCTGCATAAGGTCATTCTCATGGCTTTCATTATCACATATAGTTAGTCAAAACCACTTCAACCCCAGGCAATAAACACTCTGCAAAGAGAATATTAAGAGGGTATAAAAGCATCCTACTCACTTGGAAACTAACTTGGTTAAAAATGAAACAGTTTTGTAAAAAATAATGTAGTGTCAGGAAGGGCTTGTTCATACCTCAGATTTACTATGTGTGCACACAAATGAAAGCAAATTTTGCTTCTCTTGAAGGTAATGGCAGAAGTTCAACTCCAGTGAAGGCAGATCAGGTCTGTAACAGACTTAAATCTTGAAATAAATAGGATAGCCTTTTATGTACTTATATTTTAGGTCAAACAAATTCAATATACTCTATGGATCTTGAACGTCAAAATCCCACTTCTAGGACATCTCAGTTTCAGAGCTATATAGTGGCTCAGGTTTAAAAACAAAAAACAAAACAAAAAAAAAGCTTTAGGTGCCTGATGCTAGTTTAAGAGCAATTTAGGCACTTAATTCCAAAATAATAGCCCTGAAAATTCTTCTTCAAAAGCTTCTTAAACTTTGCAGGTGCCTCTATTATCATAAATACCCATTTCCAGTTCACCACAGACTAAACAGCTTCTTTCTTAAGTGTCATGGTGTTCCCTACTTAACTTACCACTTACCCATGGCCAGACGTAGACCCAAAGCTCTAGGACCAAGACCCTTCCACCAAACTGCAGGAGGCTACAATGTAGGTGCCCCATTCTGATAGCCAGCAAGAATCTTTCTATGGTCAAGGAAGACTGAGCCATTGTAGTTAATGGAGTTTGGGGCACAACTCACCTTCTCCCAAGATTTGCTCAAAACTATGGTATAGATTCCATTCATTTCATCATCAACAGGACAAGTACCTCAGACATTGATAGAGTTTGGTAAGAAGAGCTCTGCATTTGGAGTCACTCTTCCTATTTCTCTTTTCAAGCACTCATTCTCTGATCACATCTACTGAACATCAGCTGAAACAGGATCTGCATAAAATGCAATAGCAATTCCTTTTATTTAGAAGATGCCTGGAAGAACCGTCTTCCCTATTATACCAGGAGATCAGAGCAGACATGCAGATTACAAAAGAATCATTTCTACCCAAGGACATTTGAGTTCACGTCCCCAGGTGTGCCTAAGCCCTCCAGGTATTGTCTAGTCTGACTATGTCAGGTAAGGAACAGATGTTTTCAGACCCCTGTGATGAAGCTGATCCAATAAACAAAATTAAAAAAAAAATAATCAACATTTATCGATGTGAAGAAGACAGCAAGAAGGGACAAGTTTTTTTGTAGCCAAGTGTGCAAAAACCCAGTTTCCTGGAACAGACTCCAGAAGCAAGCGAATGCATCCTTCCTTTTCTGAGAAAACCTACCTCTCAGCACAAGCCCACATTCCCACCTCTCATGAAATAACCATGCTTGAATGTCCCACCCGCTTGGCACCCCACGAGGTTTCCAAACTGAGATCCCTCTCTCAAATCCTGAATAAAATATATAAAGCATCCAAGAGCAGAACAAACCCCATGTTTGTTTACTGCATTTCACCCAGACTAGCTTGGGTGACTCTAATCAGCTGGTTTGGATTCCATCTTGAGGTTTTCTCTACATGGAATTAATATTAATTCTGGTTTATTTTCCAGGCACCAGTTTGATAAGAAGAATGCAGCTTCCTTCAGATGTGCTCAGCCTCTGCCAATTTCAGTCCTGACCTTCCACTGAAAGCCTCCTGGCTAGACCCTATGTCTATATAGGAAGCCAATTAAATTCTCAGCAAGTGCCTTAATATATTATGGGAAGTTCTGGAAAACAGAGGCCCCAATTTGAAATTCTCCCTTGCTGATATGGATTACAATTAGAATAGGCTAAGTGAATAAATAGCTCCATTTTAAAAAAATCACATCAAACCCTACACTAGAGTATCTTTAGACATAGCATCATAACTATTTAAACAAGGATCTCAAAAACTTAGTGCAGAATAGGTCAGAAGTCTTTAAAATTGTTACTGATTTCTGTTGCACACAGATATATGAAGAGGTATTCTGCTGCACTGACCAATAATAAATAGAGCACATTAGAGTGGTTTTATTTACTCAACTTTCACATGAAACCAATCCACACATACATTATTGATAAATAATGCACTCCTCTCCAGTTCACAGCATCTAAATTATGCAGAATTAGGAACAACTGACAAATCAATATACATAAATGCTTATCCTAGTAGATATCACTGTATTTGTTCCCAGCATACTTGGTGAACTTCAGTTTTGGGTAAAACCTATATAGGTGGAGACTTTTTTCCATAGATGCCACAATGTTTGGCATTCAGATCAATACTATTCTTATTACTCTTTTGCTCAGATAAAACGTATTAGAATTAACTTAAATATATACAGAAGCATCATTTGAAAGCAATAATAAAGTTTAGTGCTTTTAGTCAGCCTTATAAAAATAAAAAGTTTTGCAGTAGAGTATATTATTTTGTAGATGTTTCAACACTGTATTACACTACAGTTGTTCCATCAACAATAAATAATCTTCTACCAATGCTCACTCCTGTGTTTATTTTCATCTAGGAACTAAACTCAACATTGTCAAGCAACATTTTTCAACAATCATGAAGTATTTAGCACAATATTCACCCAAGAGCATTACCTAGCACAGATTTTCAAAGCAATAATCTCAGGTTACATTTTCATTTGGTTTCCAAGAGGAAGTATGATTTTTTCTATGCAGATACACAAGACCAAATTCACCTCATCAGTTCACTTAATTAATGTATAGAATTAATTTTTGCTATTCTCTATTCAACTGTGTTGAACTAGACTTTGCATAGTCAGCTTTATTTAAATGGAAGTAATTACTGAGAAAAGCCCCACAGAATATTAATCGTTTAATATTATAGTATTACAGATATGTAACACTATGTTATGAATTGTTCACCATAACTGGCATAGGTCCAACTACATGCATTGTGGGGTTTGGGGCTTTTTTGATCACTGAGGCAATACAAATATGAGACAAAAGCTTAAAACCCTAAAAGCAAGCCATTCTTCAAATACTGAAATCTAAATCCCATTTTATTATGCTGTTAATGAATTGCCAAGATTCTCCTTTGCTTGTTAACATGATAGCAGACAGATGAGAAGAAATAAAAAGTATTGGCCTGTGAAAGGCAAATCAAAAGGGGAGACTGAAGGGATTTCTCAAGTTACTCAAGTGAGTTTTTATGCCCCAGCCAGTGGTCAGAACGGCTCAGAACACTTAGATACAGTATACAGTTGTCTGCCCAAAAGGATGAGAATTTGCAGTTTCTTTGTAAGCTTACTGCACAACAAACAAAAGAAGGGCATTTGATACTAAACAGAGAATGAATAGTCAATAACATTGTATAAGCTTTTTCAAGTCACAAATCTTTATGCAACAGGAAAACTTTGCATGTTACTGGAGTCTTTTACTGCAAAGATTGCTTCTTTTGTTCCCTCCACTCATGTTTTTTAGGTGTAGAATATATTTTTCTAAAATTAAACCCTCATCTGTTGGCAGATAATGGCATCAAATCCCTAGCTTCTATGAAGGAAAGATAAACCATAGATTAAATAGACATTAAAGTAAATGAAGGAAACTGAGCACTACAATTACAGAGATACTTAAATATCCTGCAGAACTGCAAAATAATTATTTTATGACTTTCAACATGGGTGGCATAATGTTTATGAAATAAAAGATTCCAATAAAATAATGTATACTTCTTCCATTGTTGGATCTCTCATTCTTAAATTTGAAAAAGAACTTGGAATACCACAGCCAACATTTTGAATAAAAAATTAAAATATGTAACAAGTTCCATGCTATCATAACTCAACAACTATGAAATAGGGTGGCATGTGAAGAAGAAATACAGAGGACAAAATGCAAACACAATGATATTTGTACAATTTTAAGTGCAGCTGTCAAGTTTAAGTAATACCTTACATGCCCTTTTTGTAACTTGCGGAATTACCTTTATGAAACCCAACTGTTCAAAATAACTCCTGGACTAGCAGTGCCACCTAGCATCTTTAAAAAAAAATCCTGTGCATTTACAGAATTGGTAGGCTAGCATTTATTATGACTATCAATGTTCATAATAGATCTATGCATCAAGTCGTAACCCTCAAGTGAGCAGCAGGACATGTTTTGATAATCAGTGTATTACTAAATATAACATCTGTACACATCACAAATCATGTGGACAATAAAAGTGTAGGACAAAACTCTAGCCTTTGAAAAAGCTGAACTGAGACTGGGAAAGAGAGGGCTGCATTTACTCATGCAATGTTGGGTTATAATACATGGATAGCATAAAGCTGTGATAAAGATGGGAAGAAGGAACAGCAAGAGGTTTTCTTTCTTAAGCAATATAGAATACGTAGAATGCTTTAGATGACTAAAGAAAATATTTTCTTATGGCAATAAAGAGAAACATCTGCTTTGCATGGCTTAAATTCCCCATTCTGAAGTCTAAATAGACTTCTGCTTTGCACAGGTATATATTGACATGTAATAATGCATATGAAATATATTTATTTGCTCCTCTCTATATGGATTTAAAAGGCTTAAGATTTGCAAAAGTATAACAGTGAGCAAAAATTCACCCGTTTTTATCATTCTTTGAACAGAATGAATTGCTTGGCATTGCATAAGACAACATGAATACTGCCTCTCAGTGCCTACAGTAGAGAAGACAGGCTCTGAAATGACAGGATGTACTGGGAAGCCTTGAAACAGTCAATTATCATCACTGTTAGGAACAAGCCTTTAGGAAGAACTTAAGGGCAAACAAGGATGAAAAGGCACTGTAGCATAAGGAGCTGCAGAGAAAGAGAAGCGAGGGGAGTTATTACAAGCTCAGCCATAGCAGCCCCTTGGCACAACAGTGTAGAGATCTAGATATAGGCACATACCTTTGCCCCATAGCTAAGAATCATTTCTATATTGCATAAAACAAATACATTAATTATATCATAGGTATGGAAATTAGATTACAAATATTTCGGTTGAAAGCCCCCAAAGAACTGTTACATTGTGAAAAATTATGAACACCTTGGTGACTTTCAAACAGATTTCATCTTCCACTGTTTTCCCCTGTTCCTGTGCATTTTTGTGTGGATATTCCCTGAGAAAATTTTCACCGATTAGAACTGTATATTTAAGATACAGCTTGCAATATTCCAGATTATTCCATACCTTAAGGGTATATTTTACCTGAAGGTAAATTATACCCCAAAAGGTATATTTATTCATCCCCCTGCCCCCAAGAAAATTTTATTGGGATAGAAATAAAAATAACATGCAAAGATTTAAACAAATACCCCTGGAGCAAAATTAACCCCACTGAGTCTAGGCGCCCAGTCACCCAGTTCAGATAACCAATGTGACCAGTCTGTGACACATCACTAGTAAAGTTGGTTTCCACAGAAACATGCACAAAAACCAATCAAGAGACAGTTTAATATAACATTCTGCATCTGGCTTACATGGAAAAAAAATAAACTAACCTATGTCAATATAACTGTTTGGCAGCCACTGTAAAGTCACCTGTAACTATCTCAAAATTATTGTTCTGTTAGCAGCCTCAGTAGAAAATTACTAAAGGTAGATATTTATTTAGGTGATTCTCTTTCAGAGAACAAGTGACTTCTACCAATCAAAAGTCCCACTTTACTATTATCTACTTATAACAACTGGTATTATGTAACATTTTGTGAGTTTCAGCTACAGCACAGCATTCAGCAGAATTAGATACAAACACTAAATACATATCCATGATATTCTCATTTTCTATGTCAGGACTTGACCTGTGTGTTGGCAACACTAATTATGTATTTCTCCAAAATACTTTTTTCCCGTAGTGCAAAATGCTACTTCCCTGTAAGAATAGTTATTTTAAAAATATAACAGATTTGCAGTACTTTCAAAGAGACCAGCAGGTTTTACCTAGAGAATTAGAAAAGCAAAGTGTCAGTGCTTTAGTCTGATAAAATGTTTTCACCCTTGTTAAAAAAAAAATATATATATACACAAATGGTGGCAGCATGCCATGTTTTCCAGTAGTCACGCTAACTTTAAGCCTACCAACAGAAAGAAACAACATGCACTTTGAAAGAGAGTCCAAAGGAATGAGAGTCATTGGAATGGAGATATGACATGTTTTACCGAGCTCCTTTCTGCCTTCAGTTGCTTATTTCCAGTGCACTAGAATGGAAACACTAACAGGTGGTAGCCCAGAGAGAAAATATTTCTTTTTCAACTTTCTGTTTAAATGCAAGTTTATATCTTACCTTTTTGCTATGTTCCAATTAAGAAACTTGTATTTTCCCTTATTTTTCTTCTGTTATGGAAGGCTGGTGTGATTGGGAATTCATCCCTACTACATAAGTCTCTGCTTACAGATCTAGGGAGGCAAGGTACCTTATGCACACTAGTATAGCTATTTATGCAGACCACATCAGTTTATTCAAAAGACTTATATCCCTGCAGAAGTTCAGGGCTTGATATGATAGTGCTCTCATTTGTTAAGCATGAACCTTTTAATGCTTAAAGAGTAAGAATGTTTCCAAAGGAGAGCAGCAGCAGAGACTAAAATGCCCAATTAAAAAGTAGGGGAAAAATACATTCAAACCAGACACCCCACACTCTCACAACTAACCCACAGGCATAAAATTGACTAGCTGTCTAAGGCTGCTAAGAACAGAGACACAGGATATCTTCCTAAAGGAAAAGGAGTCATTTCAACCTTTTAATTTACAAAGGGAAACCACACACCTAGGTGTTGCAGCTCTGCTCATGAGGAGCAATTAGAACATAATCTGGGTTGTTTATTTTTTTGTGTTAAGAGGTCCATGCTGAAAGATAAAAAAGACTTATAGTCATTCAGTAAGCTCTATGTCTGTGATGCTTTTCAACTGGCTTTTGTGTTGGTACTATCTGCTTTTTTTTTGTTGTTTGGAAAGAATAAACAATCTCTTTAAGTAGGTAATCTCACTTGGGTTAGTCTGCTACAAAAAAGCAAATTGTCCCTTCGTGTTAAAGTTGGATTTTAAAGGAAAAGAAACTCGAAAAGAAATCAGTGCCTGTACAGCGAGCAGCAGCCATTCAGTTAAAGGTATATTCTTAAAACTGATACAGCCAATCCTTTCTAGATGAATCCACTTTTATCAAATACTTTGTGACTTAAGGTATATTGTTATAAACAAACTTAGCAAAGAGGTTGATTTAGTATATTTAAAACTAGTAACAGACTTCAGAGGCTAGAACAATTCTGCTTGCTATCTAAAGAGAAGTATAAAAGAAAACATATAAGCCATCAATTACAACAGGTGCCTTGAGGGACTTTTATGGCCAATAGTGACACCAATGTCACAGTCAAAGTTGCACAATTACCTCTGCATCTTTCCTAGAATGAAGGAGTCAAGCTTGCATGGCTCTTCTGACCCAAACTGTGCCAGCATGGCAAAGAAAGTTGGGCAATATTTCAAACAAGCAATAAAAAAAATATTTCTCATGCTGTCAGCACAGAACCAGTAGTGAGAGAAATAGAATATGCTTTGGTGTTCCCAACTTCTGGTATCTTGAATCTCTCCAAAGATGTATAGGTGCTGTCCTAACAGTGCTGCTTGTTAGTGTGGTCTCGGGTTTGTTTAAAACAGTCCTAAACCATAGAAGGTGCACACAGTAGACCCCTTTGCCCATGACATTGGTTCAAGGATAAATCTGACTAACAATTTAAGTCAGTTGTGGGTTTTTTTAATAAAGGTGGAAGATAGTATTTAAAGAATGATTGCTTGTGTCATCCACCCAGGAAATGTAGGTCCCTCTGTGGGACAAGACCTATAATTTATTATATGGATATTCAACTTTTAGCATATTGTAAGGTCTTGGACAATCTTCAAGCAAGAGATTCTTCCCCTCTACTAAACTGCTTGGTAGTTGATCTGTCATCAGCTACCCACAAGAGAGAAGGAGGGTAAAAATAGCCATTCTTCACAACAAATTCTTTTCCAAATCTTTCAGATTCTCTGTCAATGCCTTTTCTGTGGCTACTGTTTTTGCAGCTACAGAGGACCTTGGTCAACAGGATGGCAGGCCAGCCATACAGTAGAAACTGTGAAACCTTGAGATTGGCACAGAAAGATGTTAAAACTTGCCAACAGAGTTATATTACTGCAATGACTAACAACAGACTGGGTTACTGCAATCTGGTCTCTACTCTTGCAAAGACTTGTATGCAACCTCAAATTAACACATTGTTAGCCTGATCCAGAAAAGACTGATATTAACGGAGACCTTTTTCCAGCTGATGTCACAGACCTTTGGCTCAGGAATTCTAAATGCATCTGTTGGTTATGAGCACAAATTAAGCTGAGTTTTTGGGGTTTTTTAACTGATGTAAAAGCTTTAAATCTCAAAAATATAGTAAGAGCAGAAAATAAAATATAGTAGTTTCTTCAATATTTCATCAAAAAATAAGTTTCCTGAACTTAAACACTATTTGCTTTACTTTTATATGACTGGAACATCTTTTCATTGTTTCAATTTTGATTTTGGGGAGGTAAGGCTATTGTATAGATTCATTAATTACTAGTCCCTAAGCCAATGGATGTCATACTTGGGACTTGTTCCTCCTCACACTGCTGACTAGCATCCACTGTTGGAGGCTTCTGGAAAGTTACTTTTAACCACAAGTTATTGTACTAGCTGCAGGAATTGTGTGGAAGATAGATATGAGAAAGAGGAGCCTTCTGTAGCATATATTAGAAAGCAAGTTGGATTTGATAGACATAATAGTTATTCCTGGCTCTAATGTTTGTGAAAAGAAACTTTAACAATAACGAATGTAAATTTTATTCCATATTTTAAAGAAAGCCTATCATGTACAAAGCTGCAGAGCTACAAATCTGGTAATAATTTAAAAAGAAAGGCAAGATGTAATTGAGAAATAGAGAAGCAAATTAAATAATTTATTTCTTCAAATTTTAAACTACATCAGATGATCAAAATAGAAAATGAACAAATAAGCAGATGAGCAAAATCTTATTTTGTCACCTATTTTACAATCCAAGGTAAGTGGACACTGCATGGGAAGAAAGTCTGCTGCATAGATGGAGTAGCAGACTAGGATTCTGGAGATTTGGCTCTTACCTCTTCTACTGGCCTTCTGGATTGCCTTCAGCAAGCCACTTCCACAGCTTGTACCTCTATGTCCTAGTATGTAATGTGGATTTCCTCTGTAAAGCATTCTAAGATCTCTTGGTAATACTCTCATAGTTAAATTGTATTATTTTCATATTTTAGAATCATAGAATATCTCAAGTTGGAAGGGACCCATAAGGATCATTGAGTCCAACTCCCTGTTCCTCGCAGGACTACCTAAAACTAAACCAACCATATGACTAAGAGCATTGTCTAAACATTCCTTGAACTCTGACAGGCTTGGTGCCATGCTCCCTGGGGAGACTGTTCCAGTGACTGACCACTCTCAGTGAAGAACCTTTTCCTAACGTCCAATCTGATCTTCCCCTGATGCAGCTTAATTCCATTTCCTCATGTCCTATCACTGGTCACCAGAGAGAGATCAGCACCTCCTTCTCCACTGGCCCTCCTTTGGACACACTCTAATAGTTTGATGTCCTTATATTGAGACACCCAAAACTGCATGAGAAGATCAGAAGAGTAAAAGTGAGAAAACTCTTGGGTTGAGATAAAGACAGTTTAATAGGTAAAGCAAAAGCCATGTACGCAAGCAAAGAAAAACAAGGAATTCATTCACCACTTCCCATGGGCAGGCAGGTGTTCAGCCATCCCCAGGAAAGCAGGGCTCCATCATGTGTAATGGTTGCTTGGGAAAACAAACACCATAATGCCAAATGTATCCCCCTTTCTTCTTCTTCCCCCAGTTTATATACTCAGCATGACATCATATGGTATGGAATACCTCTTTGGCTAGCTTGGGTCACCTGTCCTGGCTGTGTCCCCTCCCAACCTCTTGTGCCGCACCCCCAGCCTACTCACTGGTGGGGTGGGGTGAGAAGCAGAAAAGGCTTTGACTCTGTGTAAGCACTGCTCAGCAATAACGAAAACATCCCTGTATTATCAACACAGTTTCCAGCACAAATCCAAAACATAGCCCACAGTAACTATTATGAAGAAAATTAATTCTACCCCAGCCAAAACCAGCACAGATATAATTTATGCCACAGCACTACCCTTGGGCAAATAATATTAACAAAGGGTTATTTGCAGTATCCAAAATGGGATTTAATGCAGACAGGCATCTAATCAACTGAGCTTTTGAAAACATTTGTTCAGAGATTGTTTAAAGTTCATAGGAGCCTCAGGCTTCAACAAAGGTGCATTGGCAACTTCTAGTGTGTACACCTAAAGCACCTAAAACTGGACAGGACTAAGCAAGTCAGCACACCAGTGATTCCATATATCATAGTGTGAGCATATATCCTGCTGGAATCCTGAAACTAAATCTGCTTATTTTCATGAGGGATTCAATCCCCAGTGAGTGTTAACAATCATACCTGTGAGAAGAGACACTTGAATTTCAGTGCCTGTTAGAACTGCTGCTTATTTATTTTGCATTAGTCAGTCATAAAATACATAAACAGACCATGGAACACTGACTGAAACCCACGTCTTTATAAAGAGAAATGCTTTAATCCTAAGGTACTGTGTTACAGTTGATGTTTTTCTGGACACTAGTCCATGCAAAGTGGAAAAGCAACATTAGGATTGAGTAAGAAGAAAAAGAGAGCTTATTTCACCTAACATGGCTCAAGCACTTTGTTGGACTGGAGATGTGGACCTAAATCCTCTTCAGGCAGAGGGATTTGAACCAAAAAGTCCTATCACATTAGCAAGAACCTGTGGATGAAAGGCAATCTCCACTTGTGCTTTCACCTCTGTTTCACAGTACTGATTCTTACTTTGTTTAAACAAAGATTTACCTTCAGTGTCTATAAATTCAAAGGAGGAGAAGGCGGCATCTTCCTCTAGTACGGAAACAGCACTTAGGTTTCCAACAGAGTGATAACAAGGTCAGAATGTTTTCTCTTAGATATACAGACAACAATCTAGATGCAACAGGCTGTAGCTTCTTCTAGAGGAACCAAACATCTGATACTTAGGGATCATGATGATGAACATCACAGTGCCAAAATCCTTTTTTTATGAACAGATTCTCATGGCAGTTATATTGCACAGAAACAGGAGCTCATTTGTAGACATGATGATGTCTCCAGACACAGCAATTTCTGGCAGTTCTGACAGTGATTCAGTTCTGATTCCAACTTTGTATTGCATACATTTTCTCAGAAAAAAATATGTAGGAAGAATATTTTAGACATCTTGCACTTACCAGTAAGAAATAACATTCTGACAGTCACATAAAAACATAACCAGCAACTATTCTGACATGAATAAAACACTGTCCATGTCTATTTCATGTCCTTAGTACCTTAACCTGCTGACATATTTATTACAGGTAATTTCAAGAAAGTTGCAAAAAGCCATCAGTGAAAGGGTGGTGGTGGATTGGGGGGTATGGGAGGTGTATGAACATACATTTCTGAAGAGGTTGATTCACTCAGGATTTCTGGCAGTATAAATTAAAACTTCCAGAGTTTTTATTATTTAATTATTTATTTGAATGCCAACTAACAGAGGATATGATTCTTGGTAGAGTTCCCTGGGTTTCACATGTTTTATCTGTACAGAAAATACCACAAAATCTGGCTCAGTAAAAGAGAAAGACAAGACTACTTAAAACTGATGGAGTATTTAACTTTTTGACACAATTTAAAGCCAGCAGGAGCTCTGCAAGTAAACAGGCTGCAGAATCAGTCTAGGTCCGTTTAGAGGACGTGAATTTTTAACCTAGCCTTGAGCGACAAATAAACAGCATCACGACAGAATCACACAGCCTCTTTTGAGTCACACAGCCTCTCCTGACCTCCCCCTCCCCTTTTCTATAAAGAGTCATGATATCACCAGCAAAATATCCTTTCCTTTAACTCAGCACCAGAGGAGTAAGAGGAGTTTAGTCTACCTATTCTGTTACCACCGTCCCCAGCTAAATACCTTTTGAGCCAAGCACATGCACACATATCTCCTACTTACTGCTGCCATAGCAAACCAATGTCCAAAACACCAAAATAAGGGTAGCTGAAGAGGTCCTCTTTTTCTCAGCTGCAAAGATGCATTCTTCAGACTAATTGATTACAAATGTTCACTTAACAAGCAAAGTTGTTCATATATAACAGTCATGCAATAGTGAGTCTTGAAGACTTTAAATGTTGTTCACTTGTCTTTCTAAATCAAAATCACCCAGTAATTATTGTGAAAAAAAACAACATCCAGTACTTAAAGCAAATTTCATTTTTAATCTAGGGGAAATTTGTATCCCAGAATTTAATGGAGTTAGCATTCTTTTATTTTTCCTTTTTTTTTTTTTTTTAACAGAGAGCAAAGCCTCTATATGAATGCACAGCATAGCTAAAAAAATCAAGGATTAGAAATAAAAGTAGAAGCCTTTTGCTGCTATGCTATTGATTTTTTCACTCAGTTGTGATCAAATAGTCATACTGTCTGACAGGTAGTCAGTGCGCTGTGTAAAACAAACTGCTAAATCAAGCTCCTAGTAGATGTGCACGTGACACAAATATACTACACTGGAAAAACTATAGGTAGAATGAAAAAAATCAGCACACATTGAATGAGCATTAATTACTGTCTCCCTTAGTCTGCACTGGGAATTTCCAGGGAATTTCTAGAATTGCCATGCCCTGATGTATTTTCTGCAATTTGGTCAGTGCAGGAAAATCACATAGAATCCATTGAAGTCAGCTGCCCACACTCAACTGAAATTTGAGTCCTGTTTATTCTCTAATTTTTGAAGAATTAGTTTTAGAGAGAAAGGACCCTCATAAAAAGAAATGGAAAATAAATTATTGTGAAAGGATGAGAGAGCTTCTTGCTTAGTTTTGCAGATGTCAGTAATGCAAGCATTTTGTTAAGCTTTTAATCGAGATTTATTTAGTTTCTTCAAAATAATGAAAACTATAGAAAAAGACTTTGGTAATCATCTAAATTGATCCCTGCATCAGATCAGATCCACTGGCATTTGGCATTCCTTGACTCGTTTCTGGCAGAGCTGCCTCTCTGGCAGTGACATTCCTGGCCCAAATCTCTCTCAATGAAATCACTGGCAAATTTCCCAAAACCTTGAATAAAAACAGAATTTGGTCCCGTGACCAGAAGATGCATGTGCATCTCTCATCATACCATAAGCAGCAAATAGTCATGATTCCTATCTAGCAATCCAAACAGGGGCTGGTGACATCTGAGAGCGAGTTGATTACGTTAACAATCAAAGGCATAGACAGAACTTATTTACAACACCAGAAAAGATAATGACTTGCCTAAGGGAAATCATACAAGGCAAAATTTATTCTAACTACCTTAAAATATTCCTTCTCTGATTCTAGTCATCTACTAACCACAAGGGGGAAAAAAAACCAAAAGCAACTCAAAAACATCCCTCCTTGCTGATCAAAAGACAAAAACATTATATAAGCAATCACTAAAAGTATAAAAATTATTTTGTTCAGACTATTTTTCATTAAAATCCTCCTGTGTGATTTATTTCCCTGAACACTCTTTGGAAAGAAAAGAGCCCAAAAAGGAAATCCTTAAAATATATTTTCTATTTTTTGTACAGTTTTTAGAAAGGGTTTTCATTATTCTGGACAAGTCAATATAATTCAGCATTTATAAAACTTAGTGCAGGAAGCTTTTCACAAAATCTTAAAGCAGTAAGAGGCAAAACAGAAACACTGTTTTAGAAGCAGCAGGTACCATTTCTAATCTAGGACCTGTACTGAAGGTCAAACCTTCGCAATGGAACAATTAATAAAGGAACCCATTACGGTCTGATTGTTGCTCTTAAAAAGGAAGGTTGAATTTCAGGCCTCGATATAGAGATATAATCTACATTCATACATTTATGTTAGTGGTTCAAATCTATTGGGACAGACTGAATTCTGTTAAATAGTGCATCTTTCCCCCGGAACTTTTCTTAGGTTACCCGACAATACAAAATAGTGGGGTATTTAGGTATTCAACTGTGCTATAAAAGAAAGGCTATACAGAAAGTAGAAAAAAGAATTAGATATAATCTAAAAAGCTATGTCAGCTTTTCATTTGGACTCTGTTTTGTAAATGTCCTCCCTGTCATCACACAGGATTGAAAAGGACCCTATGTTGTAGTAGTTTTAAGTACTGCACTGAATATTCCACCTGCCAGAAGCAGATTTAATACAAAATTCTGGATATGTGGGGTTTGTTCTTAACCACAAGATCTTACAACCAACATACAGCCAATCACAAGCTAGAAATAGGTCTAAGCAGAACTCTTCTTGAGAACAATACATTCAAGACTACCTATTTTTTAAAGGATTAGGGGTTAAACGTATCTGTTTGACCCCCACACTGCTATTTTCTCCTGCCACCAGAGATCCTAAAATGCCAATTAATTGTATTTTCCAGCATTTGACAGGAAAAAGAGAAAAAATGAAAAGTTTATTCAGTGTATAGTTTTAAGACATGGTAATTATTTATGATTTAAGCTGTTGGAATCAAAACAACTTCAATTTTAGAAATAACATGTTGTGCCTTTCCTGACCTAGACAGCAAGCAAACACTGGCATCAGCTTTGCAGACATACATGTAAGCTGTCAGGCATTCATTGAAGAGTAGGCTTTTGCTTTTCATTTTGGTTTTATTTCTTATTTTATTAGTTGCCACAAAAGGAAAGCCTAAATCAGATTTACCAAAAATTTTCTGAAATGCTTTGTACTCAGTGCAAATACATGCAGAATAAATACTCTGAAGTACCATAAACATCATAAAACATTGATTCTAACATTAAATGGTTTCATATTTAAGGCTGTTTAAATGTCACCCTTCAGAAGCTGAACACATAAATTTAGGAGCTGTCTCTCTCCAGAATAAACACCATAACTGGAGAAAATAATTTCTAATTTCTGTTGTTAACAATATATTTAACACCCTAATCTAATGAATCAGTCTAATTTTAGAACTTCGTTCTTTGCTGCATTTTCTGTTGTTTAAGATTGACTCCAAATGCCAAATGTAATTGCATAGGCAGTTTTCCATTGCATTCCACTGATCTGTGTTATTAAATTGCCTCTACTTCAAAAAAGTTCTGGTTTTACGTATTGAGTAACTTACTGTGTTTCTGTACCACTTCTCCGCTACTCCATCCTCTTAGCAAACATTCTACCTACTTGCATTCCAAATCAGTTATTTTACAATACTAAATACTGAACCAAAATTTAATATCTTGCATGCTGCCCATATCCTGTCAGACCCTGATGCCTTATCTTGGTGTTAAAAGACAATATATCATATGGAAGATGCCTGTTAATTACTGGGAAAGTTGACAGTTCAGTGATGGGCCAGAAATATGAATATGTCATAACATTCAGTATGTGAAATGAGAAATCCATTAGGAAAGATGGAATAAAAGGAAAAAACCGACATATGCCCCTCTAGGAAAATAACAGCTTGAAAAATTGCTTTAAAATAGCCTTAAAAATGGGGAAAAAAGTTTTTTTTCTGGCAAAGGAAACTGTATTAGTTTAAAAAAAACCTCCAGATTTTATGGGGAAACCTTTGCAATGCAAAGCCCCTTTTGCTTTGAAGTCAGACCTGATTCAGTAAATTACTCATGTTAGCAATTAGAAAATGGTCATTTAGGGCCCTGATTTCTTTTGAGACAAGAATGGTGAGGGTGGGGAAAGACACAATAAATCTTTAGAGGCTTAAAAGGAAGAGCAGGCTAAAGCATGAACTTTTTATTTCAGCAACAGAAGTGAGAAATCAGTGATTCATTAAAAGAGGAAGAAAGACCTCCATGGAAGCTAGCAAAGAAGGAATAAGAGCTAATTACATCTCTTTTTACTCTCTATGACTAGCATATAATCTGCTTTTCCAGGGTCTGCCTGTAGCATATACATCTTTCCAACCTCTCCACCCAACCCCTCCTCCAGCGGGGTGGGGGTGGGAGAGGGGGGGAGATCTAGTAGGCAATAAGCTAGCTCCAGGTGACTTTCTCAAGCACTTCACTGCCAATAAAATCAAATCCTCCGCTAGAAAACAAGTTTCTTGGGGAGGGAGAAGGGAAATTAGTAACGCATAAGTCTCCAAGCCATGCTGGTGGCTGGTGCTCAGAGAAGAATGCGTTAGGAGCAATTAGCAACACAGCCACTGCCTTTGGCTTATCTGCGGCTGAGGAGGAGAGAGCATGAGCAACTCCTAAAGCTCTCTCAGCAACAGGCACCACTCACTCCGACTACAAAAGGATTTCAGATGTCCCACCCCTGCTTGACCCCACTGCAAATGAGGATTAACTAATAGAGCCATATCCCACCTCTGAATTGTAATTGCTGACATTTAGGCTACAGATTCCAACCTATTTACAACTAAAGGGGGAAGATAACTTGGGGTTTCTATTTCTCTCTCTCTCTTTTTTTTTTTTTTTTTTAATACCATTCTGAAGAATTCAAAGCAAAACAAAGAAGCTGTCTCCTCTAGGGTTGTCAGTGAGAAAGGATGAGTTGTGCAACTGGTTTGGGATTTGCAAAAAGGCAAGGAAGTGGGGATCAGCAGGTGTAAAGCCACAACGTGTGTGTGTGGGTAAAGGATGGGGGTGTGTGAAAAATCCCTTCCAACACAGTGTTCTGCTGGTTATTATTTATTTTTGTTGTTGTTGACTTTGCTGTCATCTGTTTTTTTCAGACCTTTTTGCATCTAAGATGGCGAAGAAAGGAGTGAGGAAGAGAATAAAATAACTAACTGGGAAGTCTCAAACCAAGTTGGGGAGTGTATGTGTGTATGGGGGGGGGGGGGGAGGAAAGAGAATTAACCACAACAACCCCTCCAAAAAACCCCTTCAAAACAACAGGTTTGGTGGTGTTTTTTTTTCTTGAGGGAGGACTCAAAGGCAGTAACTTCTGAGGCAATTTGTCCCCTGAGTTATGGATGTTGGTGCGCTTACTTCATGCCAGATCAGAGCTCAGAGGAATCTAACCAGAAACAGCAACCGCCGGCTCTCCACTTGCCTTTTACCAGGTTTTACCCTTCCAGTATGTTTCATTTGCTAAGACATTTTCCAGCGCCCAGAGTTTCAGTACAATGTGCAAATGGATACTGACAAATGGTGCCTTAGCCTTTTCCCACCTGCCTTGTTGCTGCTTGCTGCTGCTCTTCTTGGTGTCTTCTGTGCCTGTCACCTGCCATGACCGGGGTCAGGACATGCTGTCCCCGGAGGCCACCAATTCTTCATCATCATCCTCCTCTCCCTCCAGTGTGGGGAGACACGCGTGGAGCTATAGTCACCGCCAAGGAGACGTGCGCAAGAGGAAGCTCTACTCTTACATCAAGTACTTTCTCAAGATCGAGAAGAACGGCAAGGTCAGCGGCACGAAGGAGAACTGCCCCTTCAGTAAGTACGGTTTTGCCGCCGCGCTGCCGGGCGGCGGCTGCTGCCTCCCCCCCACCCCGAGTGCAGCAGCCCCGGGTCCAGAGCGTCTGAGACCTCTCGTTGGGGAGGGGTCGCGGGGCAGAAGCGAGATGTGGTGGGCTCGGCTTCTCCGGGATGTCGCTTCTTGCCAACCTGTATCTGCAAATGTCTCCGGTTACATTTGTTTTGCAAGTGGCTTAGCCCAGCACAGTTTGTTTCTTTGCCTGGCAGAAGAGCAAATTGGAAAGATTCGTAAGGATGTGGCGGGGGGTGGGAATTGTCTCCCGAATCTGAAAATTATTATCCCCTGTAATTAAAATGCCTTGACGAGAACACTATTGAAACAATACATCGATTTCTCCCCGAGCTGCACAAGAGTTATCTGCTCCGCGCT
The DNA here is from genome assembly GCF_023634085.1 of Falco cherrug. NCBI lineage: Eukaryota > Metazoa > Chordata > Aves > Falconiformes > Falconidae > Falco > Falco cherrug. The sequence goes on along the minus strand of NW_026599288.1, from coordinate 2,616,131 downwards.
CCCTCCTCCCCGAGCCTGGAAAAAAGGGGATTTTCCTTCGGGCTGGGATTTTGCCTGGGTTTACTCTTCGCCGTGGCAGCGCCCAGCGGGCGCTGGAATCCGGTGCGCAGCCGCCCACGGTGAGGCTCGTGCCTGCCGCGTCCCTGGTGTGAGCGCCGCTCCTGGGTTGCGGCGCCGCTATACTACCTACTACTCACCCCATTGTAAACATATGGGACTGGATTCTCACAGAACTCACGCATTTCGTTGTCTTTTTTTTTTTTTTAAGATATTATTTCAAAATAAAAGTCGTATGGCAGTTTCTATGGCTTTAGTTTCAAACTTTTCTGTAGTACTAATTAGGCTTTTAGTAATAGCATGCTTCTGGTAATGTATTTTTGGCTGTTAGTGCTAGAAATGTACCTTTTATTATTTATTTATTTTCCTGCCTGTGCAATCTCAAAATGGAGTAACTGTAGTAAATCACAATATATTGTGCATTGTAATTTAAGTGACTGCATCCCACTATGAGAGTATGCTGAAAAAGTAAACTTTGTTATGGAAGTGTTGGAGGAACTTGCTTCACTGGTGGAGAACTGTTTTGGTTCTTGGACTGTCTTACATAAATCCAGGATAAACCTGGGAATAATTTTTCTATTAAATTAAAACAACTTAAAGTAACTTAAGTACATCCCTTGTTAGCTAATGTATAAAGTACTTCAGCAGGTTGCCATGCTGTATGATAGACGTTGTTAATTCCACTGTATTTTTATTAAATACCCATAATATAGGCTTGTAAACAGGGAGGAGAGGGCTGCTGTATCATATTGTCACTACTTTATTTGCTCCACCTTGCAACTTCATACTTTATTATGCACTTAACATTTGTAAAAGCTTTAGATGTCAAAGCAGCTGAATCTTAATACCTCCCTTTCTATATTTCATAGAAAGCCAAATTATTGAAAAACAGAGCTTCTCTTTGATGAATTTGTGTGGAACTCTGTCCTAGAACTGTATTTCTTAAATTAATTTGTGGAGGACAGTGTCATTCCCCTAAAATGGGATTCTGAAAGCTTTGGGTGCATCTCTGAGAACACCAAGCCATTCTATGTAGAATATCACTGCCAAAAAGGCTATAAGGGGCCCAATCTGACAACAGTGTATTCAGAGCAATAACTACTCATCTGAGCAGTCTCACTTAGCCAGCAGAACTGCTCAGTGACTAAAGTTGCACGTGTGCATGAGCTTCTGTGAGATTTTGCTAAGAGGTAGAATACACTGAAATGCACATATAAATCTTTCTACTCTCTCAGCCTAAGTGCAAGAACAACCTCCTGTAACTATAGGGTGTGATATATATTCCCTCCCCCCTAGTTTTCCAAGCAGTACATCAGAAAGAGAGTTGGCATTCTTGGTGATGTCACGGTTATTTTCACATCTTCAGAGTATCTACTGAAAGAGAGAAGAATGTAATTTTTTTTTCATATAAATGCAAACCAGTGCCATTAATATGCATACTTGTATTCTGTCCCTCAGGTTTATGTCCAGTGAAGAAGACTCCCATTGTCATAAAACTTACAATTTGCTAACCACGCTTATATCACGAGGTCAGACATAGTGTACAAATCTTTAAATACAAAACAATTAGATCTTCCTAGCAAAAGTTAGGTCCAACAGTTGTATGTTCTTTATCAGTCATTATAATTTGCAGTGGGGAATTGTTTTCTGTAAAAGCACATAAGCTGAGACCATTTAAGTAAATATTTACTGTGCCTTAATTTCAAGGGTGTCTGTGTAGCAAAATGTTGCAAGTGATTCACAAAATCTATGCTTTTCATAACCTCACATGTAGCTGTGCAATCAGAATGCTGCTGTAATCCCTAGCTGGACTGATTCCATACAAATATGTGGTATCATTAAGGTAGTAAAAAAAAAAATTACATGCAAACAAATTTCTGCCATGCATAAAGGGTTATTCAGTCAGCCCACTAAATTGTAGCTTGTTTAACATTAGAGGCTATTTAATCTCTAATAAAATTCCTCTTTCAAAACCATGCTTTCCTAAACAAATAATAGTGATTATTGACACACAAGACTTTGTTTGAAATATTCTAATTTGGGGGCTAATTTTCTTTTTTCTCATATTATAATGCTTAAAATCCATTTATGCTGCAGTAAAGCCTTATCTGTAGGGCTGTAAGATCATGATATGTTGTGTATTTAGACAATAGCTTTCATGGCTGGCTGCCAATTAAGCACTGTCAAGTAAGAAGAACAGTTGGAGAAAGAATAAACATTCAGAAAACATAATTTTGTCCCTGGCCCTTAAAATGGCTCAAGTAGCATTCATAGATTTGCTCTATAAATATTGTTTTGAGTGCACTGAATAAGTTTACTTTGGCCGATGTTTTCCAACTTGATTGCTTGGAACTATTCCATCAACCTTTCTCTACCTATAGGGTAATGGAAATAGAGGTGGCTTCTGACTGCTCTGTCAGGAGGCTGGGGGAACTTGCAGCATTTGGCATAGATGGAGGGTGTCTGTCACTAGGTAGAAGTAGGACACTTTTTAGTTTTGGGGTTTTTTTTAATTGTTCCTTACATTTGGAGTTTGTCCTCAAAATGCAACTACTCAGTACTAGTAGCTGAAGAACAGTAATGCAATATGCAATGCTTAATTAGCAGCAGCTAACCTGCAGTCTGTAGGGGGAGTTCTGCCTGAGTGAGGATTGCAGGATCAAGACATTATTTAAGTACGTGTTTAGGGAGTGGAGTCTGTGTCATTGAGCCTGGATATTAGTAAGAAGAATTGCTGGAGCGATTCCTGTGGGCTTTGGACCAAGCAGTGCTATGCAAAACCTACGGTAGATGGCGGCACAGCTACTGTCTGGTGTCACCTCTGCTCGAAGTAGGTGAACAAGAAGGGGCTGGAACCTCAGCTGTATGAGCTAATGTAGTTTAAGCAAAGCTAAAAGGCCTTACACCAGCTGAGAGCCTATTAATTTGCCTTCTGAGCATCCACAGTGGATTAATCCAAACAGTGCAAAGGCACTGCAATTGCAGAATGTGTGTTTACTGGGGGAGCTAGCATGAAATAATTAGCTGCTACTCACAAATTAAGCTATTCCAGGCTTTTCCCCTGAGTATGTGATTATCTTTTATACATATCTTTAGGACCTGCTGAAGTCCCTGATAGTCTTTGGTTTTGCTTTAGTTAGTGTGGTATCAGATTAACACCACAGTGGTTGTGTAGCAAGAGCCTTATTTTGTAGCCCAGAAGATTGTAAACAACCACTCTGCTAGAAATGCTGAACGTTACTACTGAGGGATTTAAGTGTGTGCGTATATATGTGACATAAATATAGATTTATACTGTGTATTGGGTTATATGCATAAAAATAGCATTAAAAGTGTTTTGATTAAATATACTTGGTTTGATACTCAGTTTTTGATTATACCTCAGGTGTAATAAAATCATAAAGCTTGATAGGTACATTAACCTTGGATGTGCAGCTCAAACCAGGTTAGAATATTTGGTAAGATATGTTCTTTTGCTACTGGTTTTTTGGTTTGTTTTTTTTTTAAGTTAGCTTTTTGTGGTTAATTGACTCTTTACAAGCTGGTGTTTGTAAATTAATGTGAGAACTTTTCTCTATTTTTCTAAAAACAGATTAGTGAGCGTATGTGTTTTGTTGGTTTACTCTCCATAGAGATCTAGTTTATTATTTTACTGATTAAAAAGACTTAAAATAGGAAATAATACTGACTTAGTGAAGTTATTTGAATCTTAGGTTCTTTAATATTAAATGCATATGTTTTTATGGAGATGATTTCTCACTTTAAGTCTTTTTTTTTTTTTTTCCTCTACCCTGTAGAACTCAGTTACTTTATAACCAGCAGTATACAACCTTAGGCATTTAGGATTTATGAATGTGGAAAGAATTGTACTATTTAATGTCTACGTGTGAAGAGGGTCCCCCGTGGAGAGTCAGCCAAGTCACGACAATCACACCAATATGGCTACATGCCATGCTCACTTTATTAAACAAACAGGTCATATTTATAACTTAAACCGCTCACCCGACTTTACACACAGGTGATTGGATAAAAGTTTCTGGTCACACGGGCAGGCGAGATCGGTGAGCATGCTGCAGGCACCTGATCAGAGTGTGCCGATGAGAGTGTGTTACCTGATCAGAGTGTGCCGATGAGAGTGTGTTGATTTTGCGGTTCCCAGGACTTGCTCTGCACCTGGCTTCTTGTTTGTGCATAGCTTGTTTTCCTTCTCCCACTGCTTGTTCCCAGGACAATTTAAAGCTGCTCTGCAGCTTCAACTAACAGGCCTGGGTTGTCCAACCCAGACAATGGTAACATATGTCCTCGGTCCTTTAAAAATCCCTCTACATATCCCCCTTTTTCTTTTTGGACAACCCATGTCTGTTTCACAATATACGTGATACTGTCCTGTTACCCTTACTGCAATTCCTGCCTTGTGGACCCTCCATGCTGGTACTGTAGCCCTATCATAAATCTGTTCAACATACAGTTACAAGAAGTCTTTTTGTCTTCATAAATCTAACTTATAGCCACTTGCAAAAAAGAGTTGGGGCAATTGGAAGTTTGTTCTTAAAACCACAGAAGAATGATACCAAGAGGCATACAGACTTATAAATGCCATGCTGCTGTTTTAGTGGGAGGGTTCTCAGGTAGTGGCTTGGTCAAAGCTTCCCTTGAAGATGGCATTAGCTGAGTGAGCACTATAGAATGTGCTTACACTTTTGAAACAGCTTGTATGCGTTTAGTCGTAGGATAAGATCCTCTGTTTTGAAATAAGGCATTTTAAGATGACTTTCAGATATTTTTGAACTGTGTGTGTGAATAGATGTCTTTTTACTTCAAATGAGAGTCAGATCAGGTCCTGTAATAGGGGACTTCCACAGAGCCTTTCATTTTGGAAAAGGAAAACCCCTTCTATAAGCAAGTCTTATTAACCTGTGTGTCTTAAGTTAAAAATAGCAGATACCTGTATGAACATAGGACATCTCCTCTCATGGAGGATTCCTGACTTTTCCTCTGAATAATAGAAACACAGCAGGAGGGTTCTAAATAGGGGAAAAAAAAACCCATTTTTGTAAGCAATATTGTATTGTTATTCTTAAGCTTAATATTTATGATGATAGAAATAGCATCAGCAAAGCAAAGAAATTATTTGGTCAGCTTGGGATTTGTTATAATGCTCCCTTCATGGCCTGTTTTTATTTGTTTTCTCAGTTTTCTGAAGAGCTTTCTGAATCAGGTTTTTAGTCCCTTCTTCCCCAAAATAGCACTGAGATTAAATTTCAGTTAGCATATTTTGAACACTTGCTACCATTGCTTGCAGTCACCGTAAGATGCTGAAGTACCTTATTGTAGTATTCTGGGGTTTGTCATCTAATGACCTCTTTGACACTTTGAACAGCACAAATAGTTTGAATGTTTATCAGCATTATCAACCAACATCAGCTTTTTGAGACTGCATGAAGAAGTAAGCTTTGCTTGCTTTGGGCTATAACCAAATTGTCAGAAATGGAGGATGCATTTAGTCAATGTGAGCGCATTTATGTTTCTTGGTCAGTGGGTATACTAGTACCTCTAGTCTAACTGTATGTACTTATCAAATTTTCCTCCTTTGGCTTCAACAACTTATTTTGATGCGTTATTTTAATATCTTGCAGCCTTTCATTGTTCAGATACTTTGAACGCAAAGAAGTAGTCAATGGTACTTGCAACCATTAGCTCTGTTAACTGGAAAGATCTTTTTCTAGCAGCATTAACTGCTTTTGTTGCTAGTGTCAATTTGTCTCTGTTAGTTACAACATAGTAAAAAGGAGACAGAAAATGCTGTTACATGAAATTTTGAAAAGTCAGCCTGGGAAAGCTCTCTGTGTTTATGAAGAAAACTAAAATATTCAAGGGGAGGAGTGAGGAGGAAGTGGCTTACACTTTAATCATTGAAATGATATTAAAATTAAATTTATTAGGCAAGTGGATTAATAAAACTGATTATGCTATTTCATGAGTACAGTGCAACAAATGGAAGTTGCAAGAGAAAAATGGTTACAAGTGAGCCAGGTCATGTGCTAAATAATGGCTTTAAAGACACTCTTTGCTTTTAAATTAGGTCCCTTGTGTTCTTTCTTTGAACATTCAGTTCTAATTGCAACAGTAAATCAAAGAATACATTCAAAGTAGGTTCCCATGTAAAGTGGACAACTGGACAGTGCTTTTCACTGATACTAACATGTGCATCCAATTACTGGGTTGATATACTCATAGTGTCAGCAGTAAAGCATTCCCCTGTTTTATAGTTAGCCTGAAAAATTATTAGCCTGTCCCTTTCACATTTACCTCTAAATAATCTCAGTAGTGTATATCTTCTACAGTTAAAGAGGAATTTTCACACACATCAAAGTTTATTTTAAAAAAGAAAATAATTAAAACTACACCAAAAAGTTTCATTCCTTTTCTTCCTTCTCTTTTCACAATATCTAATGTTGTGCAAGAGAGGAAAAGGCTACAGATTCTAGAAACATGAATGCTTATGAATTTTATATAAAAGCAAAAATCGGATCTTTCATAAACTTTGATTTAGTAAAGCAGTATGCTGCCTACTCCTTTTCATGGTGGAAAACATATGTGAAGGACAATAAACTTAGTTGTTTTTTGCAGTTCCCAATTCTTCATCCTACATAGGGAGCAGAGGTGAAAATGGGGGGCCTGAGGAGTCTAGTTGCTCTTCCTTCTTCTGCCACTGATATTAGAGGTTCAAAACATTGCCTAGAAATAAAGGAAATATAAGTTTTCTTTCAGGTTCCTGATGCACATCTGTGCAGTTGTAGTCAGTGTGTGTGTGAGTTGGGGAGGGAATGCTGAAGCATTCAGGATGTTGTTTAATTGTAATTAAGGCATTGTGCTAAGTGGAGGCTGGGTATAAATCAATGATATTGTGCCTGCATGAGAGGAAGGGGAAGTGTGACTAGTGCCAGAGCAACACTAGAAAGGATGATAAGAAAAAAATAGGGGCAGCATGTGTTATGAGTGGGAGAGAAGTGGGGAGAGGGGGAGAGTGTGGCCTACTCGTTTTGGCAGCAATGAACTGTCGGTGACTGAATTGTCCTGTCTCATCTCACTGCATCATCAGTTTGCTCACAGCCTGAACTTATGAACCCATGAAGGTGACTGTTAAATTTGTCTAAAAGTATGTAATTGGTGTTGGGATATAAACTCTTCCCACTCCCAACTTCGTTGTATCTTCTCTGACCCAATTCTAGAGATACTATTTGGTAAGTACTCTGGGATTCTCTTCTTCAGATTATCCTCTTCAAGAGGATTAATAACCGGCTTTATTCCTAATGTCAAAGTCAGTACAGACTACTTGCAAGCAGAAAGGTGGGCAAACTTGCCATTGGAAGTAATAAACTATTTTAACACATTTGCTTATAGTTGCTTGTCATGGTTTAACCCCGGCTGGCAACCAAGCACTATGCTCACTCACCCAGAGAGATGAGGAGGAGAATCAGAAAGGAATGTAAAACTCAAGGGTTGAGATAAGAACAATTTAATTGGTAAAGCAAAAGCTGTGCATGCAAGGAAAGCAAAACAAGGAATTCATTCACTACTTCCCATGGGCAGGCAGGTGTTCAGCCATCCCCAGGAAAGCCGGGCTCCATCATACATAACGGTTACTTGGGAAGACAAATGCCATAGTGCCAGATGTCCCCCCCTTCCTTCTTCTTCCCCCAGTTTATATACTCAGCGTGATGTCACATGGTATGGAATACCTCTTTGGCTAGCTTGGGTCCCCTGTACTGGCTGTGTCCCCTCCCAATTTCCCGTGAAATTTCCTGAGAAGAGGAGAGGAATGAAATCCAAAGGGAAGGGAGGAAAGAAAACAAGTGATGCACAATACAACTGCTCACCACCCACTGACTGATGCCCAGCCAGTCCCTGAGCAATGATCAGCAGGCTCTGGCCAACCCCACCCAGTTTATATACCCAGCATGACATCCCATGGTATGGAATACCTCTTTGACTAGTTTGGGTCAGCTGTCCTGGCTGTGTCCCCTCCCAATTTTTTGTGCCCCTCCAGCCTTCTTGCTGGAAGGCAAGGCCTGAGAAACTGAAAAGTCCTTGATTTAGTATAAACATTACCTAGCAGCAACTAAAAATATGTGTGCTATTCAACATTATTCTCACACCAAAGCCAAAACACATCACTGCACCAGCTACTAAGAAGAAAATTAACTCTATTCCAGCTGAAACCAGGACATTGCTTTAAGAAGAAAAAAGTTGGGGGGGGTTGTTTGTTTGGGTCTTCAATTTTTCACTACACTGGTACTGTCTACTATATCTGTTATGAGAAACATATACCTGAAGGACATCAAGATATCCTGAACTTATAAGGGTTTTAATCTTTTGGGTATGGAACAGGGTATTTTTATGATTGATATGTTTAGTGTTATCAAGTATGTAATTTTTTAAGCTTGTCTTTAAGTTTTGAAGTAGTTACATAGTTACAAGCTCATGTATTCAGTAACTGTTACTACAGTGAGCAAGGGAATATACACTCTAGACAAAGTGATTATTTAATATGAAGTGGATTTTATAAGACTGCGGGTTTAGTGCAGCCTTTTCATACATTTTTATGACATTTTAGGAGATGCTAAAGCTCCTGGTGTTCACTGAAACAATCTTTTTACTTCAACAGAACAAAGTTTGTTCTCTGTGTGTTTCCCAGATACTTTTTTTTTTCCCGTATGGTTTTCCTGGGGGTAAACATTAAAAGTGTAAACTATATTGATCTGAAAGTACCTTTCCCATCCACATGTAGTATTCTTAGTACCTGTGGCACCTGTTCCTTACAGGCAAAGGAAGGTAACAAAAACCTTACCCTGAACTGTCATCTTAGCTGACTTCAGTGTCTTCCTCCCCTGCCTCAGGGGAAGCAGTGGTGCACATGGCCCATGTTCTGACGACAGGACACCTTTCCTTTGTCAAAATGCTAGTGCTCATAACTGAAGTACAGAAATTGCATGCTCACTGAGGATTTGTAGCTGCAAAATTAAATAGTAACATGAAAAGAAGTAGCAGAGAGTCTAGAGCTAACCACATGAGCTGAGCTGTGGCTGCTTTTTGCTGGTCTGCTTCAAGGTCTAGTCCTGGTTGCTCAGCTAGCTCTCTAGATGCTGAAAAGATAACCTCCTCCTGTAAGAGATACATGTGTGGTTTTGGTGCTACCCTTACCAGGTATCTGGGTCAGCAGTAGATAATTTGGCCAAAGGGCTGTGCTTAAGGCACCACCATGTATAAACTGGAGCTGAAAGTATGAGCTGAGTTTCACCAGATGGTACAACCAGACATCCAAACCACTGCAAGCTCTTTAAATTATCAGTTTACCTGGTTCTGACAGAAATAGCTTGGAAAGTGAATAGCATGTAAGAAATGGAAAGAAATTGTGATTGTTTCAGCTTTTTTACTTGCAAGTGGAGATAGTGGGTGAAGGCACGTGTGCAAGTATGCTGATTATTAAAACAGTAACATTTACTGTCATGTCTGTTAGCTTTTATTCACAGACCAGCATCACCTCTGCTTCCAGACTGGTGAGTCCACACAAGCAATGAGTTACTTCTTAGGGCAATGCATAGTTTAAACCACTTGAGCAGCCAAAACAAAATTTACTGAAGTTAGCAGTGGGAGGTGCAAATGATGCCCTTTCTGAGCCCTAGAAGTGGGTTCAAGTGGTTTTGCCACTTCCCTTGGGTTTTGTTTTGTGGGCAGGCCAAGTCCTAGGCCAAGAAGGGTGGAGGGAGATGCTGAGATCTTGCAGACTGGCAATTCTATCCATCCTGGCAATGATGATGTTTCCTATTGCCAACATACTGTGGGAGATGCTGCAGGACAGGGGAAGGGGGACAATACTAACAAAAATCTCTGCTCCAAGTACTATGTAGAGAAATGAACCATTTTTTCTCAGCTTCACATGCCCAGATAACCTGAGGAGTGGTAATTGGAACCCAATCAGTACATCCCATGGCATTTAGACTATGTAACAGCTATATATTAGTTATTCTTTGGTACTTCCTTTTCTCATATGGCATAAACCAGTCAAGAACAGTGAGTGATGATTGCTTGAAAGCTGATGATAATTGCATATTAAGGAGCTACAAGACTGAACCCACTGACATTGCTAAAAACATTTTAAGGTTGCTGTATGCAAGACACACAAAGATTACTGTTAGTAAATGCAGTGTGTAAAATACCTTGCTTTAGGGCAGGGGTCCTCAAACTACAGCCTGTGGGCCAGATACGGCCCCCCAGGGTCCTCAATCCAGTCCCTGGTATTTAGAGAACGTGCCCCCCCCGCCAGGGGTTGGGGGGGAAAACCAAGCAGCTGCAGATGACTGCCTGCCACTTCATCCACACTGGCCCCCTGTTTAAAAAGTTTGAGGACCCCTGCTTTAGGGCTTTGAATGAGGAAATGCATTTCAGCTGGAGGATATACCTTACAGAACAGCTACCCCTTCAAGGCTGCAACTAAATTGCTTGGGAAAGAAAAGGTCCAACACCAGCATTCTTTGTAGAAGAGTTTGGGGATTTTTCGAACTTTAGAAAGGTTCTTAATGACCATGATGTATGATTTTTTTTTTCTTATCAAAACAAGACTGAAATGCATAAGGGCTGGAATAATGACCTGAGACTGTGGGGAAACTAAAGGCTCATGTCCTTCACCATGGGCTGTGAAGATATCATGAGCATAAAGGGAGCTGGGGGACTCTTCCAAGTTCTCCATGCTCCTCTGGCTGATGGTTAAGCAACACAGAGGAGGAATCTACTTAAAGGGAAAGGGAAGAAGTCTGAACAATTATGCACAAGGGTAGTCTGTGGGAACTAAACTTTGAGTATAGGAAGTGCCATAAAGTTTTAGGTATTATGAAATATTAGGACTATATATGTTTGATATCTGTTGTACCCCCCAAATTTATAAATGTATTTGGCTCTAATCTCTCTGACTCCTTGCTGCTTATAAAATGAGGATAGTAATACTTCCTACATGAGCACAGGTGTTATGAAAACAAATTGTTTATGAAACGCATCAGTAACACTGTGATGAATGCCAGAAAAAAAGCCCACCAGGAGAGTAATAATTCTCTTTTTACATAAAGGTTTGGTTATAAGGAATAGCAAGGGTAGTTTTGTCTTCTTTATAGAAACAGAAAGAGTAAGCTACTTCTTAACTCTTCTCTTCCCCCCCCCCCTCCTTTTTTAAAGGAAACAGACTAATTCACTTAAATATAATGAGAGCCATGCCTGCCGTAGCCTACTTTTTAAACAGTGTCAAGCTCAAGGAAGATCTGTCTCATTTCTTCATCTCCTTTTCTTGGCTCCAACAATTAAACACAAAGCTGAAAAATACAGGTTTTAATGACAGAGCTATTTCATATGTCAAATGAGAAACGGAGGCTGCCATTTTCATAACAGAAAAAAGTGTTAGGGCAGGGAAATTTTTCTTTTCCTTTGTGGCCCCCTTCTAAATTCTCATCAGCATCATGCAAAAGATAATGTTAAATAGGGAGACCAGATGTATGTCTAAACTCTTGCCCTCATTTTTCTAACTGGCTTTCATTAGGAACAAAAATTTAAAATACTTCTAAAAAATAACCAATATGGTAAGGTGAACTTTTCAACTAAATAAGAGCTCTTTATAAAAAGACAATATTAGAGATTCCTGTGTTAGGCCAACAGACTGTTTTACTGTAGTGATACATCTATACATGGAGCAGTAACTCCATGTTTACTTTTGATAAGTAGTGGCAGAAAGTTTGAGTTGCAGCAAAAATGAAAGTAACAAGCAGTCAAAATTCTCACTTGTTAAAGAAAATCTAGAAATACCATGCTACAGATCTTAGGTTTGCTGTCCAGTGTTAGGCTTTTTCATCTCTACAGACATTAGCCCAAACTTTAAAATATGGCTAGGTTATTTTCCCCTTTTTCAGAGACAGGGACTGAGGCAGAGAGTTTAAGGACCTGGATTTTATCTTTATTTAAGCTTATTCCACCATGAATCCCTGGATTGCTGATTCTACTCTGTTCCTTATTTTGTGTTCGCAACACAAAGGCTGACATTCATGTTCATAGTAGAAATGCATATTGAAGGGTAAAGCGTAATTCTGTTTATTTTGTATAGCAGAGTATGTCTCCAACATAGATGTATATGTATGATAGATTAAATGATTACTTTAATGCTAGTTAAAGATACAGAAAATAGAAGAAAAGTTTACAGATGTGATTGAAAATAGACAATATGCAATTCTGTCTAAATACAGAGGTATTGGAATGTGGCTCCTCTTGGTAAGACACCCTTCAGCCAGTGGAGTCAAGAAAATTAACACTGAAAATTAATTGTTCTTAATGAGCAAAGCTAGGAGCTGCTGGTAACCCATAAGCTATCCTTTGGAAGAGTTTGGGAACAGTTTGTTTTATCATGAAAGTTAAATGTTTTAAGTACTGTTAATATATTCACCACTGATACCAGCTGGAGAAAGCCTGTCCTTTAGGGAGTGCACAGTCTGAAAGCCAGCAGATTTTGCATATGGATTCTAAATTCATAATTTTAATTGCTTCCTTCTTACATTGTTCAGCTTTTATGGATGAATTAGTGTTTAGGAGAGTTTTAACTGAAGAAAAGGTATTCACTCAGGAACAAAATAAAAATCCCTACAGAAAGGCAGGAGAAACAGGTCTTACATTGGAAAAAATGAAGAGACTATTGCAATCAGGGATTCAGGGATTTGAGTAGATATTTGCAAAGACAATGAGAAATCTAAGGCTGTGGATGTCTCTACAAGAAGTGATACCTCTTCTGGAGGTTACTAAATCTCACCAGCTCATGTGAGCATTCTATGCAAAATCACCCAGATTAGCTTTACTAGCTTAAATACAAGATTTCAGCCATCCTTATTGATATTATCTAAAGTGTACACTGGAGTGTTTGAAGAGCAGCTAAGCTCCATCTGGGGGCAGTGACGAGCAGCTGGAGACAGGAGGCTGTTCTGCCAGTGCAGGAAAGAATGTTTTCATTCCTACTGAAATCAGGGACATTTGAATATCTGGATTTCTCAGTACTTGAGATGTAAAATTTTCTAGGGACACCGAGATCAGACTTCATCAGAGTGTATTCAGGAAGAATTTTAAAGCAGAATTTTTTAGTCCTTTGAAATATCTGGTACTGCCATTGAGAGAGGTAGGACATGAAATCATGTAAAGACTGGCTGGTATAGATTATTGGGTTTTTTTCCCTTTAGACGTGCTTCATAACAGATCTAGGATGTTTTAGAAGGAAAAAGAATTAAAGGGAGTGTTAAAAGGAGTGTTATTTGATACAAAATACTAAAATAATTTAGACTTTGAACAGAGGATGGAATTTTGACCCCAAAACCTAAGTGCAGCAGTCCAGGATCTCGGTTATGTATTCCTTGTATTTCTCTCAAACTGACAATGTAAAGTAGCCAATTTATTCACACTATCATTTTAATTTCTATCAAGAGTATCATTTCAGCACCTTATAAAAGTAATACTACCATAGAACCTAGTCCAGGAGAAAATACAAGTTGATTTTATGGATTGTGCCAATCCTGGAAAAAGTTGCAGATGTCAGTTTTACAGAAGACTGAAATAGCCAAAGGAAGAAGTCAGTTGTGGGATAAAGAGGAAAAGAAAATTTTAAAAGAATTCTTTGTACTGCTAGCTGCAATGGGGAGGCAGGAGCACTCTGAATTCATATAAGCTCCTCATTTTATGTGCCCTGCAACTACCTTATAAACTCCTCCTTTTATCTGCATAAATTTCAGAGCTAAAACACTAGTATTGGAACTGTTCCTACTGGATAGTTTCAGCAGACAGTTTCTGTGGAACAGCAGTCTATCAGTGGCATCTTTACTACATTTCCAGGATGCTCCCTCTTCCACAAGATGGGCACTTTCAGAGGGCCTCTCTCACCTACAGACATCCAGTCTGTGGCAGTTTGAGAGCTGTAGGTAGGCGTGGTTTGTAGCTCTTGGCCTAGAACAGGGAAGTCCTACAAAGCTATGTCACATGTAACCAGTGAACTTACGGTACAAAAAAAATAAGTCCCTACTCATTTTTCTCTGGCTGCTTCTTTTATCAGCTTTTGGTGGATCACTTCAAAGCGGTCAAGCAGGCCATGCATCCCAGGATCAGGAAGCAGCCAGTATTGCTGTGTGGCTTATGACTGAGGAGCTCTGCTGCATGCACAGCCTCACCATGGCCATTTGTTACACTTGACACTTGGTTGGTGTGTGTCCATTAATTAAAAATGTGTTAAGGCACAGGAAAACAGGACCGAAGAAAACCTTGTGGGAATCCTAATATAGCCCCTGTTATCACCAGTGCTCATCATACAAATTTGTTCAGAAGTTTATCAAGTTCAATTAAAACCAGGTAGGTTCTGCTCACCATACTACTTAGGTGAAGGCTGTTCCACAATCTCACTCCTCTAAGGGCTACAAGTAATTCTTATTTTCAGTCAAAATGCATTCATAGTCAGCACTACTCTTCCCACTCTTTTGCCAGTAGTGTCCTTCACTGCCCCACAGCTTTTCTTCTTTAGAGTTCATTACCACAATGTACATGTGGGGAACAGTTATATTATCTTCCTTTTTTTTTCTTCTGCTAAACTTAATATGCCAAGTTCATTGCTAAACAGAGAACAGTGGGGAAATGTAGCCCACCATCTTCCTGCTGGTTCTGGACACAAAGCAATGTAGCTACATCCACATAGGCTAATAAGCTATGCATCTTTGTGGAGCATATTAATTCCTATGTGACTCCCTGGAAACATAGCTGTCTTGCTTTCCAAACCCAAATTTAATATCTTTTGGGGGACAGTTTAACTTGAAGTATTTTTTTGTGGTTTTCTTGTTGGTTCTGTGTAGACATGCTCTTTTCTTGTAAGATAACACTTTCATTCTCCTGCCCTTCTAGAACTGCTTCTAGGTGCCTGGTATTAAACCAGAATTACACACCATGTCCCAGGCCTAAAAAGAAGAATTCTAAGACTGCCAAAACTAACAAATTCTCCAAACAAACCTTACATGTGCCACTTGTCAAAGGCCACCCTCTGCCCAGTAAGTAAAAGAAATGTGGACTATAGAAATGGGCCTGGTTTACAGTGTGTTTGACAGGGCAGAGTGTTGGAAAGGTTGAAGTACTCTGTTAAGAGTGATGGTCAGTATATAGCTGATGTAGACAAAGGTGAATTGAAACAATTTATCACATAATGTTTTACTTTCATTGGTTTCCATATGAGACTTCTCTTTAAATTTAAAAGAAGAGTATTGGTTTATGGGTGTTTTTGGGAAGGAACTAATTTTTCCCACTTTCTGAAAAATGTTGAAATGTCAAAGCATTTTTCAGAGTCAACATGAAATACTGAAACAGACTTTCCTACAAAATCAAAGTCCAAAATAATGTCACTTTAGAGTAAGCAGGGCATTTTGTGGGAATTAGAAATATATAATGAAAAATGTCAAAATTGAAATATTTCTTTACTATATTAATCTTAACAAGATGTTTCTATTTTTCTTTTTAAAAAGTAAGTATAAAAATAAATTTTATTATAATTTTTAGAAAATTAAATTCAAGATTTGGTTGAAACTCATTACTTCTATAGGAAAATAAAATTGAATGATATTTTCAAATGAAATAATGTTTGGTCTTAAAAGTTCTCTATATAGCTTACTAATTTCAAAATCAGAAAGGAATTGGTGAGTGAGCAAATAAATGCTCAGAAGAGAGTTATAGTATTCTTTGCCAAAATAATCAGGCTCTTCACTAACACGATGCTAAACAAAGAGAATGACTATATTTTGTTTTGCACAAGCCTGTGTCCAAGTCCTTGGTCCAGACAAGCAGTTTGACCGTCTGTAAATTGTCTGTTAATACTTGAGGCTCAAGGCACTGTTGTCTGTATGACTGAAGGAATAGACAGTTCCAGCCAGTCATTAGGTAGCTTCAGTCCCTAAGAGTTACTGAATTACTGAATTAGAAATACCAGAGAATTAGGGGGCGTACCCATAATGGCTTAACACTGCACACAGAACTGTTGCTTTCCATCAGAAACCTGCCCGTGCATCTTTGTCTTTCTATCTCACATGTAGAAAGGAACAGGCAGCACTCTACATTTACTTCCTTGGCTTCATTCCCCAGTATTATCAATGGGGTTAGGGTAAATGTTAGGAAATATGCTTGTTTTCTCCTCCCCAAGCAAAGCATTGCTTCTCCTGAATTTTTTCAGGAGTAGCAAGACAACTGCCATTTGTTCTGGATACAGTGCAAGCTGAGGAACCAGGACTTATTCATGAAGTTGTATCTTGTTTTATGCTAAACACACATTTGTATTTAGAAAAACACTTTAGGAAACAGTGTTTTATGTGTATTTGCATTTAATATAATCTACACCGTTCTCTTGCTTCTGTGTTGAGGAGGGGTGAAAAGAATGTGTTGACAATTTTTTTTTTCCATGTTGTAACAGATCTTTTCACTATAGTACTTCCTGATGCCTTTAGGTATAATTTCACTTGTTCCTGCCATTCTAAGGTAGATACACATAGATGCGGTGCTTAGGGACATGATTTAGTGATGGACTTGACAGTCCTGGGTTAACAGTTGGACTTGATGATCTCAAAGGTCTTTTCCAACCTAAATGATTCTATGATTTTATATATCAACCAAAGCTATTCTTAGCACTCCCCTGATGCATCAAGATGTCATAAGAGTGTGGACTGTTGCAGATGATATATGGAAATAATGGTCACCACAAGACAATTTTTTTTTCTGTTTTCCTTTTACTGTCTGTATGTCTGGCTTTAATCAGTGACTTCTCTGTGAAATGCTGAATGTGAAAAGCTCTTTCCTCTGATATGAGCCTGCAGATTATAGGTGAAACTGCATTAAGCTACTGTTCAGAAAGATATGCCAAATAATTTCACTCTGCTCACATATATTGCAACAAAATAGTTAGAAGTAGATAAGAAAGGCAAGACAAGGCCCAGAACAATAAGATAAGAGATGGGAGATCTGGTTATTTAAAATTATAAACAAAAATGTCATTGTTGACATGCATCTCATGAGTATTTTCTTAGCAAAACTATTTATATAAGATGACCAGGTCTGACTGCTCAGCTGTAGAAGAGCATTAGGTGACTTGCAGTGCTACAAGTGTAGTGAAACCATGAGAATTAAAAAGAATAGGAGTGTATGTGTGAGTGTGTGTTTACAAATAATAGATTAAATAACAGATCCTATCCCTGGAAGTGTTCAAGGCCAGGTTGGATGGGACTTTGAGCAACCTGGTCTAGTGGAAGGTGTCCCTGCCCATGGCAGGGGGGTTGGAACTAGATGATCTTTAAGGTCCCTTCCAACCCAAACCATTCTATTATTCTATGATCTTATTTTACTCAAGGTGATTTACTGAAAAATAACTTTTTGTTGTTTTGTTTTGGAGTGGTTTTTTAATTAATCATTTGGCTTGTTATCTAGCTGCCTGGTTTTGTTGTCATGGCTACAGTTGTTTTGCCTATATACACACATGCACGAACATACATTGTATGGGATTTGGAGGAAAGATTTAGAGTGGTTTATGGAATTTAGCCACGTGAAAGCAAGGGCATTCCTGTTAGAAACCTGGCTTCAGCTAGTGTCTGCCTAACCCACTGTTGAGTCTAATGAATAGCAATGGAGCCTGGTATTAAGAAGTGCAGGGAATCATCAAAGGTAATAAAATTGAGATTAGACCAAAGCAGCATCTGGGAGCGAAGTTTTAAGTAGCAGGCAGGAATGTGTACTAATTATTGCATTGTTAATATGTTACATGTGTTGGTTGAGTAGAGATTGTGTGACTAAGGGCAGGCAGTAGCACAGCCTGTAGCCCTGGATTTTATCTATCACAGATTCTGTAATAAATTTCCAGCTGCTTTATAACTTTCCTAATACGACATATTCCCATGCAAAACCTGACTGAGCACACCACTTCTTTCAGATGTTACCAAATTTATGTAACAACCATTTGGCTTCCTGCTAAACTGGATTGAAAGCTTTGAAGAGACAGATTGACATGTTTCACTGCTACTAAAATATTTACATTGTATACATCAGACACTCAAGTTTGTCAATGTGCTTTGATGGTTTCTTTCCTATATATACAGGAGGAACATTTAGTTGAGATGATGTTGCAGTGTTGCCTTCAAACACAGCATTCCAAGGTGTCTTTTATCCTTAGAGAAGACTGTTCTTCCTTTTTATAGATCAGGAGGCTTTGGAGACAGTATTGTTTTGTTTTCTGTACAAGGTGTACCAAAGAAATACATAGCAAGCACACTTCACCAGCTAAAAAATCCTCTTCATCCTGAATTTTACGTGTATATTTTCTGAAGTATCAAAGTTGTGAAATTAAGCATAATACTAATCAACCTGTTGAACAGAATAATATTTAGTGTTTGTCCTTCAAGTTTTCAGAGCTATAGCAACATTAGCTAATTAATGTTCTGGAAGCACAAGAAGCAATAAAAGTCCTGTAGTGCTTTGAATATGATGTAGCAGGATAACATAATCAGCTTACATGTCTGCATGAGAAATAGTCTTGAATATTAGCTGGAGTAATAGTGTAGTAAGTGAAACCATCATTTTTCTCTGTGAAGTCTTCCAAAATTGAGGCTTGATTTTGCCATTAATATCTGTTTAAAATGCAGAAAATTTACCTGTTATCATTATTGCTGTTTGCATCATTCTGTTTATGTCCTATTCTGCTCCCAAACTTCCTTGGGCTATCTTCTATCAATGAAAAATCATAAGATTATGCCAAGTGTCAAGGGAATTTGCCTCTCACACCTAGTAGCCTTGTGAAGCTCTTATGGAAAATTTTTATTTCTTATGTCAGTCTGAATGTTGCCTTAATGTTAGGGAAATATTTTAATTGTTTTTAAATTATACGAAATAGAATTTGTCTATCAAGATTATTTGTAGGTATCAAATACTTCATGGACAGTCTACTAATGTAGTTGTCAAGCCATTATGAAAACTTTTGGTTAAAGTGAGTGAAAAGTAGAGAAGCACTGAAGGACCTCACATCACCATCCCTTTGACCTGGGAATGGAATTGCATTTATGATTTGATCAAGAGCATATGTCAGGAACAGTCACATTTTGTTGTGTCTCCCATCACAGGACTATTGAGAAAGAAGGTAGCAGGGTACAGGCCACCAGCTTTATTATGGTGGTCTGGACGTGCCCTATGATATTTGGGATTTCCTTACCCCAATCTTAAGCTATCCAATGATCAGATGCTATTACACTAAAGAATTTACATTTGAAAAGAGAACAGAGAAGTATGCTGTAGCTCTTTTGGGCTTTGTCCATTCTCCTGTACATTATTTTTGCCAGGCTACTGGGACTCTGATTAGGTCTTTCCTATTCTCATTTTGCTCTCAGACTCTAGTAGTAAGAAAGTGTGATTTCTTTTCCCCAATTTTGTGGATTTTGAAACATATCTTGTCACTATCCATTTTGCTTTGTAACATATTTTAGACACAAATACCCATCTGATTTCAGTGGTAGCAGTGGCTTGGTCAGCCTCCTTGTTGCATAGTGGGAACACTTCTGAAATCTTGAAATGTTTCCTGGGCTAGAGAGATGGTTTCCCACCCAGCTCTTGCTAGCAGTCACATATTTATCCTTGGAATCCCCATATGGCTTTGTGGGTGGTAATGTGTAGAGGGTAGCTTTCCCACCACAGCAGTATTCCCCAATACAGATTTATTTAATACTATTTATTAGGGCAATGAAGCTGGTGAAGGGTCTGGAGCACAAGTCTTATGAGGAGCAGCTGAGGGAACTGAGGTTGTTTAGCCTGGAGAAAAGGAGACTCAGGGGGGACCTTATTGTTGTCTACAACTACCTGAAAGGGGAGGTAGGTCTCTTCTCCCAAGTAACAAACAACAGGACAAGAGGAAACGGCCTCAAGTTATGCCAGGGGAGGTTTAGATTGGATATTAGGAAAAATATCACAGAAAGAAAAGCTATAAACTCCAGCCATTTTGTACAGCCATTTTCAGATGCCACATTTCATAATTACATTTCACGATTCCTTTTCAGCAAAGCCAGCCAAATGTTTCATTGCAGTCTCTTTATTAATGAAACGTCCCAATACAGACCAATTTTTTCATGATGCATTGGTGATATATTTGCAGTCAGTCTGTGAGCATGTTGTGTGAATACATTTCAGCCCTATGCTGAAGCACACACTGCAATGTAGTCCATCAATTTCAGTTTTCATTTATTCTCTTTTCTGTCACTTGACAGTGTTTCTGCTTACTTACAGGATTAGTGGAAAATCATGCATTGGGATATATGGTAGAAAATTTCTGTGGCACGGAGAGTGATGCAAAATCAATTAGATTATTATTAGTAGATATTGTTATTTTTAGGGATATATGGATGTAAACATATGTTTTATCTGATGTCACCAAAAACAATCATGTTTTCCATAGATGTTAACTAAAAGTTGGCTAAACACAGCTGAGCTGAAAAGATACACATAATTAGTGAAAAGCTTTGAATACTTTCTGAAAGACATCCTTCTCTGGTTCTAGCTGTTACTTCTTTTGTTTTGCATGTCTCCAGATGGAAAATAGTTTAGACCAGATCCATCCATTAGACAACATTGACATCTGTCTTGTAGGTAGAAATATGAGAAGGGAAGATGAATGGTGCCTCATGCCTGTGCTGAAATATATAAAACTTAAGAGAAGCAAATTCACCGTGTGCCCTTGGACTACATGAAGTATTTACAAAAGGTCACTTTAATTTTGCCTGCATGTATGATCCTGTAAATTTTCTACATCTTTTTCTATATCAGAAATATTAATTACTAGCTAGTGTGCTTTATAAATGTTAAATATAATTTGAGAGTATGAACAATTTGATAGCTATGCAACAATTTGGCTTCTGATGGAAAATATACCAGGGATTTCACATCCAGTTATATGTACTGAAGAGTTTAGGAGTACATTTCTAAATTATATGTGAAATTCTTAATATATATGAAGCCTTCATAAACAGTATTTCAGTAGCTAACATCCATATGGTTGGATCTATATTTTTTCATCACAGACATAGTGAGGTACATATATATATGATGATATATTTAGTACATGTGGAATGGCTAGAAGACAACGGACATATTATGAGCAATCCAGACCAAGTAACTTTGTTGTAAGAGCAGGCTGAAGCTGTAACAAGCTGCAGGTGTTGTGAAGGTCATATGCAAGGCCAAGGAAGACAAAGAAACTGTGTATTCACAGAGAGATAAGAGAGTTGGACAGAAAGATGAGGAAAAACAGGATGCCTGCACAAGGGGGGAGCAGTGTGTGGGCACCACACCGGGACCAATCACAGGGGAGGTGGAAGTGTGTGAATGAGTAGTTTTAATCTATCACCTTTTACATAACAAAGCGTGCGTAGCGTATGTATTTTTAGCTGAGAGTATAAATTGGTGTGTGTCTATTAATAAAGTGGCAGTAACTTGACCACATTGGTCATATAAGTTGTGTCCGAACCTTCCGCATCAACAAGTGGTGCCCGAACAGGGACCCTCTCGTCCATGCTTCCAGGAGCGAAGAGGCAGCTCAGAGGGGGTGGAAGAAGCCGGCTGTAGTAGGCACTGCCCCGGTGCCTGGAAGATGCGCGCGCGCAACCTTTGGAATCTCGCCCTGATCAGGTGAGCGGTCGGGGAGGAGATGGGGTCCACGCTAAGCAAAGAAGAAGCAGCAGTGGTTAAGCTCCTCCAACATATCCTCTCTAAGAGAGGGTTATCTTATGATGAGGGAAGCCTGAGAAAGTTGCTGTCATGGGCTTGGCAGCGAGGACTGATCCCCTCAGTGAGCGCGGCTTTTGAGTTAACGACTTGGGATAAGATTGGTGCAGCACTGTGGGAGGACATTAGTTCAGGCTCTAAAGAAAGTGTAAAATTCTCCACAATGTGGAGGTTGATTTTAAAGACTTTGAAAGAAATGAAAGCGGTCAGCAGACGATTGTATGATGCTGCCGCGGAGGGGAACTCTGCGTTGGGAATGCATTTAGCACCTTGGTGGTGGCAAATTCTGACTACTCTTCACCAAGTGTGGACTAATTCTACTAAAGGTGCTAAACCAGAGGAAGCAGTAAATTCCACCGACAGTGCGACTCTTCTCAAGACACTGTCAACGATGGCGATTCTGTCCACACCTCCTCTGCCCCTAAAGCTTCTGTCACTGGTTGCAGTAACCCTCACAACACAGGACCAAGCTCAGGAACAGGGCATCTCAGACAATGATTCCATTGACACTGATAAACCTTTTGATCCAGGTCCTATAGATCTGGAAAAGGAGCGAGACCTTCCCCCCCCTCCCCCCCCGATGCATTGATTGTATTTTCGGGGAGGGTGAAAGGGGGTCTGAGGGATTGGTGGCAGGAATACAAGTGGGAAGCACTTAAGCGAGGGGGTTTGGGAGTCGCTATGGCACGTTCAGTATTTTGTCAGACAAATCAACCTCCAGAGTGGCAGCCTGCGCAATATGAGGCTGTTAAAGAGTTAAGAAAAGCAGTGCAGGAAGGCAGGATTCATAGTACATTCGCTATGTCCCTTCTTGAAGTGATGGCAGAGCCTTATACGCTCACACTGCATGATTGGAAGTCATTGCTTTGTATGGTACTAACTCTGATACAGTATATGATGTGGTTATCTGATTTTTGTGAGCTATGTATAGTGGCCTTGGTTGAAAACCTTAATTGGGGAATTGCTGTTAACTATGAGCAGTTGGCTGGAGAAAATAATTGTGCTGATTCTGTGACTCAGGCAAGGCATCCCAGGGACAACTATTTGCAAATGAAGGAGATGACTATTAAGGCAGTCAGGATGCAGGAGTCTTGCCACAGTCTTGCAGGGTCCTAGAGAGTCACTAACTTTAATACTACCTTTATTGATCGGCTTCAGAATATTTTGCAACAACAAGTCGAGCATGAGGAAGCTCAAGGGTTGCTTTTAAAACAACTAGCTATGATAATATCAATGAAAATTGTAAACGGGCAACTTTCACAATCGCAACCCCAACATGTGTCAAATGATTATAACGCAGAACTCACAGCAGACTGTAACTCTCAGGTTGAGTTCTGGAGTGCAGCGTAACATTTTTTTTGCTTCTCTAATCTCTTCTGTAAGAATAGTACACGCTTTTAACTTGCTTAGTAAATTAGGCTGCTAGCTTGCTAAACAAAGTAATACTACAAATACTATTCTTTTTTTTTTTCTGGCTTATTAACCAATGTTGATTCTGTCCGTCATATGTTGCTACAGAACCGAGTTGCTATTAATTTTTATTATTATCACAGGGACACAAGTGTGAAGACTTTGGTAGGATGTGTTACGTGAATCTGAGTGACCACTCTGAATTAATTCACAAAAGCATACAAAACTTAAAAGCCTTAAAACAAAGATCTGCAGCAGAGCCAGGAGCAGGATGCCTTTGGTCTCTTCTCGTGGCTGGGAAACTTTGGGCCGTGGATCAAAAGTATTACAGGTTTTATTATAATTACCTTATTGATGTTTGCCTTATGTCTCCCATGCTTTTTTTTTCCTGTATTCAGTGTTTAGTTGATTGTAACATAAATCAGGTCATGGTCACCCAGCTACACACAGCCTTTGCCTCGTCGCAATTAACAAGCAAAAAAGAGGAGGATAGAAAATGTCTGAAGAGAGAGATAGGAGAGGAAGCTGGAGAATATTTGACCTAACAAGAGATGAGAGAACAGCTGGGTATTGTGAAGGAGACTAGGAAAGATGAACATGGTTATCTAGTGATAAATAGGTGTCTGCATGCTTGTAGTGATATATAGCTATGTAACTGCATGAATGATTTCTGCCCTGGGCCTGGTAGTGCATGCAGCTGCGGTTTGTGTCTGGGCTCAGAGATATAAATACGGGTTTCTCTGTTACTGTAAAGTGTCTCTGGTTGCATAAAAAAAGAGGGAATTAAGGGAATGACCCCAGAGGCACGTTCAGAGAAAGCATGCTATGTTTTGAACTTTTTGACTGAACCAGTCCTTGTTCGGTGTGCCCTTCCTTGAAACTGACTTGCAGACATTGTTGCAAAAAAGTGAATGTATGTGGGGAATGAAGAATCTTACAGAAAGCCTTGATATTTGGGATAATTGATTACCTCTGTATAATGTTAATCCAAAAGAAGTTGATATTGTTTACACTTTGAAAGTCGATAATTGTTTTTATGTAGATGCTAATGTAGTAGGAGGCTATGATGGGAACTTATTGCAGCGGTTCTTCTCTTATCGGCATTAAAGAGTTAAATCACCTTGTTTGGTAGGCAGTTAAGAATGGGAGTCAAATTTGCCACTGCTTTTTGTTGTTGGCTCAAGGACATGGCTGTGAGGATTTGGATGGTATGTGCTGAATGAATTTTAGGTGCCCCATTGCAGCAACATGTTACCAAAATCTGAGAAAATGTCAGCCATTTTGGCATCCATTCACTCAATTGGCAGTATTGTTTGTTTGCTATTGTCTTGGTTGCTGTCATGTTTGCAAGGGTCCTGCAGAACATGGCAAACCTGGTACTAGCTGTTCAAAAACAAAAAGGGGAAATTGTAAAATTATACAGAACAGAGACAGTGGGTTGTTTTGACACTGATAATGTGCACTTTTGGCCTTGCTTTGATGATGTGCAGCTGAGATCCTGCAGCAAAGAGTTAAATAACTTTGAGGGAGTATGAGAAGAAAAACTAGGATGAGACAGAAACAAAAGAGGAATGTGATCTCACCTCTAGAAGATAAGGAAACAGCATGAACAGTAGAGAATAGCCTACAGCGAACAGCACTAAGGAAAGTGTTTTATAAACTTGACTGATCACTTGAACTCTATTCATAAGCAGCTTGCTGAGTTAAGAAAAAATGTACAGGCCATAAAGATTGAGAACGGGTTAATGGACTGGCTTTCAAGCCTTGGGTTAGGGGGCTGGTTACAAAATATAATCAAAGGAGCATTGATGGTATTGACAGTATTGTTGGTTTTAGTATTATGTATTCCTTGTTTGTTTCAATGCTTACAACGAGAACGCATGTTTAAAACAAACGGGATTTGGATTGCTCAAAAACAAGAAGGGGGAGATGCAGGAGGGGGCCTGGAAATCAGGACCATAAGTATCAATCAGTTAGCTGAAAGGAATGTGCTCAAGCTTGTAGGCCACAAACCCTGGGAGGACAAGGAGGGTGAATAGATAACAATCAACAGGATGAGTTATGCTGAGAAAAGATAAGGGAATGAGGAACAGATGGCGCCAAGGAGAAGTAACAGGATCTGTTTAAAGCGCGCAGCTTCTGAAAACATATAAACTCGTGATTGTGTACAATAAATTGACATCTTGCTTGCATTAAGCGCCGCAGAGTTGCTTATCTTTCTTCACTGACTAGAGGGAAAAATGCAGACTAATTGTGCTCCTGAATTAATTGTTTCTGTTACGTGTCAAGATGTATACTAGTGTAAAGTGATTCCTCTCATTCTTGTAACTAAACTTAAACTCCTTTTGGAGGACTTTAAACTTATACTCCTTTGCTCTCACTATTGCATCACTAATGAGGTTCTCTCTTCCCATGTATCCTAGTGCTGCCACCTTTCCATTTACTTGGTCTACAGAGGAGTGCTGGTTGAGTGGTCCTTGCTCTGCTCTGAAATGAAAGTCATAAAATCAGTAGATAAGGAAAGGAGAAGTAGCTTATTTTTCTTTAATCCCTTTGTGGGTCTGAGAAAGGTCTCTAATAATTAGTCTTTTATATGGTCTTTATGCACCATGGAGATTTCACATTTCATGTTGATATTGTGCTAATGCAGGAAGGAGCAGAGGTCCTGTTTCCACAGCCTTCCACAAGTTTGGATGCTTATCATCTGAGGCTTATCCAAACACATTAGATGTGGGAATTGGACTGGAAAGCTCATGGGATATTCACATTCTGGCTATAGTTGATCTAAATATGACACATTAGCAGCTTGTTTTGTGGTCTTTCAGTACTTTCACTTTTGATTTAGAGCAGGAAGGGTGGAGGTCTCGGCAAATATTAAATAATAATAATAAGCACTGAATTGATTTAAACTTCAAATAATATTTTTAGGTTTAAGTCAAAGCTCGAGTTATGGTTCAGGTTGGTTCTTATTTGAGATTTCTGCCCATAACTGTGCCATCAGGAGTTGTGAGATTTGTATCTTAAACTGCCTTCCAAAGACAACCACAAAGTCTATAAGATTGGATTTTAGTGGAACTACTTTGCTTCATTGAAAAAGCTTCCAAAGGCGAGCCTTGCTTAGACCATCTTCAGTTTCTTAGGTTTGTTTCATCTTCTACTCCACCATCTTCTTCCTGTTGTCAGCAATTCTTATGCAAAACAAATAAAAGATAGGAATAACAGTATAACTTCTGATTTGGGGATGTTTTCAACTTGCTTTGTACATATGTAAATGGTGAAACAAAATGGAAATAGTCAGGGGCACTTTTTCAAAACCTCGTGCAACCAATCTTCTCACTGCCTCAAATCACCCTTTTTCAAGCCACCTACTAAGAGCAGCTTTTTGAACTAGCAAATCTTTAATGTTATACCTTATCACCAACTTTGACCCAAGCCAATGCTAGTCAAAGGAACCCCTTCAGAGAATCTCCCTGGAGGGCAACCAAACCAAAGTTCTGAAAACTCAGTTTAGAGGAACACTACCAAGTTCCCCCCTCTCCAGTTACAGGCCCAGCAGCTTCTTGTCATGATTTGGGAAACTGGACAGTTTCAGAAGCTCTCAGTCATCAACACATTCCATTCAGCTGAACTCACTCTTCATCTGCAGTATTTCTGCAGACAGAAGAAAAGGCAAGGGAAGGGACTTCCTGTGGATTGTCACGTATATGGGATCATTTCTGAAAGGGGAAGGCTCAGAATGGGGTAGGAAGATGCAAGGTGGTCCTGTTTCTCTACATTGAGGACTGCAACTAGGGTTGCAAATGTTTAAAGTGCATTTTAAGAACTTATTACACAAATGATGCAGCTACAGAAAAATGGTCACTGCCTCACACTGCAAAGAAGCTGAATTTGGTTCCAGAATCCAGCGGTTCTCATTGCAGGGTATGTTTGGATCCATTGCAGTACTGCCTTGATAATATATTTGATACTCTGTCAAGTTGTCTGTTTCCTAACAAATTGCTTGACATAATTTCACACAAGTTCTAGGACATTTTGTAATTTTTTTGCTTCATGTTATCATCATTTTTATAAGAATATAGGACATTTGGAATTAGTGTACAGAATGATGTAAGAGCAATTTTTCACTTTTATTTTTTACAGTCCCTCTGTGTGGAGCAAGACAGCCAGTTAGCTTTCTCTTGCCTTGTCATTTATATAATGATCACTTTTATAAACTATAAAAATTAGGTTTAAGTTAAATATATTTGGTTTCTATTGGGAATATGTTTCTAAACTTTGGGACTTGTAAAGAGAGCATATACATAGCTACAGGGCACATCTCAAGTTGATATTTAAAATTTTTCTAATTATAATGAGTTGGAAATGGTTTGGGTATTGAAAACCATGCTTTTAAAGTGGATGTGGTCAAAGTGGATTAGTTGTAATTGTTGAAGTTTCCAGAGTTATGGCCGTAAAATAATAGTATGCAATCTGTTTTAAAGCCATAATGGAGGCTGCAGAAATATTATTATTATTATTATTATTATGCTTTCCTTTCCATGTTCTTAAAGAGCATAGAACCAGAAACAGTTAACTACTAATGAGAATTTCCCCCCCAAGAATATTAAGTTTTTGTAGTGCTTATTATCAAGCCTAATTACAAGTCAAATTATACCATGGAAATTATTTACTTTACACATTTTCTTGGAGTGAAAAGATTTAAGCCATAGAAATGCCTGAGCCCAAGCAATGGTATAAATTCAGATACAAGAAACATATAAAGTAGTATTTGAAATGCCTTTTTTGTTTCAGTCTTCACAGAAAAGAAACAAGAGCTCCAAAGAGAAGCTAACATAGTTTGGAATACAAAAAGAACAATTCTAAAATGAGTTGGGTGATTTATCTGTTTTTTACTTGATAAAATTTATTTGCTCTACTAAGTAGGTTGGCCAAGCCTCTAGAGATTCATTCTGAAAACTTGAGGAGAAAAATGACTCCTCCAATGACTGAGGAAGTAGTAAATATAATACCTCTCTTTATAAAGGGAAAAAAACCAAAAACCTAGAGACACGTCAGCATATCCTGAGAAAAAATATGGGAAAAGTAATTTTTAAATAAATGTTATAAGCACCTAAGAAATTATTAACTAAAGAGAATTAATCAAATAATTAATCAAAGAGGTAATACCAAACCAACCTAATTTTCATCTGTGATGAGATGAAAATCTTCATGTATAGGAGAGAAGCAGTAGATACCATAAATTTGGGAAAAAATTTTTAAACTAATGTCTCTAATAATATTCTCTTAACCAAGATCAACAAGCAAAATGTAAGTGAAAGTCTTATAGTATGGAAAGCCATACTCAGGAATTAGCAGTTTTTCACTGCCAATCTGAACAGAAGCATCAAGTTCCACAAGTCTCTTCAAGGTATCTCCTAATAAAAAAAATTAAAAATTTGAATGAAAGAATTGAAAATATGGTTATAAAAGTTGAAGGCAATATGAAACATGGAATAGTTGCAAGGATTCTGGAGGACTGAATAAGAACTCAAAACAACACTGACAAATTAGAGAAATGATAAAATAAATAAGAACACTTAAAGAATATGAATCTTTACAGAGTTAATCTTGAGAACCCATGGAAATTATGTTTTTTATTGCAGTAGTATAGAAGTCCAATTGCAACCCATGACTCTACTATATAAACCTTGAGGAAAATACAAAATTTTGTGTGCCCTCAAAAATTCAGTTTCATTAGATGGTGAAAAAGCTACAGTTTTAAGCTTCATGCTGTATGTCTCAATTTCTTTTTCTTATACATTCCTGCTGAATTTAATAATGTCTCAAGAATAATCAAATACATATTTTCACCATTATATCAAAGTAATTTGGTTTAAATCCAGTCTATTTCAAAGTTCTGGAAAGTCCTTATGACTTCTGCTTGTAGATCCATGTCAGATGAGGTAGTGCTCTCACGCTGACCTCTGAAATTTGTGTCTGTATCACTGACACCTATGAAAAGATTCCTATCACACTCATGACAGAATCTCATCCTGAGAAAAAGTGTAAATAATGCTGAATAATTTGCAATCTAGACAAAAGCTAGTTCTGTGCTTGTAACTAGCATGTGCCTCCAGTGAAGTCTCTGGGGTGCACAGATAGTAGCAGGTGAGATAAGTACCAAATTAGATCCCTGTTATCCAAGGGGTAATATATCAAGAGTATTGTATTTATTTGAAAGAAAAACAGCTATTGAAATCCCCCCTTCTCCCCTCAAAATACTGCAAAGGTTAGAATATGCAAAATTATCACTAAAAATTATATCACATTTTTCAACTTCCAAATACACAAAACACACTCAATGAGAATAAATCCAGGATAATTGGTGATCAAAATGATCCAAAGAATCCAGCTATGTTTGGCTCAAGTAAAATAGTATAAGTAGGTATAATCTAGCTAGTTACTGTGGTATATAATGCAAATATACTAACATTTCTCCTCATGACCTGATTTCTGCTGCCTTATTTGGGATATAATAGAGTGAGAGACTGTAACCAAACTTTATCAGGAAAAAATTAGTATATTTTCATTAATTATATTAATACTTCTGTTGCTTTAACTTGGGTATTGTATTGAAGACAAGTGTATCTCCATCATTCAAGTGAAAAACAGTAAAACTGGGTTAATTGAGTGCAAGTTTCTTATGTAAGCACTGTTCTCTTTCAGCTGCACTCAAAAATTTCACAAATATAAGAGTCGATTGAAATGGTCTAATATGCTGTTATTGTTACAAAGATAATGTTACCGAAATCTCAGAATGAAGAACTTATCGACACCAATGTGATGTAGATAAGCAGACACTTCTTTATTAACGGCTGGGTGCGTGAGTGAGTCTTCTCACGATCAACGCACACCAAGTCTCAAAATCAGACACCATATATAAAACTCATTCATACATATTCATTAAGTATTCATGCATAACCATGATATTTCCCGTAAATCATTAACATATTCTCCTCCTATATCCGATTCTGCGCAGTAGTGCTTAGAAAAGTCTAGAAATGGTTCTGGGGTACGATTTGGGTAGGTGGTATATGAGTCGGTGGTCGCGATCTCCCCCTGCCGGAATTACCCTGTACTAAAGTTCACGGTTTCTTGGCAGGTAACCACAAGCTGTTCCAGTCGACTCTCCCCAGTTTCCATTAATCTTATATTCTGACATTTCAATACACTTTCTACATACAGAAGACTAGTCAAATACAAAGAAACCTTCAAACCCTAAATTTATTACCTAAGTTTTAACAATGATCCTAGCCCATTCTTCTGGCCTTGGTACGGGATGTACAGAGGATCTCATAGCAGCTTTTACTATATAAGTTTCATTAAAATATATTTCTTATCCTTCTATATTTCTATTTTATAAAATGATTTTATAAAATCAAATAATCAATCCAATAAAGTCAATCAATCTTAACTTATTAGCAAATCTGTAACATTTCCCCCCTTTGAAAGTGTTGAAAATCATTTTTCAATACTTTCACATTATTTACATATCATTTGTTTCAACATATTTTGGTGGTGGACTATGTTTTGATGGAGTAGTTGGTACTTCTCTCATACGATTGACTGAAATTATATTGGTAAACTGTTTCTTCAAACATGCATATACTAGCATGATCATCAGAAAGACAATTAGTAACAGAAACAAAGTTTTGATTATGGACTGTATCCAAGAGCTCAAATTCCATCCCAGTTTGTTAAAAAATTTTCCACAGCCAATCTTCTGACATATCTTCTTGAATTGATTCTGTATCTTTTCTCAATTTTACCTAATAGGTCCAGATCATGTTCCACATATTGAGTGAAATTTGGAATGTGAATGCAACTGTGGTCCAGTCTATCCTTGAGATATCCACATACCCCATGTTCTTTAAGTAGGAGCATATCTAATGCCATACTATTTTGTAAAGTCATCTTGGAAGTCGCCTGTAACTGTATGTTCAATTCCTTAAACCTCTTTTTGGTGACATTTGTTATTTTTTTTACTTGACTTGTTAACTGATAAAGCCATTCTCTATTTCTATATGATGCTGTAGAATTCAAAATTGATTCAAGTGCCCAGCCAATTTTTATTCCTGTTGAGGGTTCATTCCAAGTATCATCATTTGTCTCAGGTCTCTTTGTTCGTTTCAATTTTAAATTCTCTAGGGATCCTCTAAATGGTGATTTCTTCCAAATCAGACACAATGTTGGCATGCCTAAAGTAATTTGTTTCACCTTACCATCTAATGGTAAATGTGTGGCCCAGGTTCCATCACTTAATGCCCAAACTAAATGTCTTGGACTTCAAATAGTAGTTTTACTACAACTAAACAAAGTTCCTTTCCTAACTGTAAAAGTGCTGGTTAAATTGAGACTGTTCTTAAGACCTCGACAAAAACAACCATATTTCAAAGCAGCAGCCAAAGGAGGAATTCTTTGAATTATTAAGTCTGCATTGCTGCAATCATACAATTTTTCACATTTCCACAATGGTACTATTTTATTTTCCTTTTCTCTCAATGAAGTTGCTTTATCATTAACTGAGGGTAACACTGCAAAAACTTTTCCATCCCAGGTAAAACACCAAGGAGTTCTGTCCATGTACTGAAATTGAAAAAAAATGTCACCATGGACTATATAGAGCCCCATTGTTCTACTAATTGCATAATTTGGCCAGTTTTGTTATACTTCCATTCCATGATACTTTTGCTTACATTGGTTTTTAAGTTGTTCATCATAAGAACACCATCCTAACTGGGGATTTGGACCCCCAGGAAGAAGAACTCGAGCTATGGCACTAGGTCGGGATCCTGTTATAAAATCATAATTCAATAGTTTTTTACAATCTGTTTCTTTACCTGGCGACTTCCACTGTTTTCTAATAACCTTTACTTGTTCATACCATTGAGTCACTGGCCTTTGTTCACAATAGGGTGGTTTCATTTTTATGTTCCAGATTGGTCAGATTCATAGTTAAAATTCCCCATGGAATAAATTCACCTACTGCCCTCGATATTGGCAAACAAGCAGTGATCTGCGTGACATTTTGTAAATTGGCAAATCCTTTAATCAATCCTACCATTAAATTTTCCTCAGCCATTTGTTTGGGAATGTCAATCACTTGTTCTGTTTCTACTTGTCTTTTGTTCCTGTCCACCAAGCCAGCCCATGATCCCACCAACACTACCGACCAAAATAAAATCAGATATAAAAATTAGACATGTTTCAGTGTCAATTTTTAAGTCTCTGGGGTCACGATTGACAATCTTCCATGGAGTAGGTGCTTTCTTCACTTGAGTAACATGTATCCAAGCATCTGATTCTGCTATCTTGATAGCTGTAAAAGTGGTTAACAGTACTTAAAAAGGTCCTTTCCAACGTTCCTGTAAAGGTTTGGAGGTCCAGGTTTTCACATAGGCATAATCTCCCGGTTGGAAATCATGCACTGAATTTTCCTGGGATAAAGGTCTATTCCAAATTACTGCACTCCGAATTGCAGCCAAAGTTTTCCTTAGAGAAAGCAAATAGTTATACACATCTTGTTTTCCTTTTACATGTATGTTTAGATTTGGTTCTGGAGACTCATGTTTTTCCATATAATAATTCATAAGGACTGACTGAGGTTCCACTCTTTGGCTGTACCCTGATTCATAATAATGCCAATGGAAGTGCCTGAGGCCACTTTAGACTGGTTTCTTGACAAATTTTACTTATTTGTCGTTTCAAAGTTTGATTCATCCTCTCCACTTTCCCACTAGATTGTGGTCTCCAAGACGCATGTAAATCCCAATTAATACCCAATGCTCTGCTAACACTTTGGACCACTTCAGCAACAAAGTGTGGACCTCTGTCAGAAGAAATTCCAATAGGAACTCCAAATCTCGGAATTGTTTCTTGTAATAACCACTTCACTACTTCTTTTGCTTGTGTGGTGCGACAGGGAAGGGCTTCTGGCCATCCTGTAAAAGTATCAACCCCTATCAGGATGTACCGGTACCCATTTTGTCTAGGTAACTCTAAAAAATCTACTTGCTAATAATCTCCAGGTTCTATACCAGATTTCAATCTACCCATTTGAACCTTTTTCTTAATCACTGGATTGGTTTTCAAACATAGTTCACATTTTGTAGTTACCATTTTAGCTATTCCCAACATTTTAACTGATACTACTTGTTTTCGTAAAGAAGTTACAAAGGCTTGTGCCCCCCAGTGACATTCCTGATGTCTTGTTTGAATTATCTCTCTCATCAGAAGAGGTGGAATTACTACCTGTCCATTAGGAGTTATCCACCACCTAGCTAAGTTTTCTTAGCATTTAATAACTGACCCAATTTGTCATCTTCTTCTGAATATTTGGTTTTTCCCTGGGAAGGGTTACTGTTTTAGAAAGAATTATTGCCATCTGTAATGCTTGTTTCTTTGCTACCTTTCTTGCCATTTTATCAGCCAAATTTTTTCCAGCTATTATTTTTGTATTCCCAATTTGATGTGCCTTACAGTGCATGATTGCTACTTGATCTGGCTTTTGAACTGCTTGCAATAATTGTATAATTTCTGTTTGATGCTTAATGTTTGATCCTTGAGAGGACAACAGCCCTCTTTCTTTCCACAAAGCCCCATGGACATGCACTATCCCAAAGGCATATTTTGAATCTGTCCAGATATTTACTTTCTTGTCTTTACTTAATTCTAGGGCTTGAATCAAGGCAATAAGTTCCGCTTTCTGGGCTGATGTGGTACTCGCCAATGCTCCTGCTTCTATAACTGTAGTATCTGTTGTTACCGCATATCCAGCATATCGGACTCCTTGTTCCATAAAGCTGCTTCCATTAGTATACAATTCCCAGTCTGGACGCTCCAGTGGTACATCCTTCAGATCTTCACGACTGGAATAAACATACTCGATGGTAGCCAAGCAGTCATGTTCCAGCCGTCCTTCTTCCTGTATGGAACTTAAAAACACTGCAGGATTTACCAGGTTAGTTGTCTTTAGAATCACATCATCCTGTTCAGTCAGTACCACCTGGTACTTCATCATTCTGCTGGGAGACAGCCAATGTCCCCCCTTTTGTTCTAAAGCAGTTATCAGCATGTGTGGAACATAGACTGTTGTTGTTCTTCCCAAAGTCAATTTCCGAGCTTCTTGTATGAGCATCACTGTTGCTGCCACTGCTCAAAGGCAGTTTGGCCACCCTTTACTCACTGTGTCCAGTTGTTTAGAGAAATATCCAACTGGTCATTTCCAGCTTCCTGTCTTCTGAGTTAACACTCCCAGTGCAAGGTGTTGCCTTTCATGAACAAACAACTGAAAATCTTTGGTTAAATCCAAAAGTCCCAAAGCAGATGCAGACATTAAGGCACGTTTCAACTCTACAAAAGTTTTTTGCTGTTGTGGGCCCCATACAAAGGGAGAATTCTTTTGGGCCTCATACAGCGGTTTAGCTATTAGCCCATAGTTCATAATGCAAAGATGACACCACCCGCTCATTCCCAAAAACTTTCTGAGTTCATGAATATTTCTCGGCTCAGGTATACCACAAATAGCTTCTTTGCGATTTTTTCCTAATTGTCGTTGTCCTTTTGAAATCTCAAAGCCCAGATATATCACAGTCTGGCAGGCTATCTGGGCTTTCTTCCTGGATACCTTGTACACATTTAGTCCCAGGAAATTCAAGAGGTCAATAGTCACCTGTATACAAGTAAATCTTTCTTCTGTAGCAATCAGTATGTCATCCACATATTGTAAAAGTAAATGTCCAGGCCTTGATTTATCCTGTTTCCAGATTTCAAGTTCCTTTGCTAATTGATTTCCAAAAATAGTTGGACTGTTTTTAAATCCTTGGGGTAATCTAGTCCATGTCAGCTGCATCCTTCGCCCGGTTTGAGGATTTTCCCATTCAAAAGCAAACAGTTTTCAGCTTTCCCTTTCCAAAGGTATACAAAAGAAAGCATCTTTCAAATCAAGCACTGTAAACCACTGATAAGTCTCCTTTAATGCTGTTAACAATGTATAAGGGTTTGCTACTACAGGATAAATATCCTTAACTATTTGATTTACTGCTCTCAAGTCTTGTACCAGCCTATATTCACCCGAGGGTTTTCTGACTGGTAAAATAGGAGTATTATACTCAGATTCACATTCTTCCAAAATTTTATACTCCAAAAATTTATCAATCAATTTCTTCAATTCCTGTCTCACTTCTGATTTGATTGGATATTGTTTAATTCTCACTGTTCCTGTGCCTTCCTTCAAATCTACTTTAACAGGCTCT
The DNA here is from genome assembly GCF_023634085.1 of Falco cherrug. NCBI lineage: Eukaryota > Metazoa > Chordata > Aves > Falconiformes > Falconidae > Falco > Falco cherrug. The sequence continues at coordinate 2,580,525 of NW_026599288.1, read as the reverse complement.
ACTAGTTTCAATTTACCAGGAATATCTGTTTCCCATACAGTAGGGATCACTGCCAAATCCACCTCCGGTGGAATTTCTTGTTCCTTTACCTTTTCTTGTATCATCAGGATTTCTCCTGTTTTTGACTCAGGTATTTTCAAGAAAAGTTCTCCTTCATCAAAAACAATTTGTGCATTTAATTTGGATAACAAATCTCTTCCTAACAAGGGTATCGGACATTCTGGTACATACAAGAATTCATGTGTAATTATCTTATTTCCAAATTTCAAATCCAGTGGTTGCAGGAATGGCCTGTTTTTGTTCCAGTTTTTCCTTTACAGGTATTTAATAAAAAAAATGTTACTCCTGTATCCACTCCCAATCTCACAGGTTGAGCAACATATTTTTTTTTCCACTTTCTTATTATCAGAAGTTATAGCCATTACCAAATTATCTCTAATAGTTAGCTTACATTCATCCTGCCAATCCTTTCTTTGTCTTAAGTAAAAAAACAAATCCACATTTGGCATTTTATTCCATTTCCCTTCTCTTTTACAATACAGCATTAACTGCAGAATAGTGTTATAATTCAGTGTCCCATTCATGGGCCACTTTTCCTGATCATCCAATATATACAAAGGCCACCAATTATTACAGTACTCAAATTATTACAATACTCAATCATCTGGCTCTTTTGCAGATCATCATGTAAATTTCCCCAATGTGCCAGTAAACATCCCAACGGAGAATTTTTTTCATGATTTTGTCATTTGCAGCAAGATTACCCATGCTTTTACTTTTAAACAACCGAGTTAACTTAGATGCCATGGTATAATCACTCACAGTACAATACACAATTATTCAACTCTGTCACTCCGATCCGCGGATCCACACTCCACACTCGCTTTCGTGCTCAATTGCACGTCTCACCCTTACAGCCACACTCACACTTTTCCACAATTACTTTAAACAAAGACATAAAACACAATATTATACACTTCTTAATTTTCTTCTCAATACACAGAAACAATAAACAATTCCATATCAAAAGAAAAACCCCTTCTAACTTCTTGTTAGAGGCACTACCTTAGAGAACACTATAGCATATAGGTTCGCTTGTTTCCACTTTTGTCCAACCCTGCAATAGCTTTCGCTTATGTCTTACGGGCAGACGCTTAGTCCTACCCTGCGCAGCTTTCACTGCATCTGACAGGCAAACTTACTCAGTGGGACTCAAACCCACTGGTGGGACTCTAACCCACTCCTTACCATACACTTATTATAGTGGGACTCTAACCCACTTACTCTTGTGGAACTCCAACCCACTTCCTCCAGTGCACTTACTTTAGTGGGAGTCAAACCCACTTACTACAATTAGAAAAAGAAGTGCCTTACCAAATATCCAGGGAACGTCGCGAAAAGCCTTACGGATCGGGAATTGATGGGTGTCCCCGAGAAATCCTCGGTGCCGGCTGGAACCGATCAGGTCTCCGACTCCTCCGGTCTCCTTCAGCGAGGTCCCATCTGGGTCGACAAAACTGTTACTGAAATCTCGGAATGAAGAACTTATCGACACCAATGTGATGTAGATAAGCAGACACTTCTTTATTGACGGCCGGGTGCGTGAGCGAGTCCTCTCACGATCAATGCACACCAGGTCTCAAAATCAGACACCATATATAGAAATTATTCATACATATTCATTAAATATTCACGCATAACCATGATATTTCCCATAAATCATTAATATATTCTCCTTCTATATCCGATTATGCGCAGCAAAGCTTAGAAAGGTCTAGAAATGGGTCTAGGGTACGATTTGGGTAGGTGGTATATGAGTCGGTGGTCGCGATCTCCCCCTGCCGGAATTACCTTTTACTAAAGTTCACAGTTTCTTGGCAGGCACCTACAAGCTGTTCCAGTCGACTCTCCCCAGTTCCCATTAATCTCATATTCTGACATTTCAATACACCTCTGCGTACAGAAGACTGGTTAAATACAATGAAACCTTTCAACCCTAGAGTTATTACAATAGTTCCAGGCCCTTCTTCTAGCCTTGGTACAAAAGATTCCATAACGTCTCTTATTGCGTAGATGCAAGTTTCCTATAAATTTTTTTTTCCCTTATCCTTCTATATTTTAATTCTATTAAATGAATTTATAAAATCAATTAATTAATCAAATAAAATCAATCAATTTTAACTTATTAACTAATCAGTAACAGTTAGGCTGGCAGCCCAGAAGATGAATCTTTGTTTTCCAGACATTAGTAGATTATGACACACCATTAAAAATTATTCTTCATTTTGTTTATACTCTACTAAAAGTGAATTACAGTTTCAGAACACATATATACTCTTCTTCAGCCATTTAGAAGAACCATTGCATATAATCAGTTAGCGTATTTTCACACTACTAGAAAAGCAGGATGCAAATATAGATCCTTACCATATGAACTGATATTAATCAGTCTGGCATTAGCTTGTGACATCTGGAAGAATGGTATCCTCCTTTGTAGGAATGATACTGTAATGCTGTGGTTTTATCTTACTTTAATTACAATGGATAGTCTGTCAAACCACAAAGATGTAAATAGTTATACTTTACTTTGATCTTTTAAGATGGTTCTATCTCATTAAATAGATATATTTGCAGTTTCCACTTCCTTTTCAGAGATGATATAACTTTCTTTTACTTACATGTTAATTAAACAAAAAGTGTGCTAGATAGGAAACTCTTTCTTGAAGTACATTTTTTAACCTGCTAGTTCAGATGATATAAATACATTTATAGATATTTGCCAAGGTTCATCCGATTTATCTTTAGCCATCTAAATGGCAACTGGGACCCCTCTTTAGTCAGTGTACAAAGATACATATTTTCATTTTAGTATGGTATGAGTCACTCTCCAGAGGTGACTACCTCGTTCCATTGACCATCAGAGGGAGTCACTAAGAGAATAGGTGAGAAAAATCTCACCCTTAGCTGAGAATGTGAAATGAAATGTGTACTTTCAGGTATACTGACAGACATTATTTGGACACAGGCCTCTTCTGTGGCCATATATAAAAAAAAATAATCATTAAAATCAAGTGATGCATAATTTCACCACTCTACAGTTTCTGTGGGAAGAATTTTGCAGAAACAATATACACAACCTCCACAAAATTTACAATTATTTAAATGAGCATAAAGAGAATGAGAAAGAGAGATTACTAAATACCTCTGATACATCTGCACTTTGGATACCCCTACGGAAGTCACTTCTAAGCATATATCTATTCTGAAAACAAAAGTCTTGCTCCTTTGGGGTGACAAAAGTCACCCCAAATAGGTGAACCGGTTAGATTTTGAAACCCTGCATAAAACCCCCGTTCACCTTGACATGTTAGCCGTAACTGCCACGGGTCACCAAACCAAATTACTCCAGTGCCATTCATGGGTTGAAGTGGTGATGACATGTGGGTACAGTCTGCCATACCAGTTGCAGTAACATTAACATATTCAACAGGTACAATGCTAGCCAATAGGTCTAGCCCCTGCAAAGGTAAATGATGTGGTCGATTTAAATTCTCAATAACCGTTTTCTGCCACACTGCATTATGCATAGAAGGCCAAACAAATTGCCCATTCGGACTCAGGCATATTCCCTTTTCATTGGAAGTCAGATTCACAGTCGCAACATTCCAAAAACCATCAAAATCTGTTTCATTCTCCTGCAAGGGAATACCAATTAAACAAGTTCTAAAGGGGTTGTCAGCTTGCTGCAAACTTAAACAAAAGTCTGTTACCCCTGTAATATTCGCCCATGTCACCCATATGTTTGTCCTAGGCAAGATGTTAAAAATACCTTGGCCAACAGGTAGAATATTCATCAAGACCATAAACCGAGTCCACCATTTGAGCATGTCTAATCCTACAGAAACGTTACCTTCTGTGAGCTCTCCTTGCCCACTCATTCTGGGCCTTCCTCCACTATTTGGCAGGGACAGCATATTGTCGAGGTATAAAAATACCTTTACCACACTCCCTACTTATAATTTTAGTCTGGCGTTGCAGCCTGAGGCAGTCCAAATATCTGCAAGCCCGCCACTGCCACTGTGCTCGATTCGCGTTTTCAGTAGCTTCAAACAGGGCAAACAGATCTTGGGCAAATTGGTGGTCTCCTCTAATCCATTCTTGCAATTCCCAAAAAGGATTCCTTGCGGCAAATGAAGAGACGGGACGCAGCTTGATGCAAGCAAGTTGTCGATTTATTGTACACAATCGCGAGTTTATATATGTTTTCAGAAGCTGCGTGCTTTAAACAGATTGGTTCTTTAAGCTAAGAATTACATACTAGGCAATCCCTGATTGGTGGTTAACTACCATCAATTAACAGCAAGGTGTTATCTTTCCTTGGCGCCATCCGTCTCCCACTCCCCTGTGCTCTGTAAACATGCCTCATCATGTTAATTGTTGTCTAGACAAGCTCGAGCACATTCCCCTCAGCTAACTGATTGCCATGCATGGTCCTAGTTTCCAGCCCGCTCCTGCAATTCCTCTCTCTAACTTTCCATTTACATTGTAAACACCCTAAACCCGTTAGCAAGGTATATACAGAGACCCACCATTCAAGTTTACATAAGCCACAAAGTAATAGAACCCAGCCACATTCCCTTTGATCACAATCACAGGCATTTAGGGAATAGTACAGAACTTTGTTCTCTAGTCCCGCCTGTAGCTGGTCACATGCATCCCTTGGGGAGGCCCAAACTGTCCTCTTCTGTAACAGCAGCGATGCCTCCAACACCAGAGGCTGTGTGGCCAGTTGCCACCGATGTAGCTCCCGCTGGCGAGCTTCTGGTTTCAGTTTTATGACTACTGGTATCAGCACGTGTCCATTTACTGGGTACCCACACTGGACCTGTAGGGGTGGAAACACACATATAACCTCGAACATTAAACAAAATAGGGGCAGGACCTTCCCATTCCTCTGACCGTGGACTTCGAGGATTTCAATAATAGACAGATAATTCAGTTCTTGGGGCTCTAGTATTTACACAGGTAGCGTGAATAATAGCTGGGGGCTCTGAGTCGTCTCCAAAAACACAAGTGATTGAGAACAAACAAGGCTCTGTGTAGGCGCTCCTTTGGGTCTGTAATGTCCGCAAATTTCTGCAGATAATCCTTCAACGTTCTGTTTGTTCTTTCAACGATGGCTAGTCCCGTGGGAGAATGAGATATTCCAGTCTTATGCTGTACTCCCCACGTGATAAGAAATTTCCGCACAACTTGACTGGCATAGGCAGGATCATTATCCGTCTTAATCTGTTCTGGGACTCCCATGATGGCAAAACAGGCTGTTAGATGTTTACACACATGCAAGGCTCTTTCTCCAGATTGTACAGTTGCCCAAATAAATTTTGAATAGGTGTCTACCGTGACATGTACATATTTCAACCTGCCAAACTCAGGAACATGAGTGACGTCCATCTGCCAGATCTCTAATGCCCTCAGACCTTGGGGATTGACCCCCATCCCTAGGCCAGGACCATGGTGACTGCACTGCGGGCAACTCCTAACAATACCCTGTGCCTCAGCATGTGTTAGCTGAAATTGTCTTTTTAATCCCTTAGCATTTTGATGGAACTGAGTGTGGGAGATTCGTGCGGCTTCAAATTGATTGATGGGTGCAGTTCGTGTCAGGCTAACCAATTGATCTGCTCTGTGATTACCTTCTCCTAAGCCTTCCTACCATTTGTGGCTTCTGATATGGATGACACAATATGGCGCAGTCCTCTGCTTTGTAGCTCTTTGAAGTTGCTGGAATAACTCATTTAGTCGTGGGTTTGCTACTTCTCTCAAAAGTGAATCCTCTATCCTTTGAGCTACTCCTGCCACATATAGTGAATCGGTGACAATGTTCAGCGCCACCGTGCGCCAGTTTGCCATAGCCCAACAAACTGCAAGCAGCTCCAATGTCTGTAAATTATCTTTAGGGTGGGCAACAATAATGTGTTGCTGCCAGAGTTCCTTTTCCTTCCAGACCACAGCAGCCCTTTGAGTAGCCTTGCCTGCATCCGTGAATGCTGTAAGACCATCCTGAAGTGGAACAGATGAATGCTTAGGTATTTCCATCCATGAATACATTCTCAAAAACAGATATCTTTCCCCTTTAGTTGTTCTCGTGATATCTGTCCAGTATATCCTAAGAGTGCCAATTGTAAAGCAGCAGAGTTTCACAAAGCCCATTCTAGGTCTGCTCCCTTCATTGGCAGGTGAATACTAATGGTTCTTCCCCTGAAATAGCTATCATCCTGTCATGACCTTTTCGAATGACTTCGGCCATTGCTTCCATACGAGTCTGAACTGTTTTCTTAGGTTGAAGGGATAAAAATATCCATTCCAAGACATGGAAGAGGTTATCTCCCCCATTTTTCTTTTGCCACTGCATGATAACAGCAAAAACAAAGACAGGGCGAGAAACCACCAGTAGTTGGAGGGGGGGGGTAGCGTCTCGTCGAGCTACCCATCGCGCTGATACTAGGTGCCCAAGATGCTGTATACATTTCTGTTGTTCATTAGTAAGGTGAATGGATTTAGCTGCATCTGTGCCTTGTAAAAGAGGCCGTAGAGGAGCTAGATCTTCATTAGTAATGCCCAGAAGGGGACATACCCATTGTAAATCCCCCATCAGCGTCTGCGCATCAGTAAGGGTTTTGATCTCAGTGGTAATGGTGCTTTTCTGTGGCGTTATGATGCTGTCATTAATCTTCCATCCCAGGTATTTGAACGGAGATTGCTTTTGAACCTTTTCTGGTGCCACTTGTAATCCTGCCTGCGCAAGTGTTTGCATAAGTTGTTGTAGGTTCTGTTCCGTAAAGGGTTGCGGTTGAGCTATTAAAATATCATCCATATAATGGTAAATGAGAGCATGCGGCCACTGTCGACGTAAGGGTTGTAATGCTGCAGCAACAAAAAGTTGACACATGGTGGGACTGTTGCACATTCCCTGTGGAAGGACCACCCATTCATAATGGTGAGCTGGTCGATCCTTGTTAATCGCTGGCAAGGTGAAGGCGAAGCACGTTGTATCTGATGGATGTAATGGTATGGTAAAGAAACAGTCCTTCAGGTCTACAATTAATAAGGCCCAGTCTTTAAGTATCATAGTAGGAGTTGGTAATCCGGGCTGGAGCGCTCCCATGGCTTGCATTTGTTCATTCACCTTGCGTAAATCATGAAGTAAGCGAAACTTTCCAGACTTTTTTGGTATAACAAAGATGGGGGTGTTCCAAGGGCTGGTTGATGGCTTAATATTGTGAGCATTTAGTTGTTCTTGTACCAGCTCATGCGCTATCTGCAGCTTCTCTTTTTGTAGCGGCCACTGCTCCACCCAGACAGGCTCATCTGTAATCCAGGTGAGTTTTAGGATGGGAGGCTGCCCTGCAGGGGCCGCTGCCAGAAAACCGTACCGGGGTAGTTAACACTACTCCCAACTGAGTCATTATTTCGCGGCCGATGAGGGCAGAGATGCCATCTGGTAAAGGTAAAATCAGTACATGTGCTGATGCTATTTTGTCTTCCACTTGAATAATGATTGGCTCTGTGCTAGTATGTGGCAGTGAGACGCCTCCGATGCCGCTGACTCGTCCTGTAGCCAGTCTAGTAGGCCAATGTCTAGGCCACACCTGTCAGGTGATGATAGTAACATCAGCTCCTGTGTCAAAAAGTGCAACAAAGGTACAAGATTCATTTCCTCTCCGTAATGTGACTCTAGCTTCTGGGCGGTTGTTCATTGACATAGTGAAGCATACAAATTCGTCTGTAGATCCAGTTATTATTCCCACGATTCGGTAAAGAGTCACAAGGTGGCGCACATACTCCATCTGTGAAATTTTTCACGGGAACTAATTGAGCAGTTTTACTTCCCCGCGGTATGTGGAGAGGCGGATACAATGTGTAAACCACAATAACAATCTGTCCCGTATAATTAACATCAATTAGCCCCGGAATTACAAAGACAGCTTTTAGTCCAGCTGAAGATCGGCCTATTAGGAGAGCTCCAAATTGCTGACACGAGGAGTGTATCGGGCCAAAGGTCATGGATGGAACCTTTTGCGGTGTTGTGTCAAACAGAGTGACATCTACTGCTGTCGCAAAGTCGATTCCCAAGCTTCCCCGGGTTGCTGGGAGACTGGGGCCTGCGTTGGCGGGACCACTTTTGTCTGCAGCGGCCACCGTTCGCGCTCTGTTTGTAGTTTCCTGGACGCCAACAGACTTTAGTAGCATGAGAAGTAGTCTGGCAATTGTCACACCATACAGACACTGAGCAGTTACAGCACTGAGACAAGTTTTTTGTTTGGTTCGCGGTCGCGCTGCAGGTTTGAGGACAGCTGCCAGCACCTGGGTATGGTTTTGCATGGCTGTAGATACAGCAGAACTTACAGCAGAACTTACAGCATCAGAGACAAAGGTGGCTTGCTGGGCAGATGCGCTGTTTACCATTCGTTCCAGCATTTCCTCTATCGGAGCTGTTTGGGGAAGGGTGGACAGAATCGTCTTGGCCCTTGGATTAGCATTTTCAAAAGCTAGCATCCGGAGCATTTGTACTTTAAGGTCCTCTGTCATACTGTGGTTTTGGTCCAAGGCTTGCACTAGCCGGTTCACAAAACTATCAAATGGCTCCGTTGTTCCCTGTTTGACTGTCGTAAAAGAAGGGGCCTTACGTTCCGACGGGACAAGCATCAGGGCTTGTTTTGCAGTCAGGGCGCAAGCATTATGCATTTCCATGGAAAACGTTAATTGTACCTTAGGGTCAGCATAAATGTCACAACCTAACAGCATGTCCTCTTTAACATCACACAGGGGATGCCCCTGAGCCCTGGGCAGAATCAAAGTCTTATGCACTTGTCGTTCCCATTCCTTTTCAAAAAGCAAATACTGTGCCGGTGTAAGAAGCAATCTGGTTAGCGAAGTACAGTCACCAGGTATCATAATTTCAGAGTCAAACAAATAATTCAGCAAGTGTTTGACTGGTTCAGATTGTAATCCATATTGTGTAACGGCTTGTCGTAGCTGCTGCATAAACTTCCAATCAACAGGTTTCCACGCTGCGGCTGCTGAACTATCTGGTAAAGTGGTAGTCCGCACCGGACATGCAACAGCAGAAGCAGCTTGCCACTCTCCCTCCAATATAGCGTCTCTTATAATCCCAGACCAATGACTTTGGGGAGCGGCAGGGTGGAGGATAACGCCTTCCTGGGTCAGGACCTGAAGATCACGACCGGCAGTAGGCAGATGGCATTCGTTCAATTGCTGCTGCAAGCGGTTTAGGGTCCGGTCGGACGTTTTTGTTCGGGGACGGGGGATCAGGGCAGCTGCAGCTGGGATGGGTTCATTTTCTTTATCGGACTCTGCACTCTCATTCAGAGGCACGCTCGGACCCGCTCTAGTACCCTCATCCTCATCTAGCATGGGGGGCGGCTCTTGGTAGCTTTCAGGTCGGCATTGTGGACCACCCGTTGCGGCGGCACCCTCCGGAGACGGTGTCGGGTGTAATAGCTCTGTCGCAGATTTTTTAATAGGCACAACTATGCCTTTCGCAGACAGAGTGCCTTGACCAAATAATCGGGTAGACTCCGACTCGGTTTCCTGACCGAGGAGGTCTGAGGCAGCCATAGTAATTTTTTTCTCCGCAACCATTGATCGTAAATGGTTTATAACCTCCCGCCAGGTTGTTCCCAAGTCCTTGGCCGACTTGCTGCCGCTAAGGATCGCATCGCAAAGGGAATCCCCGATCTCTCCCCACTCAGTCACACTAAACATCAATTGCGGGTCTTTTAAGTGTCCTTTTTCATTCGCCCACCTACAGAGCTCATGGAGCTTCTTTGTGCTCACGCTAGCCTCTCGCTTAGCAAGAATATCAGTTAATAGCATGAGTGCCGCCTCCCTTTCCATTATCGAGGGAAAAACGGTCTTACCGGTGCAGGTCCGTGCAGGACGTCAATGCCGGATTCAGACGCCTTTACTCCTTACGGACGTCTTCCTGCTCGAACTCCTCTCTAGCGACTCTCAATTCGCAAAGCCCACCGTCAATATGCAAAGGCAGAGTTTTTCCAGATTTCCCGTGGTTTGGGCTCCAATTGTTGGGGAGAAGGGTTCAGCGGAGTCAAGAAATCGCTCAATATGAGTTATGCATCTTGCTCAACTTTATTAGTTTCTAACACTACTTATATAGACTCGATACACATGTATATTCGTAAAGCAAAAATATAATTGGTTATTAGCCTCTAAGCGCGCGTGGTTCTCACACCCCTAATTATCATGACTAAAATAAGCATTCTATCCATGTAGCTATTTGCGTTGCTATGCTTCAGCCTTGCGGTTTGCTACTCCCTATATTCCCATACCGCTCCCTATCTTTCTTGGCCTTGCACCTGCCTTCCCAACAGCTGTAGCTTGTTACAGCCACGGCCTGTTGGCACAACATAATTACTTGATCTCAGGATTCAAGAATAGCTCAAGGCTACCTTTCTTGTTAACTTCAGCACAGCAACTTCAGCACAATTCTAATTACAGGCCTATTCTAATACCAGGCCTGGATTGTGCAGATCTTTAGAGATTTTATGGCCACGCTTCTGCAGCCTTTCTTCTACACTCCTAAGCACACAGTCATTTATTGATAAAACCACAACTGATATGCATTCTTAATAAACACAGCAGAGTCCTATAGTTAAATGCTTTGCTCTATTTGCAAACCGCTCCTTATATTGTCTAAGAGATTCATGTCTCATGTAACTTACGTGGGAGGTCAGATTCTACTTTTAAGTTCTTTCCTGTGTTCTCTGCATTGATGGATAGTTTTCTTACTTAGCTTGGAAGTTGAAAAGGGAGTTTTCCCATGAGGCCCAAGTAGGAAACAGTATTAATCCACTTAAGAAAAGCCAATGTAAGAGAAAGAAAAGATGAACGGAGTTGTAACAGTGACAATTTATGGGACAGGCCCAAGCCTTTGTCCTTTCCCCCTTCAGAAGTGAGGCAATTAATAGTCACCTCTGAGTATTATATTTTTCTAACTGTGGCTGTGCATAAAGACAGCAAAAGAGGAAGCTGATTCCTTTTGGACTCCCACAGAACGGATCAGGTGTACATCCATTAACTGGACTTCCAATAGCAGAAAATCAATTAAGTTATTATGGAATATGACTTGGTCAAATTTTGACATTTTGTTAAGGAAAGTATACTATATTCAAGTTTGTAAGGAAAGGTCCTTGTTGATGAGACGGTTAAAAACACTTCAGCCTAGGTATCCACCACTGGGCACGTAGCAAACTAACAGAAACACACACAACTTTATATGTAAAAGCTTTAAAAACATGACAATTTTAAACTACACAATGAAGTAGCAAAAAAAATAATTGTCTGAACATGTTTCCAGGGTTTTTCCATCTTCTTTAGTTCAGAAGCAAGATATGGCACTAAAAAGGAAAAGCATTTAAAAGGTGTAATTAAAATTAAATTTTTAAAAATTAATTTATATTTATATAAATCCATTTATATAAATTTTATAAATAAATATATTTTATATATGAACTATTTTATATAAATATAAGATTTTTATATAAAATAGTTATATAAATACATTTTTTAAATTTATATAAAATAAATTTAATTTGCAAAAAAAAATTTTAAAATGTTCTGGTTTCAGCTGGGATGGAGTTAACTTTCTTCTTAGTAGTTAGTACAGTGCTGTGTTTTGGCTATGATGTGAGAACAATGCTGATTAACAGCACTGATGTTTTTAGTTGTTGTTGGGTAATGTTTATACTAAATCAAGGACTTTTCAGTTCCTTGGGCCCTGCCAGACAGAGGGATGTAGGGGCACAAGAGACTGGGAGGGGACACAGCCAGGTCAGCTGACCTGAACCAGCCAAAGAGGTATTCCATACCATGGGATGTCATGCTTAGTATATAAACTTGGAGGGTTAGCTGGGGGGGATCATTGCTCTGGGACTGGCTGGGCATCGGTCAGTGGGTGGTGAGCAGTTGTACTGTGCATCACTTGTTTTCCTTTCTCCCTTTCCCTTTGGATTTTATCCTTTTCCCCACCTTTTCATTACAACTGTTGTTATTATTATTATTGTTTTTGTTGTTCTTGCCTTTTTTATTCTGTTTAAATTATTAAATTGTTTTTATCTCACCTCTCGAGTTTTACATTCCTTCCCAATTCTCCTCCCCACCCCTCCATGTGTGGGGGGGGGGGGGAGGGGGGGGTGGGGGGGGTAGTGAGCAAGCAGCTGCATGGTGCTTGGTTACCAGCTGGGGTTAAGCTATGACAAAAAATTAAAAAGCATTAAACTTAAGTGTACATGGTCTAGATTCTAGTTTTAAAAAATATGGACTGTCATTAGCTCACCAATCAACTAACACCAATGATCTTTGTAAACGCTGGCAGCTCTGATACATAAACAATTTTTAGGTAAGAGACACACAGAGTTTATGAGCAATGTGTAAGTTTACATGAAACCCGCCAAAAGAAAAGCCTGTAACTTTCATCAATGGATAACAGGACCAGCAAATGCTGCTGTGATGATTTGTGCTGGAAAACACTAAGATATTTGTTTTTAAAAGTACAAGTGTCTTGGCATTAAATTCACTGGCACTTTTAAATCCATACTATTAACTATGGAACAAAGTACAGAGTTATAAGGATTTGATCACTGCTACCTGTTCCGTGTAGTTATTATTTACATATGCAAATATAGTTTCAAAGTTGTAATAAAAATTAAGCTTCTACCATGGAGTGAACATATTACATCCAAATCACAAGTTTATTGTCAGTTTTACAGTATTGGTTGTCACTTCCTCAGGCATGGACTCAGTTAGGGGAGTCAAAGGAAGGGGTTAAAACCTTGTTTTTTCTTTAAGAAACAAGTTTATTATAGCACATTTATGCATTCACAGAAAAATCTTGGACATGTAAAATCAGAAGACTCAAGCAGCAGAAGACATAAAATCCCAGAAGGCATTTTATTACATATTATGATTTTTTAGACAGTCATATATTTTAATGAGGCAAAAGTATAGAGTTTTGAGTGTCTGAAAGAATATTGTATATCTGATTGCTGCATTAATTGTGTTTTGGATAATGAAACAGAAATCCAAGTGATAAAGCAGCTATATTTTTGCCCCTCCGAAGTGACTCAAACTCTTGCTGGCAAAGTTGAAGGTGCAATACTGAAATGCATCTTTAGAGTCAGGGATGTGCTAGAATTCCAGGCATCCATATAACTGTTCTGTATTCCAAATGCCTTTTTCAAAGGAAAAGCAATACCAGAATAAGCAAGAAAATGGAGATCTATGTTCCAGCCGAAGGCAATTTCCTTATAATTTTAAAAGTGAAACATGAGATTTCAAAGTTGTGTGACTGAAGACAGAAAGAAATTAACCTGCTTCAGAAGGTATTTAAAAACACTTGGCCTTAATTTTCATGATCACACACAATCTATGTATTCAGTAAATGACAAAACTGTCTAAAGATAACACAATAGGAAGGATAATTTCCTTCCTCTACATAACCAAAGGCAATTCTCTTCACAATACTCTTTGCCTCAATTTTCACTAAAAATACAAGATGATACCTCCAAATTTCATAGAAGCCTTCTGAGGATAAAATTCATTCACGAGAAATGTTCTGACACTACAAAACTGAAGGCTATGTACCTTGTTTGCAATTACAATGAAAGGATGCAAAGGTCTTTTTTTTTTGCCAGGGGCTGTATCAATATTGTGTTGGCATGTCATGATGTCAGGCCATTTTTTTTGATTAGTCTTCTAAGACAAGAGAGAAGTGACTGAAATAGGAGTGTCTAAAGTGCCTTCAGCCATAAAAAAATAAATCCCTAACCAGTAGTATCTTGTCAGAGCACAACACAGGTCTCTTAGAGCCAGAATCCTCTCTGAACCTGCAAATTAGGTCCATTTACAGTACTCCAGTAAGAAAGAGCTGGTCTTGTTGGAAAGGTCACAGAAGGATCATAATACTTCCTTTTACTGCTTTGCAGAAATTTTCCAGAATATCTTGACTTAATGACTTAGTATGAATAATGCCTTGTCTTTCTAACCTGCTAGGCAAGTGCTAAAAAGTACAACCTATTCTAAATCAAAATGAAATAGGTAAAAGCAGCACTGTTTTAGAGCTATTTACTATTCCCTTGTATAGATCACTTCCTCTGCCCTGTTCTTATTCTGTATCTTCTTACAATCCAAAGATAAAATGAGCTATGCAAACTTCAAGGCTGCTCCATGTGTCAGAGCCTTCAGAAACAACAGAAATCTGCCCTGTGTCTGTGTCAGCAGGCATGGGATTGGAAAGATAAAATTGTCATAACCTCCATCCACTGGAAACTGGTTATTGGTTTAGTTAACACATCCTCTGGTGCCGCGATGAGAGACGGGACGCTGCTTGATGCAAACAAATGTCGATTTATTGTATACAATCACAAGTTTATATATGTTATCAGAGGCCGAGTGCTTTAAACAGATTGGTTCTTTAAACTACAAATTACATACCAGGCAATCCCTAATTGGTTAACGACAAACAAAGAACACTTTAAGTAAGTTTCTACAGTCATCAATTAGCACAGACTTGTTACTTCTCTTTTGGGCCATCTGTTCCTCATTCCCTTATCTTTTCTTAGCCTGACTCATCCTGTCGGTTGTTATCTATTCACATTCCTTGTCCTCCCGAGGTTTGTAGCCATCCTCCCAAGGTTTATGGCCGACAAGCTCCAGCACATCCCCGCTTATCAGCTGGACCGTACTGGGAGGCTTGCCTCTCAGGCCCTGTCCCACATCTCCCCCTACCTGTTGCACAAAAAGAACTTTCATCATAGAGTGTGTTATCCACTTTTGTAGACACTGCAACAAACAGGATAAAAAGAGTAACAAGAAGACAAAAACGGCTAAGGCATAAACAATCGTCTTCACTAAACTTCTTAACCATCCCAACAGCCAGACAAAGAGGGTCCTCCGTGAAGAGTCGGCCAAGTCACGACAATCACACCAATATGGCTACATGCCGTACTCACTTTATTAAACAAACAGGTCATATTTATAACTTAAACCAACTGCTCACCCAACTTTACACACAGGTGATTGGATAAAAGTCTCTGGCCACATGGGCATCCGTGTCGCTGATTGGTGAGCATGCTGCAGGTGCCTGATCAGAGTGTGCTGATGAGAGTGTGTTGATTTCGCGGTTCCCAGGACTTGCTCTGCACCTGGCTTCTTGTTTGTGCATAGCTTGTTTTCTTTCTCTCACTGCTTGTTCCCAGGACAATTTAAAGTTGCTCTGCAGCTTCAACTAACAGGTCTGGGTTGTCCAACCCGGATAATGGTAACATATGTCCTCGGTCCTTTAAAAATCCCTCTACATATCCCCCTTTTACTTTTTGGACAACCCATGTCTGTTTCACAATAGATGTTAAACCTTTCTTCAAACAAGAAAATAAACAGCTAAAAACATTACAACAATGACTATAACAAAGCATATTCCTTCCATCAATAACATCTTTAACCAACCTGTTATCCCCAATCCTCTCAACCATTCATCAAAGGGATTATCATCAGCAAGAATATGCTTCATGTTTCCCTGCAGTTGTGACAACTTCTTGTGGATAGATATGGAATGATCGGAAAGGTTCATACAACACATCCCTTCAAAATCCTCACAACCGTGTCCATGTGCTAATAACAAAAGAATTATTGCAGCTCTATTTTGTAATGTAGCATGCCTAACACTATCTACATCAAGCAATAACGAACTTAAAATCTGCGATGTAAGATTAAATTGTTTCTCTCCCCAGAACACTAACTTCCGTATATTCTTAGCATTTAATGCAGTCATTGTTCCTGGCATAAATATGGAGGCTAAGGCATTTGTTGTTACAGACCGCTGATTGACTCGGTCATTACATGTTTCATCAAAGGTGCGCAGGTCCCTCCGTGATCTATGAAATTGTGGAGTCATTTTTAATAAGTCTTTCATAAGTGGAGCAAACAAAGTCGAACGCCCTAAATAACATGGTCCACCGACAGGATACAAAGGAATCCCTGGCCATGCTCTGTCCCCACATATCAAAAAGACTCCCGGTGGCAACTGATAACCCCGTGATACCTCTATATGGAAACCCCCAGTTTTCAATTCACCCCAAATAGGTGAACCGGTTAGATTTTGAAACCCTGCATAAAACCCCCGTTCACCTTGACATGTTAGCCATAACTGCCACGGGTCACCAAACCAAATTACTCCAGTGTCATTCACGGGCTGAAGTGGTGATGACAAGTGGGTACAGTCTGCCATACCAGTTGCAGTAACATTAACATATTCAACAGGTACAACGCTAGCCAATAGGTCTAACTCCTGCAAAGGTAAATGATGTGGCTGATTTAAATTCTCAATAACTGTCTTCTGCCACGCTGCATTACGCATAGAAGGCCAAACATATTGCCCATTTGGACTCATACACGTACCATTCTGATTGGAAGTCAGATCCACTGTTTTAACATTCCAAAAACCATCAAAATTTGTTTCATTCTCTTGCAGGGGAATACCAATTAAACAAGTTCTAAAGGGGTTGTCTGCCTGTTGCAGACTCAAACAAAAGTCTGTTATTCCTGTGATATTTGCCCATGTCACCCATATGTTTGTCCTAGGCAAGATGTCAAAAATACTTTGGCCAACAGGTAAAAAATTCATCAAGACTGCAAACCAAGTCCACAACTCAAACATGTTTAGTCCTACAATTTCCACAATTTTTTTTATTTTATTTTTTTTTTTTACATTCCACCCCACAAATCTGTTCTTTCACAGATTCTGATGATGTATACTGTCTCCAGTTAGCATGGTATTACACTAGTCGTATGTTTTCTCTTGCTTCATGCCCGGTTACTAATCAAACACATACACTCTTTACACCATTTACATTTAAGCTTTGGCCTACAGAACTGTTTTACTCCACATAGCATACATTGGCATAATACCTGCAGGTTACATCCCTTACAACATAGACAGTTTATTCTGTCTGCTCGCTCTGAGTCTTCTCTTCTGTCTTCTAATCTTGACATACAGGTCGCACAAACTTGCTAGGGACTCATATAGGTCCTTTATCTGTGGAGATACAAAAATAACCTCTACCGATAAATAACACCGGATTAGGTCCTTCCCATACGCCTGAAGCCATATTTTTATACAAAACATTCAAACCAGGAACTGTAGTTGTTTGGTTCCCTCGTGCTGTTTGGTGATATATAACAACAGGTGGTCCCTCTCTATCCTCCATAAGGGAGAGATAGTTTAAGGTAAACAACACCTTAGTCAACCGTTTATTTACGTCTATGTCCTGCCATACTTTCTGTCTCTGAAGATAATCCTTCAGGGTACGGTTTGCCCTTTCAACAACTGCTTGCCCCGTTGGGGAGTGAGGAATCCCTTTAAGGTGTTTAATTCCCCAAGTTGTCATAAACCTAGCGACTCGTTGACTACTATACGCTGGACCATTGTCTGTCTTTATTTCTACAGGTAGTCCCATGACAGCAAAACAAGACATTAAGCATCTCTCCACATGTTCACCGGTTTGTGCAGTGGCCCATATAAAATGAGAATAGGTGTCAATTGTGACATGCACATACTTAAGCTTCCCAAAGTCAGGTACATGTGTTACATCCATTTGCCAAACCTGAAGTGCCTTCAGACCTTTTGGGTTAGTGCCCACCCCTAAACCAGGTCCATGATGACTACATTGAGGACAGGAGCGGACAATACCCTTTGCATCTGCTATGGGTATTTGATACTGTCGATGTAAAGACTTTGCATTCTGATGAAACATCTCATGGCTGTTACGAGCTTCTTCAAACTTATTTGTTGGAGGAGTTATTGCCAGACAGCTGACTGCTTCATCAGTTCTAGCATTACCTTCGCCCAATCCAATGTTCCACTGATGACTTCTAATATGCATAACACAAAACTCATGTTTTCTCTGTCGAAGAGTTCTACGCAGTTGTATAAACATTTCACCAAGATGTTGGTTCTTTGTCTCTCTCAACAAGGCATCTTCAATGCGCTGTACTACACCAACTACGTACAATGAGTCTGATACTATGTTTACAGGTGTGTCGTTCCAGCTTCCCCATGCCCAACACAGTGCTTTCAGTTCCAAGGTTTGAAGGTTGTCCCGTGGTTCACCGGTGATCATGTGTTTCTGCCACTGATTATCAGATTGCCAAACACACGCAGCCTTCTTCATCTTTCGTCCTGCATCTGTGAACACCGTTGGCCCTTCAACTGGTCTTTTGAGCATAATGGTCTCGCAGTCCACTGGTAATGTTCTAATATCTTCCAGAGAGGTCCTTTTGGCTGGTTGTTGTGTACGACACCTGTATAACCCATCAAGGCTTCCTGTATGGCTGTTGAATGTCTCAGGAGCTACTCATAAATCCTCACCACGGACTGGAAGAATGAGATCTGCTGGTTCAGTCCCATCACTTTCAACAATCCTGTCCCTTCCTTTTCTCACCAAGGTCGCTACTGCTTCAGGGCGACTTAAAATATGATGTCTGGGTTGCAATGGCAAAAACAACCACTCTCAAACAATCGCCGTATTTCCCCCCTTTTTTTTTTTGCCATTGTAAAATAAGGGCAAAAGGTGAAGTGGCAACATTACAAACCAAAAAAGACAACGGATGATTTGCCATTCGGCGACCACACCAGCCAGTCTGAATCTTGTGGGACACAACTTCTAGGGCAGCCCGCTGTTCTGGTGAACAAATTCGAGGAATGTTGGCTTTGGTGCCATGCAACCAGGATCGGAACGGTTGCAAATCATCATTAGTGAGGCTCTTTGCATGTCATCAGGGTGTAAGGGAATCGTGAAGAAACAGTCTTTCAAGTCTATCACAACAATTTTGCCAATTATGAGGGATCATCTTAAAAGGTGGAAGAGCAGGTTGCAACACTCCTATCACTAAAATCTGATCATTAACCTTCCATAAATCATCTCCCAGTTATGTGCATCAAGATTATTAATCAGTACTGGACAAGCTAACGAGCTGGTCACCTGCCAATCACCCTCCAAAATAGCATCACGAATAACACCAGACCAATGCTGTAGAATTGGATCTTTTCTCGAGTTCAGCATCGGTGGGGTTGTTGGCTTCGGTGCCATGCAACCAGGATCGGAACGGTTGCAAATCATCATTAGTGAGGCCAACTATATTACAAACCCACTGTAGGTCTCCTAAAAGCCTTTAAACATCATGCAGATTAGTTATTTGTGTAGTAAGAGTTACCTTCTGAGGACGGATTTGAGCATCCGAGATGAGCCAGCCCAAATATTTCCATGGGGCCGAACGCTGAACCTTCTCAAGCGCCACAACCAAACCACATGATAGAAGGTGGTCAACAAGCCATTTCATTTGATCATCTGAAATCCCTTGTTCAGCGGCCAATAATGTATCATCCATATAATGATAGATCAGGACGTGAGGCCAACGCTGTCGTACCGGAACAAGTGCCCAATCTACAAAAGTCTGACACATCGTAGGAGAGTTCTTCATTCCTTGTGGTAAGACAACCCATTCATACCGTTTGGCCGGAGTGGCACAATTTATTGATGGCAGAGTGAATGCAAATCTTTGCGTGTCGTCAGGATGTAAGGGAATCATGAAGAAACAGTCTTTCAAGTCTATCACGACAATTTGCCACTTCTGAGGGATCATTGTAGGAGTTGGAAGACCAGATTGCAACACTCCCTTTGCTAAAATCTGATCATTAACCTTCCATAAATCATGTCCCAGTTATGTGAATCAAGATCATCAACCACTACTGGACAAGCTAATGAGCTAGTCACCGGCCAGTCACCTTCCAAAATAGCATCCCAAACACCACCAGACCAACGCTGTAGAATTGGATCTTTTCCTGAGTTCAGCGTCGGAGGGGTAGTTGGGCTAACTGGAGGAATTACAGGTATTGAAGTAGTAGGCAGGTTCATTTCAACTCGCTTTTTCAGTTTTCTTAATTTATCTATTACCTCCTGCAAGGATTTCTCTGTATTGTTATCACAAGGCTTCTCCCTGCCTTCCTCCTCAAATTTGTCAGATGATGTTTCAGGAAGAGGCGCTTTTGCCCTCCTTGACTTGACCTACGAGCTGTCACCACCCTCGTTTTGGTCTTGCTCCACCCATAGCTCCAATTGGTGCAGCATGACTCGCTGCTCCGCCTTCCTGGGGAGGCTCAGCAGCCTCTTCCGGGTTCGGCTCAGTTACAACAGACCCCCTGAGGAGTAACTTCCGGTTTGTCTGCTGTCTTATCTAAAAACTCCTGCACTGTTGAACACGCAGGGGCTGACATACCCTTCGTAGGACGAGTATGCCCAACTCCGAAAAACATAGCCAAGAGAGAAGGCTTAGGTGAATCACCCTTCTGCTCTATCGGCTTTTCTACCACATCTCCTACCAAAGCTTCTATAGCTGCCGCCGCTACTTTTTTTTCCGCCTTCATAGTTTCCAGAGTGTTAACTATAGACCGCCATGTAGCTCCTAACGCTTTAGCTTCTTTTCCTTCTTTACCTCCCTCAATCATAGTATCCCAGAGGCAATTTCCCATTTCTCTCCATTCCGTAATACTAAACAATAACGCGGGCTCGGGGATCTTATTCTTTTTTTCGTGCCCAGTGAACTAACGTCTCCACTTCCATTTTTTTAACGCACTCCCCTCTCTTAAAGAGAATGCTAGTTAACAGTTTAATTGCTGGGTCTAATTCCATCGCGGTCTTCCTCAGAGCTCTCCCCTCTCACAGAAAGGATATCAACGGAGAGCCCTGCTGCACTCTTCGCGGTCTTCTTTAGTGCCCCCCCCCTCACAGGGAGGAAATCAGCAGGGAGCCCTGCCGCGATTTACTCTATGCGGTCTTACCTCCAGCGGGGGTGCGATCTGCAGCTCTACACTGAACTCTGGACTCCACTTTTCGCCTTCCAGGTTCCGCCCGCCTCCGACCTCCAGCTCCCTAATCAGACAACTTCCCTTTGGGTCTGATGCACGGAGACTTCCGCATTTAAGCGAACAGCATTTAAGCTAAACCGCATTTAAGTGAACCACATTTAAGCAAATAAATGGGTCCCTGTTCGGGCGCCAGATGAAGAGTGTCCTCCGTGGAGAGTCGGCCAAGTCACGACAATCACACCAATATGGCTACATACCGTGCTCACTTTATTAAACAAACAGGTCATATTTATAACTTAAACCAACTGCTCACCCAACTTTACACACAGGTGATTGGATAAAAGTCTCTGGCCATGTGGGCATCCGTGTCGCTGATTGGTGAGCATGCTGCAGGTGCCAGATCAGAGTGTGCCGATGAGAGTGTGTTGATTTCGCGGTTCCCAGGACTTGCTCTGCACCTGGCTTCTTGTTTGTGCATAGCTTGTTTTCTTTCTCCCACTGCTTGTTCCCAGGACAATTTAAAGTTGCTCTGCAGCTTCAACTAACAGGTCTGGGTTGTCCAACCCGGATAATGGTAACATATGTCCTCGGTCCTTTAAAAATCCCTCTACAGACTGGGAGATTCAAGCGGTGGCAGATTAGTCTCCTTCGGCTCTCAGCTCTTTAGCCGCACTACTGTTACACGCGACTTATCCCTGTCCCTTCTTTTGGCTTTTGGGAACAAGGATCCCGAGAATGTCATAGCAGTAGCAGAGTCTTTTGCTCTAGCGCCTTCAGCTTCTGCCGACAGGGCAGCAAAAGCAGATGTGGTAGTCTGTCATTCTGCTTTCATCTCTTTCAGATTCTCTAGGATCAGCCTCCACACTGTGGAGAGCTTCCCACTGTCTTTAGAGCCTGAACTAATGTCCTCCCACAGTGCTGCACCAATCTTTTCCCAAGTGTCTAGTTCAAAGGCTGCACTCACTTGAGGTGATTAGTCCTCGCTGCCGAGCCCATGACAGCAACCTCTTCAGGCTTCCCTCATCATAAGATAACCCTCTCTTAGAGAGGATATGTTGGAGGAGCTTAACCACTGCCGCTTCTTCTTTGCTTAGTGTGGACCCCATCTCCTCCCCGGCTGCTCACCTGATCAGGGCAAGATTCCAATGGTTGTGCATGCGCGCCTTCCCAGGCACCGGGGCAGTGCCTGCTACGGCCGGCTTCTTCTGCCCCCTCTGAGCCGCCTCTTCGCTCCTGGAATCAAGGACGAGAGGGTCCCTGTTCAGGCACCACTTGTTGACGCAGAAGGTTCGGACACAACTTATACGACCAATGTGATCAAGTTAGTGCCACTTTATTAATAGACTTACAGCAATTTATACTCCTAGCAAAAGATACACACACTGTTCAGGCTTTGTTATGCAAAAGGTGATAGGCTAAAACTACTTGTTCACACACTTCCATCCCCCCTATGATTGGTCCTGGTGTGGTGTCCATGCACTGCTCCCCCCTTGTGCAGACATCCTGTTTTTCCTCATCTTTCAGTCCAACTCTCTTATCTTCTTGCCACGTACACAGTTTCTTCATCCCTCTGACCTTGCATATGTCCTTCACAACAGCTGCAGCTTGTTACAGCCATGGCCTGTTATTACAATTACTCAGTCTGGATATGCTCATTTTCTTCCAGCCACTCCACAGAGAAGTATATCTCCAGGCTTTTACCAAGGGTCAGATTCATCTCACCTAAATGTAGATGTTTAATTGTTAAACTTCTAAAGTCATAGATAGGCAACATATAGGCTTTTTCTCCAGTCAATGAAGAGTAATAAAGTATCGATGATGCTGTGTATAACAGATGTGAGCTTGAGTTGCACTCACTCACTTGTGTTGCAATTCATACCATCCTGAGAATGGATGTCTAAAAATCACTTTCCCTGGAAAAAGCCATGGTACTCCACTGACTCTGAAGAAAGCCATGGAATGTCTATCTGTTAGATACCCAAATTGGACAAATTAATCCATCATTCAATTTCCAAAATCCCACTAATACTTAAAAGCCTTAGATATTTATATGTTTTATGCTTAATCTTATTTAAACTAGGGCTCTTAAAACCTGGGTTTCATGCTATTTGCTTACTTCATGCTAGTGCAAGATTCGCCCTACTGTGCAGTCTTCTGTGATCTTAAATCTAATCTCTAATACTCTGAGGGAAAACTGGGCTCCTGAGAAAAGATGATTAATTTTATTTATTTTTTGATTATTTTTTTTTCCTTTAACATATGATGACCTTCTCTAACTGCCAGGAATCCTCAAGCATGTGTTGACCTGTAACTAGTCATTTATTCCAGGGAAAGTGTGTAATAGCTTGACTCTCCACTTTATATTGGCTGACATACATGTTTTTTCCTAATGTTTCTACTCACAGCAAACTGGACTTTTCACCATATGACAATGACCTCAGAAGGTAACAGCATAATCTGCTACATAAACAATATGTTTTCAAGATAAACATAATGGTGGATCAAAGACTGATGAGCTTTTCCAAAAAGAGGCATGTTAGCTTCATATGTTATGCAATCATCCTGAGCTTGTTGCCTTGCTGATTTTCTTTCCCTTGAATATTAGTTTTCATCTGTATTTTATATATTCATTTAAAAACACCCTATATTTACTCCAGCAGAGGTTAAATATCTCAAAGATTAATTAAAGTGCACAATCATTCCTATTTCTATATAATTACATTGCCTTCCATGCTGCAGTATTGGTCTCAACTCCTCAGTTCCCCTTGATCAAAACTCCTGAGCTAGTTCAAGCTCCAGGAATTCAGCCTACATAGAGCTCAAACTAAACAGACTCTGGTACCATGGAGATCAGGCACTTTCCCAAAAGGTGATAATGAATGGCACCAGATGGCTGACCAAAGACAAAACAAATGCTGCTGGTATGTGCCAAAAAAAAAGAAGACAAAAAGATTGGCATCAAAGGAAAATAGTAAAACCATCAGTAGCTCTTGTGTCTGCTTTAAAGTTATGCTTTAGCTCAGCCACAAATTGTTGGACACCATACAGGCATAACTAGGTGAATTTGAAAGACTTGTGAAGTGCAAGAGGTCAGGCAGCTAGATCATTCCTTCCCAGCCTGAAACCCCAGAGCCTGCAAGCCCCAACCCACCCCTTAGTGTCAGCTCTAATAAGCACTTTCTTGCAGACCCTCATCTGGATCAGCTGTTTCATCTGCTTTAGAAAGATATTTTAGCCCCATAATACAGAGTTAATTATTGAGGTTTCATGTAATGTCTATATCATCATGACTCGATAAAATAAACTTTCATTATCTTTGCAGACTCCAAGGATCTCCTACTCTTTTGTTGGCAAGGTACCTTGAACGTCAAAATGAGCAGCTCCATGAACAATGGAGGCAGCAAGGCTCAGTTTCCAGGCTGCACAGGCTCCCGTAAAGGCAGAAAATCTCTTTTCCCTCCAGGGACAAGCAGCACTAACTTTCCTTCATCAGCCACTCTGGGAATGGGAGTCCTACACCAAATTACAATAGGGCAGGTACTCCTCACAGCAGCAGGACACAACTCCTGCTTACCTTCCATGCTGTGCCGGGGAGTTGGCTTCCCTTCCAGGACAGGCCACAGACCCCAGGGGAGTCAGAGCATATGGGAGGTCAGGGGAGCAGTGAGGGCAAAGGGAGATCCCAAAGTCCTATTGACATCCCTTTCTCAAAGTTCCTTGAAACAAGTCTTCCTGGGGAGCTGTGAGGCTGCCACTGCAAACCTGAATTCAGCATCCTTGGTGCAGCACAACACAGCACTGTCTGTATAGGAAGTCTCAGCCCAGGCCATCATTTCTGTGAGGCTCTCCCTAGGCTGGAGATGTCCACTTGGTCTGTGGCTCCAAATGCTACAAGGATGGAGAGAGGCTTAGCCAAAGATAGAGAGGCCGGACAGTCATGGTTTACACAGGAATGCAGCAAAATGCAAGGTGAGGGTGCTGCCTTGCAGGTGGAACAAGTCAGAAATGGAGGTGAAGGAGGACAGTATGCAGGAGCTCTGGAGCTAGGCTGTGGGGACAGGGTCAGGTTTCAGTGGGCAGTGTGTAGCCCAGCACACAGCTGAGAAGAGAAAACATGTGACTTGAGCTACCTCAGTGCTCTGCTTGACTGGGATTTCAGCGGGGGAGAGAGGAGGAATTATCTGGTGACAAGGCAATACCACTATTACAACAAACCAGATTGCTGGGAATATTATCCTTAGATTCACTCTAAATACTCCACCTACGTCATTCAGAAAAGGCATAAAAAATGGGCTAAGCTCACTCTCAGCGTAACTATAGGTGAATTTACTGCATTCTGTGGCATTTCTGCAAAGGCAAATTATCTCCATTCCTACTTTTAAAGTTCAAAAAATAAATAGAGCATCTGTGGATTTGGGGGAATTTATTATCCCACAAAATAACTGATGTGACCATACTTAAATATTCTGAATTAGATACATAACTGCAGATCCCTGTGCTGATTTGACAATTAAATTCTTCAAAGGGCAAGACAAGGCCACAGATGGCACAAGCCATTGCATATTTCACAGATTATCTTAATCCTTCAATTCAGATTAAAGAGTTTTAGTAAAGTCAGTGGATTTCTAAAAGGAAAGGCAAATTAGTACAGTATTCCTTCTGTGATTATAGGTTTTTAAATTTTCAGCATAGCAGCATTCCATGTACATTGGCTGCCACCTTAAACAAAGGAGACTGAATTTTCAAGACAAAGCTACCCTAAAAATTCATATGTACAATAGGCCTGTTCATTTAAATTAGTCAGTTTAAAATCTCATTAAAATATCATTAGACCTCAGAATCAAAGGTGCCAAAAAATTGAATTTCCACAGCTGTAAACAGTAAATACCTGAAATGGGGAGAGTAAGAAT
This sequence comes from Falco cherrug, assembly GCF_023634085.1. Classification (NCBI taxonomy): domain Eukaryota; kingdom Metazoa; phylum Chordata; class Aves; order Falconiformes; family Falconidae; genus Falco; species Falco cherrug. The sequence continues at coordinate 2,554,653 of NW_026599288.1, read as the reverse complement.
GCATGAAACTTCCAGTAGAGTATGTTTTTCATTAATGTACACAAATCAAATGTTTTGTGAATGATTTAAGTGGATGAAACGTCAGGAATGAAGAAATATAATCCAGTAAAGCATTCATACCCTGAGGCAGAAGTCGCTTTAGTTTTTTTGTCATAGCACAGCGTTTTGTTGTGTATGTGTGTGTTTATGGAATGAGGTAGGGGACACTTGAAACAAGGAGTTGAGCAAAATTCTAGAAGGTCTTTGTAGATATTTCTGGTGCTAAAGAGCAGGTCTCTGTTTAGGGTTACAAACCATACACCAAAGTGCCTTGAAAAAGTTCTACTTTCCCTCACATAGATTTTCACTTTCTCTTCTAACCACCAAACTATTCTCCTGCCTTTTCCTGTATGCAAATATAATGCAGATTGCAGACAATTTGTTCTGAGGCAAAGGATTTAGCAACTGAGAGCTGTAGTGTTTCAGGACTGGGAGTTATTCCTAGATCCAGTCTTGTCCTTTCCAAACAGGTAGTCCAGTAAGAATACAAACACCCTTAATATTTTTTTAACCCACTGTAAGATCAGACTTTATTAAACAGAGAAAAAATTCCTCTGTGAACAACCTACCACCCACTGGCTGTGCTTTGCAGAGTTCAGGCATTTGCTAGAAAGCACTATCTTCAGAATACCTGCTTTTAATTAAATCATTACTTCCTAGCTTTGTCCACAACAAACACAGAAGAACGAAAAGAACCACATGCCCAGCTTTTTTGACAAAACTCCCACACACTGATAATTAGAAGCACACAAACCCATACACAGGCTAGGAGACCCTGAGCAGCTGTCATGCTTCATGCTGTCTGTCAGCATCCTCCACTTTCAATTCTGCCACAGAATTGCCTGGAACAGTAAAAAGGGCAGGAGAAGATTAACATAAACAATCTAGAATCTTGTCTGAAAATAATGATGCTATTTTTTTTTAATAACTTTCCATTTAAATTTAATAGGGAAAGTTCTTTCAAAATGTGTTAGCTTTAGCAGGTGTAATTCCAAAGCTCTCAAACCTCATGTAAATGTCCAGGACTTTTCCATACCTTGTCGAGTGCTTCATCTCATTAACTTTGGAAAAGAGCTGCATGGGTGTTTCAGTAGACTTCCTGGTTATTTCTGGTCTGGGAGTGCTTACAAGAATATATTACTATGCTGCTGTTTTGTATATAATCGTCATTTAGCTAGACTAAGAAATATTTACAGAAATCCCAGATTTTTAATTTCACAAATCTTACAGCTGGAATGGACATATGCGGCAAATGAAGAGACGGGATGCAGCTTGATGCAAGCAAATGTCAATTTATTGTACAGAAGCACGAGTTTATATACACTTTCAAAAGCTGCGCGTTTTAAACAGATTGGTTCTTGAAGCTAAGCATTGCATACTAGGCAATCCCCGATTGGTGGTTAACTACCATCAATTAACAGCAAGGTGTTACCTTTCCTTGGCGCCATCCTTGGCGCCATCGTCTCCCACTCCCCTGTGCTCTGCAAACATGCCTCATCATGTTAATTGTTGTCTAGACAAGCTCGAGCACATTCCCCTCAGCTAAATGATTGCCATGCACGGTCCTAGTTTCCAGCCCGCTCCTGCATCTCCCCCTTCCTGTTGCACAAAAGGAACCTTTGAAACCGAACGAGTAAAACCAAGGTATAAGTAATAGAACAAATAAAAAACCAACTGAGACATATTATTAATGTCAAAATAACCCACTGTCTTTGTTCCGTACAATTTTACAATTTCCCCTTTTTGTTTTTGAACAGCTAGTACCAGGTTTACCATGTTCTGCAAGGCCCTTGCAAACATGACAGCAACCAAAGTAATAGCAAACAAACAATACTGCCAATTGAGTGAATGGATGCCAAAAAGGCTGAAATTTTCTCAGATTTTGATAACATGTTGCTGCAATGGGGCGCCTAAAATCCATTCAGCACATACCATCCAAATCCTCACAGCCATGTCCTTGAACCAACTACAAAAAGCAGTGGCAATTTTGACTCACATTCTTAACTGCCTACCAAACAAGGTGATTTAACTCTTTAATGCTTTCCCTGCTGTTACTCTGGATAAGAGAAGAACCGCTGCGACACGTTCCCATCATAGCCTCCTACTACATTAGCATCTACAGAAAGACAATTATCGACATTCAAAGTGTAAACAATATCAGCTTCTTTTGGATTAACATTATACATAGGTGGAAGGGCACACCAAACAAGAACTGGTTCAGTCAAAAAGTTCGAAACATCGCATGCCTTCTCTGAACATACCTCTGGGGTCATTCCCTTCATTCCCTCTTTTTTATGCAAAGAGAAACACTTTACCATAACAGAGAAGCCCCTATTTACATCTCTGAGCCCGGACACGAACCGTAGCTGTATGCTCCACCAGGCTCAGGGCAGAAATCATTCATGTAGTTACATAGCTATATATCTCTACAAGCGTGCAGACACCTATTAAACACTAGATAACCATGTTCATCTTTCCTAGTCTCCTTCACAATACCCAGCTGTTCTCTCATCTCTTGTTAGGTCAAATATTCTCCAGCTTCCTCTCCTATCTCTCTCTTCAGACATTCTCTATCCTCCTCTTTTTTGCTTGTTAATTGCGACAAGGCAAAGGTTGTGTGTAGCTGGGTGACCATGACCTGCTTTATGTTACAATCAACTAAACACTGAATACAGGAAAAAAAAAGCATGGGAGACATAAGGCAAACATCAATAAGGTGGTTAAAGATAATTATAATAAATCCTGTAATACTTTTGAGTCATGGCCCAAAGTTTCCCAGCCGTGAGAAGAGACCAAAGGCATCCCGCCCCTGGCTCTGTTGCAGATCTTTGTTTTAAGGCTTTTGAGTTTTGTATACTTTTGTAAATTAATTCACAGTGGTCACTCAGATTCACGTAACACATCCTATCAAAGTCTTCACACTTGTGTCCCTGTGCTAATAATAAAAATCAATAGCAATTCAGTTCTGTAGCAACATATGATGGACAGAATCAACATCTGTTAATAAGCCAGAAAAAAAAAATAGTATTTGTAGTATTACTTTGTTTAGCAAGCTAGCAGCCTAATTTACTAAGCAAGTTAAAAGCGTGTACTATTCTTACAGAAGAGATTAGAGCAGCAAAAATCTGTTATGCTGCATTCCAGAACTCAGCCTGAGAATAACAGTCTGCTGTGAGTTCTGCATTACAATCATTTGACACATGTTGGGGTTGCGATTGTGAAAGTTGCCCGTTTACAATTTTCATTGACATTATCACAGCTAGTTGTTTTAAAAGCAACCCTTGAGCTTCCTCATGCTCGACTTGTTGTTGCAAAATATTCTGAAGCCGATCAATAAAGGTAGTATTAAAGTTAGTGACTCTCTAGGACCCTGCAAGACTGTGGCAAGACTCCCGCACCCTGACTGCTTTAATAGCCATCTCATTCATTTGCAAACAGTTGTCCCTGGGATACCTTGTCTGAGTCACAGAATCGGCACAGTTAATTTTCTCCAGCCAACTGCTCATAGTTAACAGCAATTCCCTGATTAAGGTTTCCAGTCAAGGCCACTACACATAGCTCACAAAAATCAAATAACCACATCATATACTGTATCAGTTAGTACCATACAAAGCAATAACTTCCAATCATGCAGTGTGAGTGTATAAGGCTCTGCCATCACTTCAAGAAGGGACATAGCAAATGTATTATGAATCCTCCCTTCCCGCACTGCTTTGCTTAACTCTTTAACAGCCTCGTATTGCACAGGCTGCCACTCTGCAGGTTGATTTGTCTGACAAAATACTGAACATGCCATAGCGACTCCCAAAACCCATCACTTAAGTGTTTCCCACTTGCATTCCTGCCACCAATCCCTCAGACTCCCTTTCACCCTCCCCAAAAATACAATCAATGCATCAGGAGAGACGAGGGGGTGGGGGAAAGGTCTAGCTCCTTTTCCAGATCTATAGGACCTGGATCAAAAGGTTTATCAGTGTCAATAAAATCAGTTTCCGAGTTGTCCTGTTCCCATGCTTGGTCCTGTGTTGTGAGGGTCGCTGCAATCAGTGACAGAAGCTTTGGGGGCAGAGGAGGTGTGGATGAAATCGCCATCGCTGACGGTGTCTTGAGAAGAGTCGCGCTGTCGGTGGAATTTACAGCTTCCTCTGGTTTAGCACCATTAGTAGAATTAGTCCACACTTGGCAAAGAGTAGTCAGAATTTGCCACCAAGATGCTAAATGCATTCCTGACACGGAGTTCCCCTCCGCGGCAGCATCATACAATTGGCTGCTGTATGTACACACTTTCATTCTTTCAAAGTCTCTAAAGTTTCTTGGCTGCTCACCTGTCTCGATGAATACAGGTGTTATCCTCGGGGTTTAGGTTGTCCGCCTGGTCCAGACAGCAAGACGATCGTTCAGCCAAGACGTCTCCTCCGGAACGCAGCCCTCTTCCACGAGCTGTCTTTTTTTCGTCCTTATTCTTCCAAGGCTTCGGAACACCACCATAGGGGTCACCATTTGAGGAGATTGAGGCACGGACTCCCGGATCTGACTAGAAGACCCTTTATGAGTCCATATACGTCTCTTTCTGGGGACGAAGCCTGATTCCCCATTACGGATTTCCCACAGCTCACCTCTCAACTCCAGAGGGATTTAAGGCCGGCTCCTGCTTCCTCTCAGCAGATCACTCAAAGTTCTGTGGGATTCGCTGCATGTCGCTCAGTTAGGCGATTCGAGAGCCCTTCACGTTAGATCCTTAAACGCATCACGTCAGGGTCACCAATTTGCGGCGAATGAAGAGACAGGACGCAGCTTGATGCAAGCAAATGTCAATTTATTGTACAGAAGCACGAGTTTTTATACACTTTCAGAAGCTGCGCGTTTTAAACAGATTGGTTCTTGAAGCTAAGCATTGCATACTAGGCAATCCCCGATTGGTGGTTAACTACCATCAATTAACAGCAAGGTGTTACCTTTCCTTGGCGCCATCCTTGGCGCCATCGTCTCCCACTCCCCTGTGCTCTGCAAACATGCCTCATCATGTTAATTGTCTAGACAAGCTCGAGCACATTCCCCTCAGCTAACTGATTACCATGCATGGTCCTAGTTTCCAGCCCGCTCCTGCAGACATAGTCATCCCATAGAATAAATTTATATCCACAAGGAAAATCAGAACCCCAGTAAAGTCTGTTTATAACACTGCTATGAAAAGGGCTTGAAATATTATGAAAACCTCTTCCAAAAGTTAGTGCAACTTTCTGAGTAAGAGAGATCCTATGCGACTTTGTGAGACAGTGGTTTCTTTTCTGCACAGGAATGAGCATCACTCTTACCTTCTTTGGATTATTTTATGTTAACAATAAATTCCTTCCAAATAGCCTTAATTATTAAATGTGGCACTGGCATATTAATCCACTGATTTATTCCTGCCCAGTATTTTATTTTATCCATGTATTACATCTAACAGACCAAAGTTAAATACCCGAATGCTAGATTCACTAATATAGATCATCAGAATTGTCAGTAGCTTCACATCCTGATAACATACTAAGTAATATGAGAGTTTCTAATTATTCTAGAGCTGGAACCTATTAAAAATGCCAGAAAGCTAAACCAGAGAAGGGTGCTTTCTATCAAATTCCCAGTAAGAGTGAAAACTCTATGAATCCAGTTAAGTGACCTCATAATTTCTGCTTGAAACAAAGACCTTGCTGGGTCTACACCTGTCCTGAGATAGCTTTTCAGATAAAAAGGATTTTAATCAAAAGCTGCATTTATATACAGCTAATAGGGATCCTTTATTTCGGTAAGCTTATTTGCCTTCCTACAGGGTGTAAATAAATTGTAACACCTTTATAGCTGCATAATTGAACGCACAGTAGTAACTTTCATGTCACTGTAAAAGTGTCAGTAAAGCAAAGTAATTTAAAATAAGCAGCTGGGAAAGGCTTCCAGAGGGTCACATAAGCTTCATAAAATTATTCAGAGAAAAATGGTATCTAAGCCAGTAGGCTTAGCCCACAAGAGACCTTATGACTGCGTCTAAAAGTCACTGAAGTCAAAAGGCTTTTAAACACACACTATTAGAATACAATTAAGCACCATTTCTAAATCAAAATGTTTTCCTGAATAAGGACCGCAGACAGGCTCAGAGCTTCTCTCTGTGACCCAGCATCCTGTGTGGGTTGCTGTAAGTATCGCCCTGAGGAACTGGAACTGAATATTCCATATAATAACTCAACAGTCAACATTTTTCCAATTTGTGCTGGTCCTTTATATTTCCAAGAATGGGTGGTCCCAATTGGAATTGCCCCAGTGTTAAATAAGGTAAAGGTGTATTGAACAGCAAGCCTCAGGAAGACATTATTATTATACTTACTTGTATGGCTTGCAAAAGTAGTTTTCATGCCAGCAGCAACAAGAGTAGTAAGTAACTGGAACTGTTTTGTTTCAGAGACTAATGGTAAATGCAAATAAAGATTTCTTTGCTAAGAAAACAACAGCCCTGTGAGTTAACAGAGAACAATAACTGGTAGCTTACCCTCTAAGTAATAAATCCGGTTTAACAACACACATATGCATCTCCAAGGAATTGTTCTACTACATAATTCTCTCTAGCCCAGTTGTTATCTACAGGGATACTACCTTAGTTCTGCTAGTCAAAACTGATCCACCAGCTTTGAGGAAAAAAATGTACATTACAGAGAAAAACTAAGTTAGCAACTCTACTGAATACAAGCAAAATTGTTTCCTTCAATTTTAAGTGCACCATTTTATAACAAGAACAGCTTTAATCACAGCCCTTCCTGCACCATAGAATAAGTAACAAGGCTTAGATACTGATGCACTTTTTCTGTGGCTGATGATCAGTCCAAGAAGCTATTGCAAAATAGGTTTTAAAGTAGTTTTGAACCCTCCTTCGATCAGAGATCTTCATTTTGGTACACAGGAATAAGAATCAACCATAAAAGATGCTTTGGGAAAAAATGAAGTTGTGAATGGAAACTATAGGAATAGGTTCCACCTCGGAAAAAAACCCTATTGCTAGCAATCCACCTCCCTGTGGAATTTTAATGTGACACCATTATTTGGAAGTAACATGAAGGTTTTTCATTTATTGATGTCTACTCTCCTTCCTACTGACACAGGCTTTTATGATGTTTTCACTCTAAAGTAAAATTAATTTATTTTCTGTACGATTCCTGTCATAAGACTGTAGTAAACAAATATTTTCATCTGTTTTGGGAGAGAAATGATTAAAGATTTTCCAACAATGGTAGGTGAGTATGGATACAACCCAACCCAAATCCAATCCAGCCCAATCCTCAGACTTAATAATCAGAGGGGCAATGGACAGACAAAAGATGACAGAACACAAACTAAAAACCTGGATATAAATGATCCAGAACTGAGGAACAGATGAGCTAAATTATCATTCCAAACTTAGTGACTTGATCTCATCCCAATGTGGACTGAAACTAGGCCCATGACTGCACTACCTTGCTAAGTGGGAACAGAGCTGTGCCACAGCCCTGCGCCTGGTTTGAGAACAAGAGGATTCATTGTCGCAGTCTCGATAACTTAAATATTAAATGCAAATTGAGCTAGTAAATTCAGGCTCTGAGTTTTGAGCAATATGGGAGGTATATGAATCCAACACTGAATCAGGCTCTCTTGCTGTGAAACCAATGCTGTACATCTGCCTAGTATGCATTTCCAAACACTGTATATGATGGTTCTCTCTCCTGCACATATTGCTTGTTCTGAAAACCTCCCCATCAAGCCTCTGATTCTTTCCTTCTTCGGATTTTTTTTCTTTTCTCATTTGTTTGTTTGGGGTTTTTTCCTTTGATTTGAACTTTTCTTTATGGTCCCTTTATTGCTAATCCTTTTTTTCTCTTTACTATTTTCCTCCTCTTTTATATTGATTGACCATAATTGTGGGAAATGACTGGAAATATTCAACAGTCTAGCAAATGGCATAAAACAAATGAGTCCTTATTATCAGAAACATGACAAATACCTATGGTTCCTTTTATATTCGTGGCAAAACAAGTGGTCAGCATCCTTAGGAATCAGCCAGATATTTCTTCTCTCTGTATCTTGCACTGACTTCACAAAGCATGCTAATAATGACAGCAAGAATGGAAAAAGCAAACAAACATACAATTCTGGGTGAAACTTAAAGGAAAGAAAGCAGACTTCACAGCTTGGATATTGAAGCTCAACTTACAGGCATTTATGGAGTGAAGGGACACATGTCAAAGGCATTAGAAATAAAGAATGTGATGCTTTGATTATCTCTTCCACAATTGAACATATGAAGGTAGAAACAGCAAAACCTTTTCATTAGACTTTTAGGAGTATATCTCAGGAAAAAACATTGACAATTATCTTATTATCCATAAGTTCTTTTCTAGAAATTTCTCTGTTGTGTTAGAGAAAAAAAGAATTTTCCAAATCTTTCATCTGAAGTCTTTAGTCCTTCATGCAATATTCAGGTATGGGTCTACTTTGAAAAGGAAACCCATATGACATTTTACTTCTTACACTGATTTTTGCATAAAGTGCCAATTTTCTATTACAGCAAATTTATAATTTTAAACATCCTGAGCCCTCCATGAACTTTTTTTTCCCCCCAAATTGTCTCTTGGAGTGAGACTAACAATAAGTCTCATTATTTTTCCTTATCATTATCTCTGAAGATGCTCTATATTTTTTCTATAGCACCCACTCACACATTTTCCTGCTTATTTAGACTTCTAATAGACTTTACCTATTAGCTTTAAGGTTGTTAATTTATTTTTTAAGTCTAGAAAAATAAGATGTATTATCAACGGATATAGATGGATACATGTCATATGCATACACATTGCACAGGCAGGCTATAGCCCAATGTTCTGGTTTCAGCTAGGATAGAGTTAGTTTTCTTAGTAGCTGGTACAGTGATGTGTTTTGGATTTAGGATGAAAACAACGTTGATAACACACTGATGTTTTCAGTTGTTGCTAGGTAATGCTTATACTATGTTGCAGCACTCTCCAAACTACCCAGCTGCAACAAGGTCTTTTACCATCTCATACCAACATACACTTCATGCTAGTCCCTCTGCTGTATTCTCCTTGTCTTTCCTCATCGAGGGCACACATTCTCTATTCTCTCTTTTCTCTGCTTCTTCCTCTTCTCTTCCTTGGCTGCCCAACCTCTTAAGAGAACCAGCCACACCTGCACCTTGTCTACATCAGCCAGCCCACCGCCCCTGAAGCCAGCCCACAGCTGTATGTTATCAATGTTAATTAACCCAGCTTCATTCCTCTACAACTTCCCCCCTTTTTTTTAACATTTCATACCTTATGTTTTTAACAATGATCACAACATTTTTACAAATAATTTTTTTATACAGTCCTCTATAATTCCTCTAGAATACTAAGTCAAGGACTTTTCAGTTTCTCAGCAAGAAGGCTGGAGGGGCACAAGAAATTGGGAGGGGACACAGCCAGGTCAGCTGACCTGAACTAGCCAAAGAGGTATTCCATACCATGGGACAGCATGCTTGGTATATAAACTGGGGGGAGTTTGCCAGGGCCTGCTGATTGCTGCTTGGGAATTGGCCAGGTATCAATCAGTGGGTGGTGAGCAGTTGTACTGTACATTGCTTGTTTTTTTCCTCCCTTCCCTTTGGATTTTATTCTTTTCCCTTTCTCCCTCTTTTGTTATAACTTGTTTTTATTATTGTTGTTGTTTGGGGGGGGGGGGGTTCTACTGTTTTATTTTAGTTATTAAATAGTTCTTATTTCAACCCCTGAGTTTTACATTCCTTTCTGATTCTCCTCCCCATCCCTTGGGGGGCAGTGAAATGAGAAAGTGGCTGTGTGGTTTGATTGGCTGGGGTTAAACTACAGCACCCAACTTGCAAGGCAGGAAGTGAGATGAGCAAGCTCTTCCAGGCCTACTTGGATGACTCAAGACCTCTCAGACATTACCTTTTACTCATACCTCAGGACAGGTGTATCGGGCACCAGGAATTCCCCATCATCCTCAGAGCCCCCCAGACTCTCCAGTACTGCCTAGTGCAGTCATACCACAGAGAAAGCAACTTGGTCACAGCTTTGTTCTAGTTTGCCTCTTATAACAGGACTTCCAGAAGGATCCCCAAAGATATCTTGACAGCAGACTGCCACAGTGCCTGCACTATGGAAATTAAGTCTTTCAATGGCCCCTTTAAAGCAGATAGATCACCAGTGAGATTCTGAGCCTCTGCTTTCTGTAGACTATCTAAAGCATTAAATCATATAAGCTCTTTTTCCACTGTCATCTTATACTTAGCCTGTTTCCACTGCTCATCTGAAAAAATCCAAGGTCTCATCTTCCCACTGACTTGCTACTGTGTACAAATAACTTTTATTTTCTGCCTTTTTTCTCAGGAAAACATAAGCAGTACTGTGTGTTTTTCATACAATGATTGCTAAAGTCACTTAAAGTGATGTGATGCAATTTATGTCATCTACCAGCTGAAGCTCTAGTGGGAGAAGGTTTAGCTGCTAATCTAGACAGAATGTAAGGGTTCTGAGAATGTCCATACTGGATGTTTCATTGGAAAACTGTTAAAAGTGCATTCCATATGGCTTCCAAAAAGTCCCACAGATGTTACCAACAGAGAAATTGGGATGCTTTTAGAAATCAACCTCAAAATTCTTCCATTGTCTGTCTCCCTGGTCATTATGTTCCAAGACTAGCACTAGAAAAAAAAAAACCAAAAACCAAATAGTTTGACACAAATAGAATTAATATATAAATTGCTACTATTCAAGAAGATATTTTTTCATAGATTTATGAAAATCAGTGTGCCTAGTGAATGTGCTTTTTTTATCAGAGCAATGAATTTGTAATCAGGAAGGGAGAAATTCTGCACTTGCAAATTTAGCCTTCAGAAAGTCCAGGACACCATAGCTGTAAGGATTCAAGGACAGAGTATTTTCAGAGGCATGATTCCCAACCTAATCCTTTCTTGCTACAAGACAGCCAGTAGCTTATTCTAAGACCAGGCTGTAGTGGCACAGCTCTTTCAGCTGAAGAAGACTGAAGCTATGCCTAGACTACAGGGACATGCTGTAGGTCCCCCTGACCTGTGACATCTGCTTGGGCTTCCAGCTGAGAGCGAGCTACCTAGAAGAAACAGTATGGAGGCAAGATGCCAGTCCCTGGGACATCCTGAAATTTGAAGTGCTAATGAGCATACTCTAGCAACTATCTCTTTCTGAAGATTTTATTCTTTCTAGTTATCATTGTCTAAACTTCCACTGCTAACTTTGATTTTTGCCTTTCATGTGTTTATGCATATATTATCTAAATTCTATAGAATCTAGAAAAAAAATAAAATCTAAATCTAAAAAAATCTGAATCTCTAGAAAGAGATTTAGAGATTATTATTTACCCTACTTCATGATGAGCAATGTGCATAATTCTAGTTATTGTTCATGGTAATTGTGTGTACATAGTACTGTACCAGAAAGAAAATGTAATTCTTCTTCAGTGGTGAAAAAATACTGCTGGTATACCACAGACCATAATTTGCTAAATTCTGGAAATCATATAGCTATTGTAACTCCAATAGGTGCAAAGAAAACTTTTTTTCACTGGGCAGTCACATTTAACTTCAGTGCAAATTCATATAAACTACATTTTTAAAAAATTCCTGTAATGCTGTTCACAATATAGAGTAGTAGAAAATTTGTCCAAATAGCTAAAACATGACAACCTGACATGTGCTCCAGTATATCTATGTATCTATGCTTAGGAAACCATAAAAAGATCAAAATCAAACCACATTCATCCTGAAAAGAACATATTCCAGACACAAACACTAACAGAGCCACCAAGTCTTCAAATTCAAATAAACTAGCACCTTTTGTAATGTATAAATCACATGTTAAAACTAAATGCAGGCAAACACACTACAATAATTTTTTCCAAGTGCAGCTCTTGGAATCATATAAGTCACTGTAGTTTCCAAGAATACAAATGGCCTGGAAAATGAAAAATAAAATAGTTCTGTGACTAATTGGAGTCAGAGATTGGAGGTCAGACTTGGCTCTGCAGTTGACCCTGGTGACCAGTAAAAGTCCAGCTTGGCTCACAGTACAACTTTCTGTATTTAAGAGTTGTTTAAGTAGAGAAACACTGAAAGTGTACATTAGAAAACTTCCTCTAACAAATCTAAAACACATGCCAGTTCATAGGCAAGTAATAAACTTACAAGGGGCCATGTTGAGTTTCAAAGCCTTTTGGTAGGGCCCTGCAACTTAAGATTGGAAACATTATAATAAATAGCTCTGCTTTTAAATATTGCTGCTTGTCCTAAGATGCCTGAAAAATGTAGCAGCTTCATAAAGAATTTTGTCTCCCCTAGCCTTTTTCATCACACAAGTAAAAATATTATTCAACTCTGATAATATTTTGCTCAGGTATGAATCTCATGCAATTCTCTTAAGGTTAAGAGAGTTACATTAGTGAAATATTTAAATAAGATGTTTCAGAATCAGGCATCTTATTTTTCACACAGAGAACAATATGATGTTAATTTAGTGCATTGGCTTGGACTTGTAATGGCTGATATTTTCATTGTGTTGTTCAAAGTATTTTGCTCCCTTCAAAAGTGTTAAAACTTTTTATAAAACACATCTGTTTCCTTGCATCATGTAATCATTGAAGATAAACTGTTTATAAAGCACCACACATAAAACAGGTTATAAAATTTCTTAAAGTTCTGATGAGCATGAGACACTAATCAGAGAAAAATCAAGCATGCACATAGTATTATTACTACTTGAATCCACTTGTAGCCATAAGAGAGGAAACCATTTCCCAGTGGAAAAATTCTACTTAATTCATTAAGATCAAATCTTCCAATGCTCCCCAAAATCTCAAGTAAACAGGTGATGTGATAGATGGAAGAGTCAACTTAGAGGGAGCAACCCGATTTATGAGCTCAAGTAGGAGCAGATGCAACTCTGTATGGCAGGGTGAGAGGAAGCTGCACGGTCACCAAGCTCACATCACCTTGTAGGTATTAGGGTAGATCTGTGCTTGTTTTGATAGCTGTACTTGCAATTTTATATTTCTTGCTACTTTTCTAGTCTTATCAGGCCTATTCCATTTTCTTCCTCTATACCTTGCCCAACCTCTCTCCATGTCTCTGCTGCTCCCACACCAGGTGCAAAAGAAAGCAGGGCATAGCCTTTTTTCTTAGCCTGCAGAAGGGAAGGCAACCACAGTAACTCCCAAATAGCAGGGCATTTCAGAAAACATTGGAAGAGCTATTTACAAATTGTCAGTATTCCCAACACTGATTTAAGTTTGAATGCATTTGCTGGTCTTGCCTCCAGATAATTCTCAAAGCATTGTGGATTCCATTTTAAAGTGGTGCTTAGGGACATGGTTTAGTGATGAACTTGGCAGTGCTAGGTTAACAGTTGGACTTAATAATCTTAAAGCTTTTTTCCAACCTAAATGATTCTATGATTCTATATCACGAAAATAGCCTTCCAGAAACTGTCTCCTCAAGAGCTGGAAGCTGTGATTTTTCCATGACTAATACATTCCATGTTTGTTTAAACTATTTTAATTACATTGATTACATTTTTCCCCTTTCATTGTTAAGCATGCCACTACCAGTGTACCAGAGTACTTCTGACCTTGTTTGCCACTTGTTTGGGACTGTCAAGGGCAAGAACTCTTTACTTTCACTGCATGGCCACAGACTAAAATAGCCTCTGACCTCCACTGTGAATCCTGGTGGCAGCCTTACCCATTAAATAACCCAGAGGTAATTAAAAAAAAATATTTTCAGCATAAAATACATTTATTTCTTGGACACTACTATGGGCAGACTGCTCCTCTTTAAATTTGTGGTAGTAGTATCAACTGATAAAGGGTCTATAAAACTTCCTCATACTGCATAAATCAGGAAACTAATTTATTTAAGCAAGTATTCAGGGAAATATATGCACACAGAGATTTATTTTGTTTGTTCCATAGGCAGTGACATAGAATATGCAGAGTGGCTTGCAGAAAAGATACAAACTCAGTATCTATGGATCAGAGATAATGCAGTGCTTATGAGTCAGAAAAGTTTCTTACAATTCATCCAAGTTTTCAACCAAAAAACAGGCTCTTTATTTACAGAAGCCTGTGAAGGACCTACCAAAGCTCAGTATATCTGCAGCACATTATGTATGAAATTCAAAGGGATATTTGCCCAGCAGCACCATTGGAAAAAATAACATTAATTTACATACAAACAGATCTTAAAGTTATTGGTAAATTGATAGGAAAGTGGTATGGGTTGGCCATGTTCAAAGAAGTTTCCACTTCCACAGCAGCCAGACAAAAGACCCTACCAAATGCTAGATTGTATGACAGAGAGGAGACAGGCAGGAAGTGAGAAGGTATTGAAGTTGTGTCTGTTAATATTCTAAACCATCTTTACAGTTGTTATCTATGCCAGCAGATGGAGAGGACATAGAATGAAAATGATCCCCACCTCCAGTGTGATGAATGAGACTCGTGCCACAGCAGCTGCGTGAACATCCAGTCCGGCTGATCACAGCACAGGGCAAATGTCTTCAACATACTACCAAAATCCCGAAGCACCTGCGCATCCCTAGGCCTTTGAGCAGTCGTGCTCTCACCTCCAGGTCTCCCTCCACCATGCAGTGTACAGGAGATGGCCATCCCAGTAGAGAACTGAAAGAGCAACTCCGCCAACCAAGCAAGTATGCTGTTCACTCACCCCAGGAAGAGCACAGCAGCTAGCTAGCTGTTCTCTTGCACTTAGGACACAGAAACCAAAATTATTACAGGATATACAATAAATAGTCCAGCCTTTAGTAGCTCCCAGAACAAAAAGACCTAATAAGAAAGAAAAATGTTTGTGTTTTTTTTTTCATTTTCCTAGGTCCTTCTTGAGGCTCTATTACAAGATGTGGATAACTGGCTAGCTGAAAAGGGTCACATAGACATAGTCCAGCTGGCTGGACAAAAATGCACATTGCTCTCAGCTTATCTGAAGTAATGCAAAATACACTGTCTTTGGCTGTCCTTGTTACACAATAACAGGAAGATTTTGGTGGGAAAAGAATGTTGCAGGTGGGAACAGATAACTACAGAAGAGAAACTAGGGGCGGGCTTGGTATTTAGGCAACTAACCAATAATGAGCTTAACTTTTGTAATATGTATGAGCTAATTATAAGAAGGCATAAAAGGTGACTGTAAGAGACAATAAATGAAGTCTGCTGATCACTCATATTGAGTGACTGCGTCTTCCCTCCGTCGCAACAACAAAATTTCAATTCTCCCCCAAGAAGTCACCACCTCAGTGTTCAAAAATTAAAACAGAATCTCATTTTAATAATAATAAGAGGAAATATAATGTTTGGCATACAAATGAAAAAGGTGTAAGGTATATTAATGTGCCCACCGTAGGTGATGTTATTAAAACACTAAGTTTAGCTTATGGCTTAGGAAAACAATATTCCTGTCATCAGATATTCTCCACTTACATTTTATTAACGTTATAAAATACTTTTGACTAGCAGTTGATGAGATGTGAAAGGAAAACCCCCTACAAAATATGCCACATAAAAAAAGTTCAACTTACACGCTGCTATTTTTTTTCTAGGTAATAAAAATAAAATTTCCATTTATAATTGTCTCTGGAGCATGGGCTTCCAATATCAATTAATTATTAATAAAACCAAGTAATTAAACTATATTTCCAATAAATTGTGCAATGTTAATACAAGCAGGGAAAGTTACAGAAACAGTTAGAAATAATATAATAGAATCGAAATGGATAAGAATATGTGTATGAAATTTGTGTCTTCCCTACTTTGTAGTGTGAGCTCATCAGAGGTTATAAACTAAGTCAGACCAAATTAAAATTTAGATAAGAGCATCTGGGAGTTACAGGAAGATGTATTTTTCCTCTCTTGGCTAATATCAACCTATTGCCAGAAGTAGAAATACAGGACTGCTTGAAGCACCATATTTCATAATGTGTACATAATGCTTATTTGTGTCATGAAAAATGTCACACCACCATTATAACTTAGAACATAGATTAGTCCTGCTGTGTTGGTCAGACTCTCTGCAGAGATAATCACATTTTGCCTAGCTAAAAGATCTCCCCCACTTCCATGGGCTAGAATCTTCTTATTTCTCTGAATTTAATTTGGATTTGCTTGATTAAAATTATGTGTATACCAATTTAAAAAGCATATGTGCCAACAAGAATTTAAAATAAAGTGACCCTTAAAACATTCTTTTATTTGTGATTCTTTAACACAAACTAGAAACAAATATTCCTAACAGTGCTACATAATCAAAAAATGATTGGTGTATTTGGTGATCAGTAAATCCATGTTCTCATTCCCACTGTAGTGGATATTACCATGACAAAAGCAGAGTCAAAAGTCAATATCATTAAAAGTCAGAAACTATGTTCTAGTTATGGCTTCCTGTGTTATCCAAGCCACTCATAAATTCTCCAGACCTTTCTTTCCTGGTCTGTAATGCGGTGGTCATGTGAGAAGCTGAGATTTTTAATATATGTTTGTGAGTGACTTGGTACCGCAGAAGACTAGAATCCAACATGTTAATGTTGAAGACTTACAGTCAACAAAGAATTTAAACTTGTAGTTAACTTCAAGACTTCCATTTTGACTTATCCTATGATCCTATGATCCTGTGCCAAAATCCCACTGAAGCTTGAGGTAAGGTTTGTCAGTTCCAAATGAAAACCATAGGCATTTCACTGTACTTGTTGCCTGTGAAAGTTTACAGTCACAAGTGACATAAAGGGAAAAGCTGGATGAATGGGCAGATGCTGCTGAAAGCTCTGCTGTGCTTACCACTGGAGTTTGTAAAAAAATTTAATTTCTATGAAATGAAAGACGTTTCAAAAGCTGACAGTGAGTTTCAGTTGTCAAGCTGGCTGTAGGAATTGCATCATAGCATCAGCCAGTTAAAGCAGGAATAGCGAGAGTTGAACACAACACTGAAATTCCTGCACTGAACACAGAGCTAAGAAATGCAAAGAAATGCATTTCTAGGCTTGATCTTCCTCAAGAGGCCACATGTTTAACTTCCATTTAACCTTGCAACCTGTCTACATGTTATCAGAAATTAACTATTTCCCAGTTTTATGCAGTTTAAATCAGATCAGGCTTTACTTTAAAAAGGAGCTAGTTCCCCACTTAGATACAAGGGCACCTGAGATGCAGGAGTCCACTCCAAATCCTACTGCTGCTTTGCTTGGGAAGATATTTCAGTGCTGGGTGTCTGTATCACCACAGTAAGCAGAGTCACCACCACACTACTTCTGGCCCAACTAATTCTTATGTAACTTCAGAGAAGTAAAACATCTTCACCAGGAGAGCTTAAATGTTGTTTGTCAATTCAGAGATACAGACCACATCTTCAAATATGGAAGGTCCAGGACCAAAATCTGTCAACCAAGCCAGAGACAGGATTTGAATACATATCAGCAATATCATAAATGAGTGTGATAGATGAGTTAGTGTAGCTGTAACTCATGGGCTAACCACTGTAGTGACAGCAGTAATAGTATCTTCAATTTGTATAATAATATATTCCAACATACAGTACATGCTATTCATTATCAGAAATCTTTTTGCTGAACTGAAAACACTTCTGGGATTTACAGCAACTGTCAAACTGAAAAGCAGCTTAAAAAATTTCTTGAAAAGGAATTATTTTGATTCCTGTTTTATTTACTCTCCTGTAATGTTTTTTACATTAGAACTGATCAACTAGACCTCATCAAAGCTTATGAAATTATTAAATTATACAATACACTTTTAAAATCTTTATTTATCATTACATTTTTCATATATATAATACGAATGAATATGACTGAAACCCTGAACACACTCTCTAAGAGTATATTAAAGCCTATTGTCTCCAGCACAATCTTTCCAAATGTATTTGCAGGAGGCACATATCTCAAATCATCACCTTTTACTATACCCTGATCTAGTATTTTAAAAATGGTGAGGTTTTAACTCAGCAATAGAAAAGACACTCCATTCACTCACGTATCACTCACAGGACTCAGACAACTGGACGTCACAGTTTTAGACTGATATTTACTGGTGCCTTGGGACTTGTTGAGCACCAACCAGTTTGGCACATCCCATCCCATGTGGAACAGGCATGTGGTTGCACAACCTCCATGTTCACAGAGGAACTGCATCTTCCCATTTCCATCACACTTGATTAATACTGTTCAGTTTTTTAGTGTTCTTTTCATGGGAAAATGCCTACTTTGTTTATACTGTGAAACTACCTTCAATATGGAAACTATTAGTTCAATTGAATTTGGAATTTAGAAATTTTAAAAAAAAAGTTATAAATTGAATAGACTATTTGACAATGAGATCAATACTTGAAATCCTGAAACAATTTGATTTGGTTCCCTGTACTATGCATATATAACTTATGAAAACAGTTCTTGGAAGCTCTCATTTAGACTTGACATTAGGAAGCATTTCTTTACTGAGAGGGTGGTCAAACACTGGAACAGGCTTCCTAGAGAGGTGGCTGATGCCCCATGCCTGTCAGTGTTTAAGAGGCATTTGGACAATGCTCTTAATAACATGCTCTAACTTTTGGTCAGCCCTGAATTGGTCAGGCAGTTGGACTAGATGATCACTGTAGGTCCCTTACGACTAAACTATTCTATTCTATCCTATCCTATTCTGTTCTATTCTATTCTCATGGCTGTTTATGTGTTTAGTCTAATTCTCCTGATATTGACAATTAGTTTTTTCAAAAAACAGCTAGTAACAAAAGAGTTAAAAAACTGAATTTCTATTAAAAATTTGATACTATCCAGGTGTTCAGCTATCTTGGAAAAAGGCATTTGAGACACACCCTGTTAGCTGTAAATATCATTAGGAGACAGATTAGGCAGTTATAAAAAACTTTAGTAAAACACAGGGATAATGAAAAAAACCACATTGTTCAAGTTCAGTGGAATAAATTGCCAAATATATGACCTCCGGAGTGCCAGTGTCCATATCGCCAGCAGCAGGCTTATATTGTCTGGTGCAGAGACAAAGGCAGTATTAGGTTCTTCTGTCATAGGCACCCTAGAAACAGATTAACAGTTACTCTGATGCTATAAAAGATTCTGTGTTAGTCACATAAAAAGTATGTTTCTCTTACTTCTTGAGGGTACAGGGTCCTTAAAATATTTTGGTAATTTTCTTCAAGTTACAGGATCAATATGCTAACCCTGACTCATCGCACGACATCATTCTGATGCAGAAAATAATAGCAATCAGAGGTCTCCAATAGAAGAAAACTGGTGTATACCCTCTAAAGATCTGGCCCTTGGGTTCAAGCTCCCTTGCAGCGAGTTTGGTTTATATAATAACTGAGCTGTTTAAAAACAAAACAGAAAGAAACACCCCTTTTCATGAACTACTAGTGTTACCGATTTGTTAATAAGTTAAAATTGATTGATTTTATTTGATTAATTAATTGATATTATAAAATCATTTAATAGAATTAAAATATAGAAGGATAAGGAAAAAAAATTTTATAGGAAACTTGCAGCTACACAGTTAGAGTTGTTATGGAATCTTTTGTACGTCTTGTACCAAGGCTAGAAGAAGGGCCTGGAACTATTGTAATAATTCTAGGGTTGAAAGGTTCCATTGTATTTAACCAGTCTTCTGTACGCAGAGGTGTATTGAAATGTCAGAATATGAGATTAATGGGAACTGGGGAGAATCGACTGGAACAGCTTGTAGGTACCTGCCAAGAAACCGTGAACTTTAGTAAAAGGTAATTCCGGCAGGGGGAGATCGCGACCACCGACCCATATACCACCTACCCAAATCGTACCCTAGACCCATTTCTAGACCTTTCTAAGCTCTACTGCGCAGAATCGGATATAGGAGGAGAATATGTTAATGATTTACGGGAAATATCATGGTTATGCATGAATACTTAATGAATATGTATGAATAAGTTCTATACATGGAATCTGATTTTGGGACCTGGTGTGCGTTGATCGTGAGAGGACTCGCTCACGCACCCGGCCGTCAATAAAGAAGTGTCTGCTTATCTACATCACATTGGTGTCGATAAGTTCTTCATTCCGAGATTTTGGTAACAGTTTTGGTGACCCAGATGGGACCTTGCTGAAGGAGACCGGAGGAGTCGGGGACCTGATCGGTTCCGGCCGGCACCGAGGATTTCTCGGGGACACCCATCGATCCCCGATCCATAAGGCTCTTCGCAACGTTCCCTGGATTTTTGGGTAAGACACTTCTTTTTTTAATTGTAGTAAGTAAGTGCACTATAATATTTGTATGGGAAAGAGTGGGATAGAGTCCCACCAGTGGGTTGGAGTCCCACTGAGTAAGTCTACCTGTCAGACGCGGTGAAAGAGCTGCGCAGGGTAGGACTAGGAGTCTGCCCGTAAGACATAAGCGAAAGCTATTGCAGGGTTGGACTAAAAGGATCCTTGTGGAAGTGGAAGCCTAGGCGTCTGCCCGTAAGACATAAGCGAAAGCTATTGCAGGGTTGGACAAAAGTGTAGACAAGAGAAACTATATGCTATAGTGTTCTCTAAGGTAGTGCCTCTAACAAGAAGTTAGAAGGGGTTTTTCTTTTGATACGGAATTGTTTATTGTTTCTGTGTATTGAGAAGAAAATTAAGAAGTGTATAATATTGTGTTTTATGTCTTTGTTTAAAGTAATTGTGGAAAAGTGTGAGTGTGGCTGTAAGGGTGAGACGTGCAATTGAGCACGAAAGCGAGTGTGGAGTGTGGATCCGTGGATCGGAGTGACAGAGTTGAATAATTGTGTATTGTACTGTGAGTGATTATACCATGGCATCTAAGTTAACTCGGTTGTTTAAAAGTAAAAGCATGGGTAATCTTGCTGTAAATGACAAAATCCCAAAAAATTCTTTGTTGGGATGTTTACTGGCACATTGGGGAAATTTACTGGATGATCTGCAAAAGAGCCAGATGATTGAGTATTGTAATAATTTGAGTATTGTAATAATTGGTGGCCTTTGTATGTATTGGATGATCACGAAAAGTGGCCCACGAATGGGACACTGAATTATAACACTATTTTGCAGTTAATGCTGTATTGTAAAAGAGAAGGGAAATGGAATAAAATGCCAAATGTGGATTTGTTTTTTTACTTAAGACAAAGAAAGGATTGGCAGGATGAATGTAAGCTAACTATTAGAGATAATTTGGTAATAGATATAACTTCTGATAATAAGAAAGTGGAAAAAAAAAATGTTGTTTAAATTGTGAGGTTGGGAGTGGATACAGGAGCAACATTTTTTTATTAAATACCTGTAAAGGAAAAACTGGAACAAAAACAGGCCATTCCTGCAACCACTGGATTTGAAATTTGGAAATAAGATAATTACACATGAATTTTTGTATGTACCAGTATGTCCGGTACCCTTGTTAGGAAGAGATTTGTTATCTAAATTAAATGTACAAATTGTTTTTGATGAAGGAGAATTCTTTTTGAAGATACCCGAGTCAAAAACGGGAAAAATTTTGATAATACAAGAAAAGGTAAAGGAACAAGAAATTCCACCGGAGGTGGATTTGGCAGTGATCCCTACTGTATGGGAGACAGATATTCCTGGCAAATCGAAACTAGCAGAACCGGTTAAAATAGATTTGAAGGAAGGCGCAGGAACAGTGAGAATTAAACAATATCCAATTAAACCGGAAGTGAGACAGGAATTGAAGAAATTGATTGATAAATTTTGGGAGTATAAAATTTTGGAAGAATGTGAATCTGAGTATAATACTCCTATTTTACCAGTCAGAAAAACCTCGGGTGAATATAGGCTGGTACAAGACTTGAGAGCAGTAAATCAAATAGTTAAGGATATTTATCCTGTAGTAGCAAACCCTTATACACTGTTAACAGCATTGAGGGAGAATTATCAGTGGTTTACAGTGCTTGATTTAAAAGATGCTTTCTTTTGTATACCTTTGGAAAAGGGAAGCAGAAAACTGTTTGCTTTTGAATGGGAAAATCCTCAAACCAGGCAAAAGATGCAGCTGACATGGACTAGATTACCCCAAGGATTTAAAAACAGTCCAACTATTTTTGGAAATCATTTAGCAAAGGAATTTGAAATCTGGAAACAGGACAAACCAAGATCTGGACATTTATTTTTACAATATGTGGATGATATATTGATTGCTATAGAAGAAAGATTTATTTGTATACAGGTGACTATTGACCTTTTGAATTTCCTGGGACTAAATGGGTATAAGGTATCCAGAAAGAAAGCCCAGATAGCCTGCCAGACTGTGATATATCTGGGCTTTGAGATTTCAAAAGGACAACGACAATTAGGAAAAAATCGCAGAGAAGCTATTTGTAGTATACCTGAGCCGAGAAATATTCATGAACTCAGAGCATTTTTGGGAATGACTGGGTGGTGTCACCTTTGGATCATGAACTATGGGCTAATAGCTAAACCGCTGTATGAGGCCCAAAGGAACTCTCCCTTTGTATAGGGCCCACAACAACAAAAGGCTTTTATAGAGTTGAAACGTGCCTTAATGTCTGCACCTGCCTTGGGACTGCCAGATCTAACCAAAGATTTCCAGCTGTTTGTACATGAAAGACAGCACCTTGCACTGGGCGTGTTAACCCAGAGGATAGGAAGCTGGAAACGACCAGTCGGATATTTCTCTAAACAACTGGACACAGTGAGTAAAGGGTGGCCAAACTGCCTTCAAGCAGTGACAGCAACAGTGATGCTCATACAAGAAGCTCGGAAATTGACTTTGGGAAGAACAATAACAGTCTATGTTCCACACATGGTGATAACTGTCCTAGAACAGAAGGGGGGACACTGGCTGTCCCCCAGCCGAATGATGAAATACCAGGTGGTATTGACTGAACAAGATGATGTGATTCTAAAGACAACTAACCTGGTAAATCCTGCAGTGTTTTTAAGTTCCATACAGGAAGAAGGACGACTGGAACATGATTGCTTGGCTACCATCGAGTATGTTTATTCCAGTCGTGAAGATCTGAAGGATGTGCCATTGGAGCGACCAGATTGGGAATTGTATACTGATGGAAGCAGCTTTATGGAACAAGGAGTTCGATACGCCGGATATGCGGTAACAACAGAGACTACAGTTATAGAAGCAGGAGCATTGGCGAGTACCACATCAGCACAAAAGGCAGAACTCATCGCTTTAATTCGAGCCTTAGAAATAAGCAGACAAGAGAGTAAATATCTGGACTGATTCGAAATATGCCTTTGGGGTAGTGCATGTCCATGGAGCTTTGTGGAAAGAGAGGGGGTTATTGTCCTCTCAAGGATTAAACATTAAGCATCAAACAGAAATTTTACAGTTATTGCAAGCAGTTCAAAAGCCAGATCAAGTAGCAATCATGCACTGTAAGGCACACCAGTTTGGGAATACAAAAATAATAGCTGGGAATAATTTAGCTGATAGAACATCAAAAAAAAAAAAAAAAAAAAAAAGTAGCAAAGAAACAAGCATTGCAAATGGCAATAATTCTTTCTAAAACAGTAACCCTTCCTAGGGAAAAAACGAGATATTCAGAGGAAGATGACAAATTGGGTCAGTTATTAAATGCTAGAGAAAAACTTAGCTGGATGGTGGGTAACTCCTAACGGGCAAGTAGTAATTCCACCTCTTTTGATGAGAGTGATAATTCAAATGAGACATCAAGAATGTCATTGGGGGGCAGAAGCCTTAGTAACATTTTTACAAAAGCAAGTAATATCAGTTAAGATGTTAGGAATAGCTAAAATGTTAACTGCAAAGTGGAAGTATGTTTGAAAAATAATCCAGTGATTAAGAAAAAGGTTCAAATGAGTAGACTGAAGTCTGGTACAGAACCTGGAGATTATTGGCAAGTAGATTTTTCAGAGTTGCCTAGATACAATGGGTACCGGTACATCTTGGTAGGGGTTGATACTTTTACAGGATGGCCAGAAGCCCTTCCCTGTCGCACCACACAAGCAAAAAGAGGTTGTGAAGTGGTTATTACAAGAAATAATTCCGAGATTTGGAGTTCCTATTGGAAATCCTCTGACAGAGGTCTACACTTTGTTGCTGAAGTAGTCCAAAGTGTTAGCAAAGTATTGGGTATTAATTGGGATTTGCATGTGTCTTGGAGACCACAATTTAGTGGAAAAGTGGAGAGGATGAATCAAACTTTGAAACGACAAATAAGTAAAATTTGTCAAGAAACCAGTCTAAAGTGGCCTCAGGCACTTCCATTGGCATTATTATGAATCAGGGTACAGCCAAAGAGTGGAACCTCAGTCAGTCCCTATGAATCATTATATGGAAAACCATATGAGTCTCTAGAACCAAATCTAAACATACATGTAAAAGGAAAACAAGATGTGTATAACTATTTGCTTTTTCTAAGGAAAACTTTGGCTGTGATTTGGAGTGTAGTAATTTGGAATAGACCTATACCCCTGGAAAATTCAGTGCATGATTTCCAACCAGGAGACTATGTCTATGTGAAGACTTGGACCTCCGAACCTTTGCAGGAGCACTGGAGAGGACCTTTCCAGATACTGCTAACCACTTTTACAGCTATCAAAATTGCAGAATCGGATGCTTGGATATATTATATTCGAGTGAAGAAAGCACCATGAAGAAAGCATCTACTCCGTGGAAGGTTGTGAATCGTGACCCAGAGACTTAAAAAATTGACTTTGAAACATGTTTAATTTTGCATATCAGGTTATGATTGGTTTTTGGATTTTCTTTTGGTTGGTAGTGTTGGTGGGATCATGGGCTGACTTGGTGGACAGGAACAAAAGACAAATAGAAACAGAACAAGTAATAGACATTCCCAAACAAATGGCTGAGGAAAATTTGATGGTAGGATTGATTAAAGAATTTGCCAGTTTACAAAACATCACGCAGATCACTGCTTGTTTGCCAATACCAAAGGCAGTAGGTGAATCTATTCCATGGGGAATTTTAACTATGAATTTGACTAACCTGGAACATAAATATGAAACCAATTATTGTGAACAGAGGCCAGTGACTCAATGGTATGAGCAAGTGAAAGTCACTAGAAAACAGTGGAAAACTCCAGGTAGTCTGGCGGATTGTGAAAAATTGTTAAATCATGTTTTTACCAAAATAGGGAGATTTAAGACTGTGGGATGGTGTTCTTATGATGAACAACTTAAAACCAATGTGAGCAGAAGTATCATGAAATGGAAGTGTAATAAAACTGGCCAAGGTACCCAATTAGTAGAACAATGGGACTCTATTTGGTCTATGTCCATATTTTCCCATTTTCAGTATATAGCAAGAATTTCTTGGTGTTTTACCTGGGATGGAAAGGTTTTTTCAGTATTACCCTGGGTAGATGATAGGTCAACTACATCGGGAGAGAAGGAAAATAAAATAGTGCCATGGTGGAAATGTGAAAAAGTGTATGATTGCAGTAATGCAGACTTAGTAATCCAAAGAATTCCTCCGTTGGCTGCTGTTTTAAAATATGGTTATTTTTGTCGAGGTCTTAAGAACACTCTCAATTTAACCAGCACTTTTACAGTTAGGAAAGGAATTTTGTTTAGTTGTAGAAAATCTACTATTTGAAGTCCAGGACATTTAGTTTGGGCATTAAGTGATGGAACCTGGACAACACACATTTACCATTAGATGGTAAGGTGAAACAAATTACTTTAGGCATGCCAACATTGTGTCCAATTTGAAAGAAATCACCATTTAAAGGATCCTTAGAGAATTTAGAATTGAAACGAATAAAGAGATCTGAGATAAATGATGATATTTGGAATGAAGGTTTTTTTTACAGGAGTGAAAACTGGTTGGGCACTTGAATCACTTTTTAAATCCTATAGCTTCATATAGAAACAGAGCATGGGTCTATCAGTTAACTGGTCAAGTGGAAAAATTAGCAAACGTTAACAAAAAGGGGTTTAAGGAATTGAATATATAATTACAGGCGACCTCCAGAATGACTTTACAAATAGAATGGCACTAGATATGCTCCTACTTAAAGAACATGGAGTATGTGGATATCTCAAGGATAAATTGGACCACTGTTGCATCCACATTCCAAATGTCACTCAGGATGTGGAACATGATCTAGACCTATTAGGAAAAATTGAAAAAGAAACTGAAACAATTCAAAAGGATATGTCAGAAGAATGGCTTGGGAAAATTTTTAACAAACTGGGATGGAATTTGAGCTCTTGGATACAATCTATAATTAAGACTTTGTTTCTGTTACTAGTTGTCTTTTTGATGAGCATGCTAGTATATGCATGTCTGAAGAAACAGTTTACCAATAGAATCGCAGTGAGTCGTATGATCATGAGAGAAGTACCAACTATTTCACCAAGACATGATCCATTACCCAAATATGTTGAAACAAAAGATATATGAATAATGTGAAAGTATTGAAATAATGATTTTCAACACTTTCAAAGGGGGGAAATGTTACCGATTAGTTAATAAGTTAAAATTGATTGATTTTATTTGATTAATTAATTGATTTTATAAAATCATTTAATAGAATTAAAATATAGAAGGATAAGGAGAAAAAAATTTATAGGAAACTTGCAGCTACGCAGTTAGAGTTGTTATGGAATCTTTGTATGTCTTGTACCAAGGCTAGAAGAAGGGCCTGGAACTACTGTAATAACTCTAGGGTTGAAAGGTTCCATTGTATTTAACCAGTCTTCTGTATGCAGAGGTGTATTGAAATGTCAGAATATGAGATTAATGGGAACTGGGGAGAGTCGACTGGAACAGCTTGTAGGTACCTGCCAAGAAACCATGAACTTTAGTAAAAGGTAATTCCGGCAGGGGGAGATCGCGACCACCGACTCATATACCACCTACCCAAATCGTACCCCAGACCCATTTCTAGACCTTTCTAAGCTCTACTGCGCAGAATCGGATATAGGAGGAGAATATGTTAATGATTTACGGGAAATATCATGGTTATGCATGAATACTTAATGAATATGTATGAATAAGTTCTATATATGGAATCTGATTTTGGGACCTGGTGTGCGTTGATCGTGAGAGGACTCGCTCACGCACCCGGCCGTCAATAAAGAAGTGTCTGCTTATCTACATCGCATTGGTGTCGATAAGTTCTTCATTCCGAGATTTTGGTAACACTAGGAGAAAATGTTACCTTGGATTAAAGGATGCAATCATTCACAGGTGGGATTGTCTGAGGAGGTGCAAGTTTTCACAGGGAAATTTACATACAGCCAAAAGAAGCCACTGCACGACAAATTGGTCAGGAGAGGGGGAGTTTTTAACTAAGCAGTAAAATAACTGTCTTTTGGTAGTTATTGGGCTGCTGTGCTTTTTGCTTAGTAGATCAACACAATGTTGTCTTGTTAATTTGTGCTTGGGCCTATCACACAAAGGCTGTTGCTTCACAGATGGTTTTAATCAGAGCAGTCAAACCAGCAAAATAGGACACCCTGGTCAGAATTACTTTCTCAACCTCATTTTGAACTGTTGCTTTTTCAATCAGTTTGGCAGATTTCATTATAAGGTATTTATTATAGCACACACATTTCATGTGACATAACAGTTTTATGTAAGAAAAATGCACCCTCAATCACAGCGTAAACCAAGACGCAAAATACTATTAGTAAAAGAAATGGAATTAATCAAGTGTCGCACACCATGAGATGAAAATAGCTGGTGTACTTCTACTACAGTCTTTTTTTAATTATTATTTTTATTGTATCTCTTTTAATGATATTCTATAACAAATACAATATCCACTCCTGACCTCTCAGAGGCTGAGCTCTGACACGCTGACTTTTCACTTCCCTCTCAAATTGGGCAAAATAATTCAAAGTAAAGCTGAAATAGCCCAAAATAGAAAAAAAATATTTTCCTTTAAGCAAACTCCCTCTCTGAGAGTGAAACCAAATAATCAAATCACTTTTATTGTGTTTTTAGCTTTAAAATTTTACAAGCAAATTTCAAAATAAAATGTCTTTCCAAAGAGAAACAGTAAAACATTTCATTCAGAAACTTTTGAAATTAAATATGTAGCTTTTCCAGGAGAAAAAAACAACAAAATTATTACCTAACTGTTGCATGATTTCTCAGGTAGTTCCAACGGAAACTGTATCTGTATTTTTCAGTGAATGAATATCCATCAAACTAAATTTTCCCAGCTCCTTTTTTTAGTCTTCTACTCTTTTCCTTTTGTCTATTCTAGGCAAAGGAATCTTCTCATCTCAGCAACCCCTTATAGAGATTAATTCTCCCTAGATTTTAGAATTTTGTATAACTTTATTAAGCCAAAGTCAAACTTATTCCTGCAAAAACCCAAGATTTTATTCAACTAAATAAGAAATATTACTTGCAATATTTTAATACCATATATAAGCAGCTTTTAAATCCTTAATAAGGCGAGTGTGTGTGTATGTCAGCCTGAAAAAGAAAAAGGAACACCAAGATGGCTGAAGATAAACTTGTTTCTAGTTCTGTTTGTGCTTAAGTGTTATTTTCAGTTGTTAACTAGGTTACTCAATATTGAATCTTAAAATCTAATAATAATAATTAGGACATATTTATGAGACACATTTTGACCTTTCTGTGTGATTTTACATCTCTCAAAATATGATCTTGATACGATTCTATCTGAAAACATACCAGATGCAGTTTCTTCTGTAGTATCCATACTGAGGACATGTCACTAAATGAGTGAATTATTTTTTTTAGCTATTGGTCATGGAATATATTGAATGCATTATGTTTATCTGTAATGGAAGTAATTATGCCATTCAAATATAGGAGGGGGAAAAAAGTTTAACTAACCATTTTCTCATAAATACATGAAATTGGACTTTAAGCACTAAACCCACATTGAATTCCTATACACATGCAGTCCTGTATTTTACCCGAGGCTAAATATATATTGTAGGCACCATTCCTCATTGGCTGAGGAAGAACCTGGTTTTACACAGCTGTACTGTCAATACAGGTAACAGGCTATTTAAAAAATACCAAATCTCTCAGGTTTTCTTGTAGTTCATGTCAACAGGTAATCAAAAGTCATCAGCACAACTGGAACAGAGGCTGAATTACTGGTGCTGCCTTGATCACTAGCTACTGTGGATACTGTGGTTATGTAATTGGCATAATCTCAGCTTTTGGCTACTGTGGTTACATTTAATGATGTTACCTTGGTTCCTATCTACTAGGCAGCTTTGATGCCTTCTTGATTTACTACGAGAGTTACTGCTTCTGCTGCACTTTGCTGAGCTAGTGGCAGGATACTGCTGTGGTCCAAATCTTGGTATTTCTTCTCGGACAGATGCTTGGTACTGCAAAGTTTTCCTTAATTTGGAGTTTCAAGATTCAACCAGACATCAATGCACTGTTGATGGATGTAACTGGAATACATAAGTTTTATGAGAGATAGATGGTATTTAGGAGTTTCAAAGGTACATACAGCAGTTAGACACCCTTTTTTTGGAATTTCTTCAGGGAATGACCACTCTAATTCCTTGTGGCTTCACTTAAGTCAAAGGAGTTCTATTATAACCATTTCTGCTTTCAGTAGAAACAGAGCTTGCTGCTGCAACCTGTTTAATCCAAAACTTTCTGAATATTTAGATCTCTAGACTGGATATTTCACACAGATTTAAGCAGCTGTTTCTTCTTTTATGAATGCTCTAAATGCTCTGAAGTAATGCTACCAAATAGTCAATGGCCACGTCAGGGTGAAGTAAGGAACAGAGACGGATGGCTTGAGAAAGCCACCTCTCTAGGACCTTGTCCTGGTTTCTGCTGTGTGGTGCTTAGTTGCTGGCCGGGGTAAAACCCCAACAGTCCTAAATTATGACAGGGCATAATTCAGTACTTACTAAGTTATCCTCAAACCATTTTTCCTTTGTAGGCACTTAGAGAAAAGAGAACAAAGATGGCAAGATCAGAGGCAAGCACACAAGAATGCTTTTCAAAAGCAGAACTTTCTGACAGTGATGGTCACACAATTATGTAGTTTCCCCACTTACTAGATATTTTCCCTATTTAGTCTCTGATTTCACATGAGAAACTTATACCTTATAGTCTAATGAAACACAATCTTTTTTATAAGTTTGAAGGGGGGGGGGGAGAGAAAAAATCTAAAGTGTTTCTCCAAACTTCTCCAGATTCTCCCAGTGGGACTGGAAAATGCAGAAGGTGAGAGATGGAAATGAAAGATTAACAAAGAAAGAACATCTCAAAGAAGGGACAAATGAGCATATGAAGTATAAATTCTACTACAAAACACTACTATGGTCCAACATTACTCCTAAATTTTTGCTTTAGAAAGCATCTGTTTCATTGTAAAAATAAAAACTGTTTTATTAAATGGATAAATTATGTTTAAAAACACATAAAAAAGAATAAAGACAAAAGGACTGCTAATTCATATTCTAATTGTTCCTGTTACATCAGGACAATACATCTACTGCAATAAGCAAGTACTATTTGCATATTTTAGTATAAAAGCTTCTTATGAAGCTCTTCACCCTCCTTGAACAATGACAGACAAGAAGCAGTACATTCTGACTGTACATTCCATCAACCCAAACTCCACTATTGGCAGTGTCTCTGCTACATAAACTCAGTCTTAGTCCTCCTCACAGAGGAAGAACAAAGTTTATTTTTTGTATGGTTACCTATATGGTAAATGGCAAGTGCCTGATTTGTCCTATTCAATATGCAGAAAGATTGCCAGTGTACATGGTCCAATATGTCACTGTCCAACAGCCCACTGGAATGAAACCTATCTTGTGCAAATACAATTAGAAGAAACTATCTATGCAGAAGTCAATCTGATTACAATGTACAAATAAAAATTAATCAAAATGGCAAATGAGTGGAAGATGTAGCCAGGTTATAGGTACATGAATTTCATCCTCAAAAGCAAAATTTAATTTTGCCTTCTCCAGTTCAGCCATGAAACCTACCAGTTTATTTTTTTTAAAAGAGCCTTAGCTCTCCCCATGAATTAACATACTCTCTCCTGTCAAAGGACATAATTCAAGCAGAGGTCTATCATCCATCCTGAATATTTGCCCACCCAAATGCAACACCCTGGGAATACTGGCCACAAAGAAAGAGTCTAATTCAAAAGGTGCTCCCCAGCTACTGTTGTCTCTAAGCTGTTTTGTGTTGCTCCCTGCCCTTCCCTATCCTCCTGTGATCTTTTCTGTTTCCATTAACTGTATATGGAACTTCATCGCTAATAAATCAAATGTCTGAAGTTGATTTCTCTTCCCCAATACAAAGAAAAATGAATAGAAGCATAAGAAAAACAGGTACAAACAGCTGAAGGTAGAGTAATGCTAACTCACTGCCGGACACAAGCAGTGGGCATCTCTGATACAAGAGTTTTCTAGACTATCACAAAATCATGTGCAGATCTCAGTGCCCAAGGATATAAGGGTCTAAGAAAGAACAAGTAGGTATATATACCTAAATATGAAGTTTGCCATGTGTGCCAAATTCTTCTTCTAAAAATACTGTTTTGGCTCTTTAATCACTTAATGGAATTGTACCCACATGCTCTTGCACACAAGTAACAGTGAAGGCCACTCTAAGCTCTAGTCAGGGAACTGGATAGCAAAAACCTGGTTCAGCTATCCTGACAGTAAACTGCTATAACTGTAGTTACATGCAGTCAAGACATCCCTCTCCCAAAGCAGGAGTAAATCCAGTCAAGTTCATGGTATCACTGAGATGTTAAAGGCAGTTCTGTAGGTGGCTATTAAACTCTACTGCCTGATGTAGCCCTGACAAAGCCCAAACTTTGGCCCAAGCTTCAACTAAGAGCAGTAAAAACATGCAGAAGGAAAGATCTTTCTCTAGTATGCTTTGTTTCTTATGCCCTTTTTAAACATGAAGTACTTGTCACTATTAGAGATGAGGCTTAGCTAGTTTGATTTTTGCTCTGATCCACTGCAACAGTTCTAATGTTATAAAGTGTAAGCAAGAGGAAAAATGTGGTCCAGTGAGTCCACAGCTTTTAGCCTTCTGACTTTAAACAGGAATACAGAGCAATGATATTGTTTTCATTAACTCCAGCAATAAGCTGGCCTTCTGGGTCCAATCTAAAGCTGCTATGAAAAGAATTATTTTACCAAGCTCTCAGTTTTGAGGAATGAAGATTACATAATTCCAGCCCAGCCTCCTTTATTAATTTAATACAAGAATGTTACTTGCCCAGTCTGTCTCCTATTGTGCAGTAATGTTACACAAACTAAAAAGTAATCAGCAAAAATAAAAGCTTATGTTTATTATCTAATTTCCAAGAAAAACTGATAGGTGAAGTTTGGACTTTTCCCATGTTAAGCTATATTGGTACCCAAAAGTCATTCTAGATATTTATTTAGGCTAGTGAATTGTTTGTTACTTCCCTTTGCTGGTGCCAGAAGGTAGAGGACAGGAGGGCACTGTGCCTCCTATCTTGCAGACCCTGCCAGCTAGAGGAGATTCCTCCAGGCCCAGCATGCTTCTGCTGCTGCTCCAGGGAAAACCTCCTGCTAGCATGACAACAGGGCACAGGCATGACTTGGTCAGCAGGGACATGGCCACTCTTCTGCACTGGCAGACAGCTGCCCCAACAGGCAAATGGCTAGACATGTCCAGCATGCTTGTGCCCAAACCACCAAGCCATGTAAAAACACACGCTGGCCTCTCCACCTGTGCCAAGGTGTACATCTAATGCCTGCTGAGATGGTATATCCTTCCCACCCTCAGCAGGACTTAGACAAAGCCCCTTAGTCCAGTATCAGCCCCTCAGACTAAAGCTATTGCCTTTTGCTAAGGGGAGGTGGGTTTAAATTCAGGCGTAAAGCTGAGCACTGTGAATCAAAACCAGTCCTCCACCCAGGAAACACCTCTCGCCAGCTGTAGGGACATTTGCATAGGCCTCTGAGCCATGATCTGCTCAAGAGCTTTTCAGAGGGACACTCCCAGCGCAGCCAACCCACCGACTGGGCAGAAACCACCAGAACAAACATCCCTTCCCTCAAACAAGGTGAATGGAAAACATGGACATTTCTGAGAAGTTTATTCTCTTAATTGCTCAATAAGAAAACATTCCTTATCCTACACAATCCATTTTCCCCAAAAAATTGAGTAGGGAAAAGAAGTATGGAAACAATGGCATAAAAACTTCTATGCTACTAAGCCTCCAAAACAAATTTTGAACTCTTTTTTTAAGCATTTTTTTTCCTACAAATTTGACAGTATTCAAGTTGTTGCTTAATTTTTGCCAAACCAGAGAAAAATATTCCAAATACAGAGGTTTGATGAATGTGCAGGTGATGTCATTTCAAAAAGTCTGGGGACATTTAAGGAGGGAAAACAATTTATGATTTCACCTCTGAATGAAATCAGTCTGCTCTTTATTCAGACTCAATGCTTGAAAACAATATTAATCTGGCTTACAGAAAATGAGATAATTTTATTTATTTCAACAAAAGAACTGTTTATACCCAAACAAAGCTGTAACATTTTTTTACTTTTATATTGACTATGAAATATGAAAATATACTGGTAGTAACCACCCAAACCAATCCTTCTTGAGCCATTGCAACATTCTGCTCTTTGCTGGCCTTGTAGATTACTCTTCAGTACATGACCTTCATATTTACAGTTCCCATGTATACACAAAAAGCAGAATGTCAAAATGGAGATAGGATCAGCAGATCTTCTCAGGAAAATGAAACAGATGTGAGCAAGACAAGAAGTTGCCTGTCCTTCTGTGATCATCAGTTCCTGTTGCGACGGAGGGAAGACGCAGTCGCTCAATATGAGTGATCAGCAGACTTCGTTTATTGTACCTTACAGTCACCTTTTATGCCTTCTTATAATTAGCTCATACATATTACAAAAGTTAAGCTCATTATTGGTTAGTTGCCTAAATACCAAGCCCACCCCTAGTTTCTCTTCTGTAGTTTTCTGTTCCCACCTGCAACATTCTTTTCCCACCAAAATCTTCCTGTTATTGTGTAACAAGGACAGCCAAAGACAGTGTATTTTGCTTTACTTCAGATAAGCTGAGAGCAGTGTGCATTTTTGTCCAGCCAGCTGGACTATGTCTATGTGACCCTTTTCAGCTAGCCAGTTATCCACAATTCCCCTGTTTTTATTTTGGGCGACATAGGCCTGGTTGACCATTTTCAATAACAGCGTTTTAACACAGGAAAATACACAGCCAACTTATAAAATCTCAGTTCAGAAGTATAATTCCAGAAATACTTGAAAAATAAAGTTAGCTTGAAGCTTTAATTTAGATGCTCTTTCTGTTCCAGTGATATAAAAAGTTTAAAAAATTCAAAGGTAATTTTAAAGTTCTGAACATGGACTAATGCAAGCTCAAAACCCAAAAAGAAACCAAACTGATGTTTGACTAGGAATATTTGCAAATATTTTAGTGGAAAATCCCTGACCATTAACAATTTTCTGTCCAAATAACAACTGCCCTTATGCAACCAACCAGTCCATACAATTTCTGAAGAATACCTCATTGATATCAAAGAATTAACAAAGGGAAAAAATTAGTTCTAAGCTATATACATTCATAAGTGTTTTTTTCAATAGTTACATACAGATTTACACACTAAGCCATAATGGCTTGTAGGTGATACACACAAGAAGAGTACGTTGCTTATCTGTCTGAATGTCTATGCTAAATTTGACAACTATGCCACAAGCCAAGCCTACATGGGTGCTGTATGTTATGCACGTTCCTTAACAAACAGAAGTATAATAGACAAATTCCCAAGATCTAGTCCCCAACCTAATTATATTATTTTGTAGCCAATTAAGGAAAATAACACAAATGTGCATATCTACATGTGCACACACCTTTTAGTTCAGAACCAATCTGTGATAAAAGGCCTTAGCCTTATGGCATCATCAAATCTTAACGAGTACAGTAATTAAAAATGCAGTCTTACTGTAAGTGCGATTTATGCTGACATTCCCTCAAATGCTACACGTGAGTATTTCTCACTCAACTGCCTCAAGTTAAAATAGTAGTATTTGTTAATATGTATTAAAAAATCATTAATTCTCTACAATAGCAGTTGACTTCCATAACACTATGTAAGCAAAAGAGGCTTAAGATGCGTTTTCTGAATACTAACTATTTATTTTAGACTGTCTAAACTCAGGTCTTGAAAGATTTCACTCTGCCAGACGTAAAAACACTGTTGCACTCCAGTTGTGATATCCCTTTTCCCAAGTTGTCACATGCACATCTCGCTCAAGCAACATTATTGTCAAAGTTTCTCTCTGCTACATAAAAGCATGTTGCACTTGTAGATATAAAAGACAGCACCCTTACTTAGATTATTACCTTATTACCTCATAACTCTTAGTATACCTTGTATCTCTGATTTCATCACTTCAAAAATTCACCAGAAGCAGATAAAACCACAGCATCAGACTAAACTACACCTTAACTGCTGATTCAAATAAAGGCATTCTCTTCCATTTATGCCTAATGCTTACAAATAGTGTTGGCTGGTTTTGATCAAGAAACTATTATTACAATAACGATCAAAAATAATAATCCCGTTTGCAAAATGCCTTTAAGCCAGCCTCCTAGTCCCAACCAATTTCCACATTCAGAATACAGCATAAATACAGAATACAGAATAAATTATCTCCATCAAGGCAAAAAGGCTTCTTTTTAAACACAGAGATGTTTGCTAGTTCAAAGCAGAAACCCATTTCTTGTAGGTGACATCTGAAGCACTTTTTTTTTTTTTTTTTTTGGGGGGGGGTTGGGGGGTTGGTGGGTTTGTAATCAATTCCGTATTTTTCCTTGAGAAGCTTAAGCTGTTCCTCTTGTTTCAGGAGAGTTTCCAACTCTGATTTGTCGAATAGGTCCGTATTTCCCAAAGATATCATACATTTCCTCCGCTGTGATTTTATACGGCAGGTTCCGAATATAAAGGATCCGATTGACCTCTGGGGGCAGCCAGATGTTAGCTCGCTTGGCCGCTTGCATCGCCATGGCGCCGATCGGAGGGGGGGGGATGGTGCCGCCTTGGAGAGAAACCGCGGCCGGGAAGGGGCCTGCCGGGCCGCGCCGCCGCTCGCCGCTGCCGCGGGGGACCCGGATGCTATCCCATACGCTAATAACCCGAGTAATTCCTTTTTACAATCTATGTCCCGAACGCTCCGCTTTTCTAAAAAGCATATGAGCGAATCGTACGTCGCTTGTCTCTCCATACCTTCGTCAGCGCTGTTGCAGCCTTTGCGAGACTTCGGCGACGCGTGGCCGGCGGGACCCTCTGTAGGTGCTCCCAGGCGCGGGGACTGTGCCCTTCCGCCTCCTGCGCTGCTTTCAGGACCGGTACCCGAATCTCCGTCGAACCGTGGCTCGCAGGTTCAGCCCTCTCTAGGGTCCCTGTTCGGGCGCCATTTGTTGCGACCGAGGGAAGACGCAGTCGCTCAATATGAGTGATCAGCAGACTTCGTTTATTGTACCTTACAGTCACCTTTTATGCCTTCTTATAATTAGCTCATACATATTACAAAAGTTAAGCTCATTATTGGTTAGTTGCCTAAATACCAAGCCCACCCCTAGTTTCTCTTCTGTAGTTATCTGTTCCCTCCTGCAACATTCTTTTCCCACCAAAATCTTCCTGTTATTGTGTAACAAGGACAGCCAAAGACAGTGTATTTTGCTTTACTTCAGATAAGCTGAGAGCGATGTGCATTTTTGTCCAGCCAGCTGGACTATGTCTATGTGACCCTTTTCAGCTAGCCAGTTATCCACAAGTTCCAACTTTCCTTCTTTTTGGTTGGTATACAGCGGAGCATGTGAAAAATAAGCCTGTCCTTCCCTGTGTTCCTAAATGACCATAACTTGTATGAACAGTGACTTGATGGGCGTGGGCTCTGCCTCTATATTCTCTACAGAGTGGGCAGAACATAGTGTGGGTATTGGGAAGGATCGCCCAGCTACACTTAGACTAACTTCTAGGCATGCTGCCTTCCAGGTGAACAGGAGGAGGGTAGTTTCCTCTGCCATGTTCTTCTGAGATGTTTGCTTCATCAGCCGTCATCTAGTTTTGCATCACTGAAAGGGAAAACTAAAGCTATGAGGTAGTTGATGGCATTTAATGAAAATAGCATAGCCAGAAACTAACTCCTTGTTAAAGAAAATGTATTTTGAATTAAGAAATTTAAGGTCCTGAAGCTGCTAAATGGCAGAACCAGGCCTCGGCCCTTGTATAGCCCTAATCCAAGGCTGGTTCAAAACTTAGACAAGTTAATCAGTAGGAAAATAAAGAAACAATAGATGAACAATTTGTATGCACAGGTGCTCTCAGAAACTCAGGTGTTTTTTGAAAAAATAGTATATGTGAATAGGAATTGCTTGTTCTGATGTGAATAAGCTGTAAATAATATGGTCAAGTTTGTATTCATAAACCAATACTCATTTTAATGCATAAATAAGCTTGTAATTGTATAGCGACAAAGGGGTTAAAATGTCTGAAAGATCATATAGACTGTTCTGGCAAGAAAGTTGCAAATCTCTGCAAGGGGAGCTGTCCTCCTTATCTGCAAAGCAAGCTGCCCTACCAAGGAGATAACGGGACAGCAGGATGGCCTTGAGTAAAATTACGAGGGGTATTGTAAAAACCCTGGGAAAGATTTCTACAAGTCTGCCAACTCATCACTTTTGAGACCTAAGGTGAAAAGTACACCATGAGGAAGACCTACGGCCTTCCTCCCATAGACCACTGCCCACATTCTAAAGACCCTGGCCCACAATTTTTGGAAGAATCTGCGCAAGCGTGAAGCTAATTAGCATACGAAGCGAGGGTAGGCGGGTTCAGGTAATGAATATGTATAGACGTTAATTGAATATTCATTGTTTCATTAAATAAATATAAGATAATCTGCCCCTCTGGGTGTGTACGATTGGTGGAAGGATCCCCCGTACACCCGGCGCCGACAATAAAGAATATTTAGTCACTAAAATCTGGTTTTGGACCTGTGAATCAGTTCAAAGACTAAGTGTGCTTGAAGGATTGTGTGAGTTAAAGCAGGCAGAAAGATCATGATCTGAGGAGGACCTTGGAACCGAGGCAGAGACTGGAACCGAATAGATGAATCAGCTGGGACAGGGTCAGGTGATGGATTTGCAGAACTGACAAGACCAAAGGAAACTTCTAAAATCTTCAGACACTGACTAATGATTTGATAAGTGTATATAAGCTGTGCTGTATCCCTTTGTTCTCTGCCACTCACTGAGGTGGTGGCCCGACTATGAGTTGTGATTAAAGCAAGCCTAGTGGTACCCACGTCTGTGTGAATTTTTCCTTTAACACTCCTGATCATCTCTTCAAACTTGAGCAGTATTACCTGCCCACACATCCAAGCACAATCTAAGTTTCCTCTCTCTGACCTCATATAGCTCTAGATTTATATTTTTATTTATGATCTCTATATTATCATATTTAGTATCTAAACAGGCTCTGTCTGTTTCACCATAGGATGCTGGAGCTTGTCCTTCTTCCACTGTTACTAGTGTGCCTCCACTCCTGTCCTCACAGCAGGTCCAACTTTGCAGACCATTTGCCAGATTTCCCACACGCATACTTTCAAAGCAACCCTAAATGTAGCCTGCCTGCTGCTTTCAAGTGTCTTCTTAGGAGCATATGATATCTTGGGGAGCTTGTGATATTCTTTGCACTTATTTTATCTTCATAACTATTTCTGTTTATACAAAACTATGTTCAAGTATATCCCTAGTGGGTTTCTCTGTACAAGGAATATATATGTTTACTTCTTTCTGCCCATATTGTTGCATTTGGCTCTATGCCAGTTATCTGAGAACCATAACACTAGGAAGACATCCCAGATGTCTTGGGCTTTGAGACTACTGTCAACATATTTATATCTTTATATTCTTTAATGTGATTGATTATGTAAGAGGATAAGGAAGAAAAATCTAAGAATGACTGTATTCCAGACAGAGCTGAGACAATGTCAGTAACTTTGAAGTGCTGGAATTTAACAGTTTTTTGAGTCATCTCAAGAACATATCAGATACTTGAGAAAGCAGGTACTGAGAGCGCACTTTAAGAATACTCTCCCCACCAGTTTTTCTGGGATGATTTCTTTATACAGCAAAGGGAAATCCTAGATAACAGGACTGAAGGAGGGGTCTCTTGGTCTGTTCCTATAGGAGCATCAGCTATACCTAATCTGTAATTAAACAAAGAAGGATGTGGAGGATCCTGTAAGTTCATGGCAAACATTAAATCTGATATATTTCTGTCTGAGGCTTTCACCCAAGAGCTCACCTGCTGATGGACCCAAAGCATATATATCTCAGTTTTGAGAGCACACATCTTGTTTAGTCTAACGCTGATTGAATACAGTGGATCTGTTAGTTTACATAGCAGTTCACCCAGGTGTTCCCTGACAAAAAGCCTGAAGATAGTTAAGTTTTCCTCTTCATTTTGAGGTGAAAGAGGACACTGAAGAGGTTGGTGATGGGGAGAGATGGAAGGAGATTTAGTTTTGCACTACAAGGGAGCTAATGACAAGTTGAATAGCTCTGTGTTTGTGATTGTGCATCTAGCAGTTTAGAAGAAATTTAATTTTCATAGCACCCAGTACCAGAGCAGCTGGGATCCTGTTTACAATATTAACTAACCTAAAAGGTGACATCAGGTAGCTGTTGCTGCCTAAAGAAACACTTGCTACCATCTTATCATTTTGTCAGACAAAATGACTAAGTAAAACAAAACAAGAAAATAACCAGTCTTAAGCTAAACAAACAGCCTAACAATACACCCCAGACTGTCTTGACAGCAGACTGTCAAGAAGAAAAACATATACAAGCAGAGCCATTTGGCTGAGAAAGTCGAGCTGCCAGGCTTGAAGGTTCAGCTCCACAAAACCTGCTCTGCCCTCATGGTGGAGCAGAGCAGCAGATAGGGACCTTCAGAAAACTAGATTGAAGAGACTAGTCAGGAGTCTAAAAATAGACTAAGTGCTACTGTAAGTTTTATCTAAAATATAAGACTAGTGTTACAGCAACTCAACTCACTTGTAAAAGATAAAGACTTTGCATCAAATATGCCTCCCAAGAGACAAGAGCTGCTAGCAGAAAAGAGCACAGTAGACAAAGGCTGAGATGGTCACTGTGAAGCTGCCATTAAAAGGACACAGTTTAGTATACAGGGAGGCACAACGAAGGAAAGGCTGCAGTGCAATCCAGGAGTTTTCTCATGTAGGATACAAAAAAAAAAAATATTTAAAGACTTTAGACCTTTTTCCATTATTAATTACTGATGATTATTCAATTTTAAAATGTATGCAAATTGTTGATGTCATGCCTTTTGCTTATTAAGTAATGGCCATGCTCAGTGTCTTGAATTTACACTCTGAAGAATTCAGTGCATTTGGTTTTGTGATTTATCCAATTTTACCATCATCCTTCCTTTGACTGCACGATCCTCAAACAAGTGAAGAGCTTTCCAAATGGGTTTGCATCTACTTCCTATGTGTCTGCATGGGTAAATCTACCACACAATGATGTATTCCTTCTCCAAGGATATTTCTGCAAATAAAGTTTTTCTCATAAAATGCTTGCAAAAAAGAGAGAAAAGGGAATGAGTCAGCATGAAGTTTGCACCTTTGAGTCAAATAAATATTTATAAGCAACATTCACCCAGCTCTGTCCAGCCACATCCCCATTTCAGCAAAAGGCTTCCATGCTCTTCCAGTGCCAAGAAGTCGTTTCTGTGGTTCTCCAAGTGCTTCTACTATTTCACAAACACTTCCTGTCTTATTCAGATCAAATAAAGCCTGCTCTATTTTATCCTCTTGGCCAGTCCCACTCCCTAGAGCTTGTTTATGTCCTGAATTGCATATTATTGTGATGGAAGTTTCTCCTGTTCTCCTTCAGAGGAGTCTCTGCAGACATTTCTGGCTAGATTTCCAACATAATAAGTAACTTCTGCATGAAAACCAGTCTTGTTAAAACTGTCACAATGCAACTTTAATGAAAAGTGATAGAAATCAAACATAAGCATATGAATAAATAAAACTTTTCTAGAAAACTTCATTCAATAATCATTACATAAGGCTACTTTCAAAACAGGAGGACAAACTGTCCTTTAAAAGGTCAATGTATCAGAATTAAAATAAAGAAGTTTGGGGTGACAACTGAGCTCTGCTGTTCTAGTACAGCTACAAAAAGCTGCTGTAGAATGTGGTTAAATGTAAAGATGAGCTGACAAAGATGCAAAAGTCTGGTATGTACACTGTTAGCTATTGTGGGAGAAAGATAAAGGGAACCCCTACCTCTGTGCAACTGCTATGTTGCAACATTCATCAGCCTCTGAAGCCAATCCGTCTATAAGGAAGAAAGAATACTTCCCTGATTTGTTACTTTTGTTGTGTTTATCTTTCCTACCTAATTTAAAATTCTTGCTTTTAGAAACAAATTTGTAAATATTTACAAAATTAACAATACTAAACACCAAAAGAGATTAGAGAAATACTTTGGTACTAAAACAATGTGTTTCATGTAGCCTGATTGTATAATTCAATTTTATATTTGAGGGGAGATATTCATAAATGGTGAAATGCGACCAAATTTTACAAGATCATATCTCAAACAATACAAAATAAGTCCAAATTAAGTTCTAGTTGCTATGTTTATTGTGGTGAAACTAAATTTCTATAAATATATTAGCACCTGGAGTTATTTAATGATTCCTGAATAACAATGTTAAAACCTTCATAAATCAAAATCTTTTGAGTGCGGACAAAAAGTATACATTTGTCTTTTGGGGACTTTTGCTACTGAGATTTATTTTGTTTGATCATTCTTAACACCTATTTCTTTTCACATAAACACATGTAAAACTTGTGTTAACTATTAAAAAATTAAAACTTCATTTTTGTTTCTTAATGGATTATCAATACTGCAGTAATAACAAAAAGCATAAGAAACAAGGCTGCACCACATTTATAGGTAATTAGGCTGTGGTTTATTTCTTTATAAGCCACATTTGCCATTTATTGAAAAGCGATGTGGTTTATAAACAAAAATTACTCACATTGTATGCCACCATTGTAACACCAGAACAAAGGCATGCCGACCATTTTGCTCATTAAAAAAGCATCGACACTGAAAGTATATAATTTCTAGAGAGAGATGAAAGATAAGTAGAAAACAGGAAGAGTTTCCCCTGTGCAAAGCACTTAGTGCAGCTAAAGAAATTAAATATTTTACATAATAAAGATTCAATGTTTCTT
Source organism: Falco cherrug (assembly GCF_023634085.1). Lineage (NCBI taxonomy): Eukaryota > Metazoa > Chordata > Aves > Falconiformes > Falconidae > Falco > Falco cherrug. Next base: position 2,512,218 of record NW_026599288.1, on the reverse strand, counting down.
TTGCTAAATCATATTAGATGTTAACACAGATATATCATTTTCAAGAGGACAAAAGAAAGGACAGAGGAGCCTAATGAAATTGTAATTTGTAGAACATCCAGCTTAGTGTAACAGGAAGTCTAAATGGTCCCCTGTCCATGGAAATAGCAAAAAAAGGGGGACAGGCACCTGCCTGTGCAGAGGACGTCTAGCATCCATCCAACAAAGAACAAAGACGAGCTGTACAGGAAACTAAGAATGGAAACCTCTCAAATCTGGTACAACCACCACACCGGACTTCCGATCCTAACTTTTTCCAGAAATCCAGTCTACTTACTTCTTTGTTGGTACTTCTCAGAGAAAAATTATCCCTGCCTCATCTCATTCATCCTAAAAATTATTTGTTTCCTAGCGTTATGTATCTATTGCAGCAGAATGAGAGGGAAATTCTGGTAATAAGGCCCCAGGCTTAGTTATGGCCCCATGATATGAAAGTCTGCATCTTTTTCCCCAGCTGCAACATGGGAGTAGTCACTTATTTATTGTATTTCATCCGACTCTTGTGAGGAAATTACTTTAGGTCATTTTTCAGAACACTCAGTATTTATTAAGTCTGCTCTCACCAACAGGTATTAATTATTATTTTATTTTTTAAATAATTTCTATTTTGTAAATAATTTGAAGAGTTCTCTTTCAGCTGTACTTAAGGTTTTCCAAAGAAAGGAGCCTGTTTGTAGATTCAGAAATGTCTCGCTAAGCCTCCAGTTATGTTTCTGTCAGCTTCTCCAAGTTGGAAATGGAAGAGTTGCATTAAACATCCTTATTAACTTTCCAACATGTTACTCAAAGCAATTCCTCTGTCTTTGATTAGTTAGAAGTACATCTGCAGAGTTTACAATGCACAACATAATTTTAAATGCAGATTTTATTCTGTCATCTGGACCATACATGTTAGTGTCAACAACAACAATAAACAATACAAGACACAGCTCACATAAACATTTCAGAAATCATAAGCCTAATCATTGCTCAGAAGTTGGACCAAGCTGTAACTAACCTCTTCAGTGCTATAAACCCTTGGCTTACTGACTTTGAAATATATACAGAAGAAAGTGTATCCAAAACCTGAACCTGGAGATGAAAGAAAATTTACATTATAATTTCTATTACTATAATGCTTCGGAGCTCCAGCCATGGACCAAAGCCCCGTTTTGCTGGGAACTATATGGTCCTTTAACAAGAAAGCAATCCCTGTCCCTGCAGTGTGAGGCAAGAGGAGGAAAGGAGAAAGTTAAAGAAATATGGATGGCAAGATGCACAATAGACTCAGTATATCAGCAGCCCAACCATCAATCAAAAGGGCTATGTTCCACTTCTTGTTTGGCTGCTTTCCCTTTTCTTGGTATCATAACAAAACAAAATTTTAAGGTAGATGTATACACTATCTAACCAGAGAAAATATGTAAATCAAGGCAATAGTCAGTTGGCATTACTGAGTTATGCACATTTGTATAGTATCACTTCAAAAACATCATGTCAAAAAAGTACCAATGATAAATAATACCATTTCCAGGAGAGCAATATATATGGTTGATGATGGAATGTAGTTTGAACAAAGTGATTTAGGATCATGAACAAAGGAAGACTAAACTAAATGTCCATGTCATTAGCACATGAAGATTTAAATAAGCAGAAGACTGTGTTTTTATAGAATACAACTGAAATGATAAGACTAATGTGAGAAAATAAAAAGATAATAGAAATAATACTGTCTCAAATTTTTCAAAAGGAATTTCATAAGTGTAAGGCATTAAAAATATATAGAAATAAATTGTTCATTTTAAAACATTTTTGTTTGATTTGCATAGGTTATAAAGTATTTTAGCTTTCCTATGAATACTATGAGTTCCATGCAGATGATGTGACTCATGCTGATAGCATGGAAAGTTTTAATATTCATTTCAGTGAGTTTGATCAGGCAATAATATGCCTTATTTTTCAATCACCAGGGTTCAGCACTGAACAGAATCAAAACTGCAATACAGAATTATTGATTTGTTGACCTATTAACATATACCCATCACCAGATTGTCTATGTGCTACAGGCTCTATGTAACCAGATGTTCTAACTTCTTTGGTGAAATATTTTCTTGAAGAAAGTTTACAATTTTGACAAGACCTTGAAAATATTTATGCATGAAAGCTACTGCTCATTCTCATCAAATCATTTATTATTGTCATTGTCAGGTCCTCAAATAAGTAATTGAAACCTTACTAACCTTTAGAGGCAAAAAAAATAAAATTATTTCAAATCAAGAAAACTAACTGACTACGGACACACAGGTCTAGTACGAAAGTCTAACATGCATGTTTCTTGTTGCCTATTCTGTCATCAAAGATCTATCCCTTATAACCTAGTAGCTGATGTGGGGAAGGGGATTTCAAACCACATGAGATGCATCTGCAACAGCTCATAAGGCTAGGTCATTTCCAAACACACTGATTATTGCAAAAACATTCATTTTCAGTGAGTGCTATGTCATCTACTGTAAGTTTGACTCCTTTGTTATGTATTTTCCTTACCCAGTTCTGGACACAGAAGAAAAGCAGATAGCTGCAAAAATAAACTGTTGCCACAACTACTTGTTTCATGAACAACATTTACAACTTGCTCATGACTGCTTCTGGATAAAATGCTAAAAATATCTTGTTGGGCCTAGCCTGGTTTTATCTGAGAATATTCACAAAAGTGATGTTGTGAATTAATTTTATTAATTTTCAGAAAAGGTAATAGCTGCTAAATACCAAAGTATTAAAAACCTCACAAAATTTCTGTCAAAATTACTCAAAATAACAGAAGTTACTTTTTCTCAATCCCTGGTTCTCAACAGCTAGGACTGCATTTTCAGTTGTCTCATCTGTTTAAACACATGGACAATTTAAATCATTATCTGATATTTTAAAAAATCAGAGTAAAACCAAGCGAATGCCCATAATCAGAACTCTCCTTAGTTTCCAATCACTTTCATCTTCTTCTGTATGGCAAAGTGGAGTCAAAAACCCAGCATGACTGGCAAGCTAACAAGCATGGGCTTTAGCAAAGCAAGGGTGGAAAATGGAGTTTATGCCTGACAGTGGCCTCATTTTTTTCTTGTATGGAAACTTTTCCTCAGGGTTAATTACCTTTTCTGCATCACGCTGCTCCTTACTACATAAATAACTTTCCTAACAGCAAGTGAAACATTAGGAAATGTCTCCTACATATTTTCTTTGCCTGGATATCTGTTTGCCAGTCAGTATGTAGGGGAGAATAAATAGCCTAAAAGAGAACTGAGAAAGGACTAGCGAGAGAAATGTGGCCACAAGAGAGGAAACAGCCTAACAGGTCAGGTATGTTATACTTATTGGACTCTGCATCTGGCAAAACATTAGAAAATAAACATTGTTTTCTGATATTTTAATTTCCCATTGCATTTGACTATGGTAAACTTTGCTTTTTGGTAAGATATGTTTTGAAGATTCATTTGCTTTGTATAGCTAGAATAAAAAATTGTTAGGAAACTACCCTCACACATGCCAATTGGGAAAGTTTCCCTTTCTTCATGTTCAGATGACCTGGGAAGTCCTGTCAGCACCATTGGGAAGAAACTGTGTCCCTGCACAGAAAGACACATTTACTGGATACTTTGCCACCAGCCCTTGTACTGAACTTTGGAGGACCAAATCAACCATCCCATACTGATAGGAACATTGATATGAATTGAAACAAAGTCTGTATGAATAATACAAGACAAATGTTTTCTCATTGTGGTGGGTTGACCTTGGCTGGACACCAGGTGCCCACCAAGCTGCTCTATCACCCCCCTCCTCAGCAAGGGGGGGTGGTGGGTGGTGAGAAAATAAGATGAAAAAAAATTGTTGGTAAAGATAAAGGCAGTTTAATGAAGCAATAGCAAAAGTCGCACACATGGAAGTGAAGGAAAACAAAAGATGTTATTCTCTACTTGCCATCAGCAGGCAATGTGCGACCACTTCCCAGGAAGCAGGGCTTCAGTACATGTAGCGGTTGCCCAGGAAGACAAACATAGTAAATAACTAATGCCCCCCCTTCTTCCTCCTTTCTCTTAGCTTTTATATCTGAGCAGATGCCATATGGTATGGAATATCCCTTTGGTCACTTTGGGTCAGCTGTCCTGGCTATGTCCCCTCCCAAGATCTTGCCCACCCCCAGCCTACTGGTGAGAGGCAGGGGGGAAATTTGGAGAGACAGCCTTGATGCTGTGGAGCACTGCTCAGCAGTAGTCAAAACACCAGTGTGTTATCACCGCCTTTCTAGCTACCAATACAAAGCACAGAACTGCGGGGGGCTGCTATGGAGCTCAGCCAGACACAATACAGCTCACTGTTACCCAACTAATCCTAGCCATCACAACAGCATGTGGCAAACACCTGCTAAGGCCTGGCTGTGTCTTGGATATGCTCCTAGTCACCGAAGGAGATTTCTGGTAGCATACTGTGGTAAACTAAAAAGCATAGAAAGGTTCAAATGGCAAGATATATGTCTCAATTTACATAGAGACTTTGTTTCATCCAGGCACAAGCCCCCTGTTGTTTTTTTTAAATACCCACTGAAGACTCAAGCAGTGTTCAACACTTTTCAAATGCAAACTTATGTCATACACAGAAGCACTTAAGGAGCCTATTTCTTCAAGACAGCCATCACTCAAGAGTGCCAAGGAATGAGGTCTTACCCATTCGTAGGAAGAGGGACCCACTCAATCGCACTACAACCCAGCAGCAGGATAGTAAAGAAGTGTTGCAGAATGGATGAAAGAGAACGGCCACGGTTCCACAGAAGGACTGTGTGATACAGCTTTTGACATAAGTCTGGAGTGAACCAAGCTAGGCCGCAGCGAGAAATTACCAGACTTGCTAGAAATGGAAAATTACCAGGCTTGCTAAAAATGGAAAATTACCAGGCTTGCTAATAAGGGAAGAGAGATAAGGTCATGCTGACCTTGTGCCTAATGTTGTAAATAACTTTGAGGAATTCGCGTAGACAAGAGAGGAAAAAAAAATATATGTAGCTAGCTATCCGCAGAAACCGCAAGTAGGAGGATGTATGAAAATGTAACCCTTTAGAGCTTAGCCAATCAGCAGATGACTAGTAGGCATAATTAACTGGAACTGTATATAAGACATAATAGCGCCGTAATAAATCAAAGCTTGCTTTATCACTCATATTGAGTCGGCTGCTTGCTTTCCCTCGCTCGTCGCAAAGAAGGGCAGATCTTTGAGTCCAGCAGAAGTGATAATAACCTACCTACCTCCCTCTCACACCCTCCACTTCAACAGTAGCACTTCAGTCCTTTCTTCCCATTGTTCTTTAAGATATTTCTATAAACAGAGACAAAAAACTTTGTTCTGCATTTATGCATGACAGACTTATTTTGCTCACTAAGGACATCTGAGCAGCCAATATTTCATAAAAATATGGGTGGGGTGAGAGGATTTCTGGATTAACTGAAAACAAATGCCAAGTTAGCAATGCACAGTACCCAAAATGGAAACAATCCCATCCCCAAAATAGCACATTTTGTACAATAGATTAACTGCAATTACAGTTGTCTTGGAAGTATAGAAAAAATTATAGAGCAATATAGAGTTGGTGAGAAAAAACACCAGATTGTTCCACATTGAGACATTATGGGAGTTACCTCTGCTAAGAGGTCTATGATGTCTCTGCAGGATTTTCCAAGGGCTGACTAATAATGTTTCCTAAATGTTCATCCATTGCAGTGGCAAGTCCTTACGTTTCTATATTCAAACCTTTCTAATGGCACTATACTTCATGTACTCCAATTAATCTTGTAATCCGATAATTTCCTGCATTTTCCATTCTAGTCCTCCAAAAGAAGAATCAAACTACCATGTGGGAGGAAATTACATATATAAAGAAAAAGTAGAGGTGCTTGTTTTGCAAATAGTAATATGCAAAAACTGGAGAGCTTAATTTTCCTCCCAAACATGATTTTTAGACTAGTAAAGCTGTATGTACTTCAGTGAAATTATTTCCAATTTAAATGCACAAGAGCAGTCAGGCTGTCACTGCTCATCCTTTTGATCTTCAAATAACTCTTTATATACTCCGTTTATTAAAGTGTGTGATAAACGCAGTCATGATTCATGTCAAAAATAGAATGTACTGTGATAAGTGTAATTGTTGTACCCTGTGTAAATCTGGGACCTGTATCGCAGTTGTGGTGAGCGGGCGCGTGTGGTTCTCCTTTAGACAATGTGATGGCTTCCCCTTCCCCTGAGGCAATCGCTGCCTGGAAAAGCCCACCAAAGGAGATAAGGAAAGCGAACCATGCCAGAGAAGGCCTGCGAAGGAGACAAAGACCTTGAGATTTGAAAAAGCGCGCCAAAGGAGAGCCAATAGGAGGAGAAGGTGTACCCTAACGACCCAATGGGGAAAGAGCAGGATGAACATCCGGCGAGAAGAGATTGGTCAAGATCCGGGGATAAAAGATGCTGCTTTTAGGACTCAGGTGTGCGTGTGGTGGAACTAATTGAGTTCTCCGCGCACCCAGCGCTGGTTTTGCTTATTGTTTCTCAACCTAAATTGATTGAACCCAAAATAAATTTGTTTTAATTGTTATCGTTTATAACAATTTGGTGACCCCGATGTGATCTCGCTGTGCTTTCCTGGACTTTGACTTCTCGAGGGGCGCCCCACAGATTGTTGCTCGGGAGTAGCAGTCTAGGTCAGTCTCCGGAGATCAACAAACAAAAGAGAAACAATAACCAAAAGGGATTGGAGCTCCTAGGGAAAACCTGCAGTATAAAGGACCCGTAATTCTGGTGCACGAAGATCCAAACGAAGACGACGGAGTTGTGAGTATAAGGGAAGCCGTTTGGTTGGGTGGGTATCGGTTACTTGTGTGTAAGAGTGTGATTGAGACAGAATCTAATTCTAGAAATGGACTCTAGTTTCGGAGCCAGGATTTGAATTCCGAAGTGAGTGTGGAGGTCTTCTAACCGCGGTTCCAAACTCCCACGAGGGACTTGGCCGGTGAAGGACCGAAGCGGTTCCTATAGGATTCGTGGGTGGGATCTCGACTCCTATAGGGTATGTGGGTGAGTGAAGGGTTCAGCCCCCTGCAGGACACTCTTACCGGTAACTAAGTGCGATAGGAAGCCACTGTAAAAGTCCTAGGATTCGCGGGTGGGTGATAGGTCCAAAACCCCCTGTAGACATTGGTATCGGTAACCAAGGGTGTAATATTCCTGGATATCATAGGGGGGCGTCAGATTTGAGACAGAACCCCTGCAAGACACTTTTTGGTTGCTAAGGGCCATAGGAATTGCCGCAAAATTCCTAATACAATGGGCCAACAGGACTCAAGATTTGAAGAGGAAACAAAGGAAGAAAAGGAATACCCACAAATTATTCCCCTGAATAGTGCTTTAGGAATAATGCTCAGGCATTGGGGCCACTGGCCATCTCAAGAGGGAAAAACTAAAACAAAAATGGTCCATTACTGTATGAATGTGTGGACAAGAGAGGAAATTCAATCCAATTATCTATATTAGCCAATATTTGGATGTTTTGATGATTGGATGTGTGAGACATGAAATTTATATGTGAATAACAAAGAGCCCTTTAGTCAGGAAGAAAGTGAATATGCTGCACTGTGGAGAGGGTCGGAGACGGGAAGATTGGTTTCATTATTTCCTTTGAGAGAAAAGAGGGAAAGGGAGGCACGGGAGATTGAAACTAAAACAACCACGTCATCATGGGAGCCATTAGACAATTCACCCCCGCCTTATTTAAGGCAGGACGCGGAAGGCCGTCAGGAGAGGATACATCCTCCACTGTCTCCTGACCCTGTTCCGTCAGCTCCCCCACTGCCTCCTGACCCCGTTTCTTCGACTTCCCTGCTCTCTCCTCCTTCTAGTCACACAAGGAGTAAAACAGTACAAAAAGAGAGAGATGAAATTTATGAAAAAGAAGGAGCAGTGGCTCTGGCTCCCCTCCAAGAGGTACCGATGGGAGGAGATATAGGACAAATTGGATTTGTATCCTCTACCCTTGAATACAGGAGATGTGAGATCTTTTAAAAAAGAAATGGGTCGTCTATTAGATGATCCTTTGGGAGTCTCTGAACGATTAGACCAGTACCTAGGTCCTAATACCTATACCTGGGAAGAAATGCAATCTATCTTAGGAATATTATTTACAACTGAAGAAAGGTCTATGATTAGACAGGCAGGGATACAGATGTGGGAAAGAAGGTATCAACAAGGCCCTCCTGGAGAACAGAAATGGCCTAACCAGAACCCAAACTGGAGTAACCAAAAATGCCCGTGATAGACAAAATGTGTCAGATTTGAGAGAGTTGATTATCCAAGGAATCAAGGACGCAGTCCCAGGGGGGCAGAATATTAATAAGGTTTTTAGTGAACAACAGGAAAAGGACGAGTCTCCTGTGGATTGGTTAGAGAAACTGAAGAAAAATTTACAAATGTATTCGGGGCTAGACCCAGCCTCTCCAGTTGGAGAAGCATTTCTAAAAATCCAATTTGTGGCTGGATCATGGAGGGATATAAGGAAGAAGCTGGAAAAGTTGGACAGTTGGCAAGAACGGGGATTACAAGAATTGTTGAAGGAAATTCAGAAAGTGTATGTACGGAGGGATGAGGAAAAACAAAAAGAGAAAGCAAGAATGTTTGTAGCGGCAGTCCGGGAAACTCAAGAAATGGAGGATTTCCAGGGGAAAATGCCCAAATGTTACCATTATGAGCAGAGGGGACATTTCAAAAAGGACTGGAAGAGACGAATGAAGGACAAACAGATGTTTAATGAAGATGAATAGGGGTATCAGGGCTCTACATTCTGGGGACAAAAACAACATCTGAACCCTTGATAAATTTAAAGATTGGTCCCCAAGAGGAGAAAATAAAAATGTAAAGATTGAATTTAAAAGAACTTGATGTAACAGCTGGGGAAATTTATATTGACTTCTGTAAAAGGGTAATTGAATTTACAAAAATTTAAAGTACAAGAGAACCGATGTTATCTTTAGTAGGTGATTGAACCTGCTTTTCCCTAATTTTCCAGGACCTCTGTTGGTGTTTGTTATGTTGGGAGTCACACACCTTGATAAAACTGGAGAGGGCAAGACCGGAGGGAATCGGTGCTGCAGCTGACAAGGTCTGCCGAGGGCTGCAACCCCTGGGGCGGTGACCGCTGAGCATTATGATCCTGACCAGACCTCTCTTGATAAGGGTCCTGATTGGAACCCTGTGGGAAGGTGTGGACACCCTTTATACTTCCAACTTTATATTAAGAAAACAGAGGGATGGATAAAGAAAGGAGAAGATAAAAAAACATCGTTTGTTATCTAGCTTGTTTTTATCATGAGATGAAAACGGGAGTCAAATATGAAGTTCCCACAGTTGCTAAAAATGTGTTTGTAAAACTAGTTAAAAATATAACAAAGGGTAACTATTTAATCTTACCAGTTGTTGTATGTGAGTTACCGAAGTGAGTGTTATACTCCTGGGAACATTTGGGGGGTTGTTACTTGTCCCTGTTTGATTTGAGCATTGGAAACTAAGACATGAATCAATAAGGTAAACAAAAACAAAAGGGGGGATTGTGATAAATGCAGTCATGATTCATGTCAAAAATAGAATGTACTGTGATAAGTGTAATTGTTGTACCCTGTGTAAATCTGGGACCTGTATCGCAGTTGTGGTGAGCGGGCGCGTGTGGTTCTCCTTTAGACAATGTGATGGCTTCCCCTTCCCCTGAGGCAATCGCTGCCTGGAAAAGCCCACCAAAGGAGATAAGGAAAGCGAACCATGCCAGAGAAGGCCTGCGAAGGAGACAAAGACCTTGAGATTTGAAAAAGCGCGCCAAAGGAGAGCCAATAGGAGGAGAAGGTGTACCCTAACGACCCAATGGGGAAAGAGCAGGATGAACATCCGGCGAGAAGAGATTGGTCAAGATCCGGGGATAAAAGATGCTGCTTTTAGGACTCAGGTGTGCGTGTGGTGGAACTAATTGAGTTCTCCGCGCACCCAGCGCTGGTTTTGCTTATTGTTTCTCAACCTAAATTGATTGAACCCAAAATAAATTTGTTTTAATTGTTATCGTTTATAACAAGTGTAAGCTTAAGCACAAAATAAACTAATAATATATCCAAACAAGGAACACACTTATGCATATGTAACAAGGCATGTAAGACAGACTTATACAACTATACATCTATTTGTTCAGGATAACACAAACAGTAGAAAATGTTCTTCACATTAAAATATTTTTCTAATCTATCCCAAGTTTGTCACTTTTCAACTATTGGCCACAAGAATAGAGTAAATTACAATGCCTAACAGCATACTGAACGCTGAGATGATGTTGTGATTCCTGTGTCCCTATCGTCTAGCAGAGGGAATAAGCTCCTCTGCCAGTGAACAAGGTGAGAGAGCCACCAAGGCTTCTATTGTCCGTTTTGTTAAGTAATCTGTCCTGGTTTCAGCTGGGACAGAGTTAATTTTCTTCTTAGTAGCTGGTGCAGTGATGTGGTTTGGATTTGGTGTGAGAACAATGTTGCTAGGACACTGATATTTTTAGTTTTGCTGGGTAATGTTTATACTAAGTCAAGGACTGTTCAGTTCCTTGGGCCCTGCCAGCCAGAGGGCTGGAGGGGCACGGGAAATTGGGAGGGGACACAGCCAGGACAGGTGACCCAAACTAGCCAAAGGGGTATTCCATACCATATGATGTCATGCTGAGTATATATAATCTGGAGGAAGAAGAAGGAAGGTGGGAACAACCGGCATTATGGCGTTTGTCTTCCCGAGTAACCGTTACACGTGATGGAGCCCTGCTTTCCTGGGGATGGCTGAACACCTGCCTGCCCATGGGAAGCTGTAGGGCAAGGCCTCAAGGACAAGAGTCTGAGCACTGTTAGCCTGATGAGTGGAGACATGTTCGGACTTGTAGGGCATAAGCCCTGGGAACAAAGGAACAAGTTAACAGAAGACTCTTGAGCCATAACGGTTGAGATGCCAACCCGATGGCAGCAAGATAAGGGAACAGATAGTGCTGATAAGGAACTTTGTTATTCACGAAAGTGAAGTAGGAAAAACCCCCCTAATCTTAGAATAAAGACTGATGCTAAGATAAGATAGACTAATCAGTACCTATTGTTTAAATGATGTGTCTTAGAAGATAACCAATCTGTATAGTTCACGCTTAAGATTTAACCAATCAGTGTCTAACATGTAGAAGGTAGAAACGTATATTAATGTAAAAGAATCACTAATAAATCGACATCTTGCTTGCATCAAGCTACGTCCCGTCTCTTCATTCGCCGCAGGAAGTGGTGAATGAATTCCTTGCTTTGCTTTGCTTGCATGCTCAGCTTTTGCTTTACCTATTAAACTGTTCTTATCTCGACCCTTGAGTTTTACATTCCTTTCCGATTCTCCTCCCCATCGCTCTGGGTGAGAGGGGAGTGAGCAAGTGGCTGTGTGGTGCTTGGTTGCCAGCTGGGCATAAACCGTAACAATTCTGAAGGTGAAAACTTCAGTTCTTCCCCCACCTCTCTCAGCTGGTGCCTCCTAGAGGTTTCTCAGAGGTGTGGCACCGCAAGCCTGGCTAAGGCCACTGTCCCTACTCCCTCCCGGTGTGGTTGAGGGGAGGCTGAATTATAAATGTGAAGAAATAGTCCCATAAACCATTTTGAAGTAAATTCTTCCTGTTTCCTATAAAAGGCAGCTTACGCTTCAGGGAGAGGCAATACGCTCCACAACAGACCTCTCTCAAGTGAAAGAATTCAATTTCTTTGTGTGGGCTTTTTAATTTAAAAACAACAACAAAAAAAACCCCCAACCAAAACCAAACCAGAAATAGTAAAAGGGCTAAATCCCTGTGTCCTTTAGGGTAGAGTTGTTCCAAACTTCTCCCTTGGTTTCTTTTAACATGGGAGTTATGCTCCAAAAAAACAATTCTGTAGAAATGTCACATTCCTACAAAATCTGTCTGCTCCTTGTGTGTCTTTGAGAAGTAGCTCCTGCTTTTTCTGACAAAAAGAATGTTTCACTTCTGTTAGCACTGCAAAGCCAGTTACAGCATGGAACAGGGAACTGGACTTGGGCCATCCTTGTGCATCAGCAACAGCTCTATCAACCAATTTGCACACACAGAACAATTATGACAGGCAAGGACATAAAAGGCAGCCTGGCTTTTAGATTCCAGCTTGAATGTGAAGGACTGGCAGTAGAAAAAAAATATCTTTTGATTCTGAGCAAATGTGATCTGAAAGCAGTCTAGAAAGAAGCCAGACCTATACCTATTTTTAAAGTAATAATATATATCAAGCTAATAATCAGCAATAAATAAGATAGAGCCTCAAGAAATATTCTCATAACACTACATTTCCTTTTATCCAAAAATTTATTTCTTAAAAAAAAATTCCAGCTTTCATTAATCAATCAGTTCTAATAGTTTGACTAACTGACGCCCTGACTGTAGTTGACAATATACACTTACACAGATGTGTTCATAAATAAACTATTAGATCTCCGGGGGGGGAGAATAGGGGGGGAGAATAGGGGGGAAAATAGGGGGGAAAATAGGGGGGAGAACAGAGAACCAAAGAGACAAAGATATTGAGAAATAAAGAGACAAAGATATTGAGAAATGGAAATTACAACAAGGGGGTAGAAGAAACAGGAGAGTGGAAGGTGAAATGTACATTTCAGAGTGGTTATGATGGATGTATGGATGTATAAATTAATTTAATATTTGAAGTGGAAATATTTATGAAAACGCTGACTATTACACTTTAAAACCAGAAATTACATTTATGCTTTTTTTCTGCTTTTATTCAGAACCTACATTTAATGTTATTAGATGGAGGGCATACACAAGGACTCAAAATCTATATCTGCACAGACTTCACTCCTATTTTTTTCTTCTGCTGCTGGTATTATCTTTGTGGACTATTATGTTTGCAAGGGGAAAACTTTTTGCTATTAACAGAAATAAATAACAGAGGGAAATAATTTAAGTCAAGCTGTAGATTTGCATTTTGCTTTGCTGAGTACTACAGATTAGTGCAACAATATTTTCTTATCATTTGGATCAACAATTCTAAAAATTCTAAAATGGGCAAATGTAATGTAGAAGTAGTGTTATGCAGAAGGTCAGATTGGCCTTTGTACAAGTCTTCATCTGGTCCTCAAATGTGGCCTCCACACTGAAAAACATAACTGACTAGTTTGAGCCAAGAACTTACTGACATCCTCTGTGACTGGACAGAGATGAGTGCGTAATCCATGGTGATTAACAAAGTGCTACTGAAGTGAGTTAATTTACAAAAGTGTATGAGTAGATAACATTTTTCAGTTCTGCAGCCTATGACTTAAAGATCTTTAATTTTGACTCCTGTCCATTTCTAAAGAAAATGGTGGTTTCATTTGCTAGTGAACATATAACCACAATGCCAAGTTTTTCTATCATTTTCCCTCTGTATTTGCTTTAGGGATTCTTTGGGATAAGTGGCTCTATTCTAAGGCAGAAATAAGATTCTAGTCTATCCCAGACAACCCTACAGCCCAGGATGAAGTTATTGTTTTAAATATAAATTATAGTGGTTTCATTTCAATTTTATTTTATAGTCCAGGTAGGAACAAATGAACAAAGGACTGAAGAAACAAAGGAAAATTCACTCTGCAAAGGACACAGGACTTTGCTGCAATGTTTTTCATAAACAAAATCATTTCAGCACTGAAAAACCCTCTGTTGGTTTATAAGTATTTTTCACATGGCCTTTGGTTTACTTCCATGTCTTAAAGGCATTTTTCTAGGATCCTTCCTAAAATCTGCAAGCCTCTGTTCAGAAAGAATCAGAACCTACAAGATCTTTTAAGGAAAAAAAAGAAGATTCTGCTTTAGAAGACCTGCAAAGCTCCTGGTGCATATTTGCAGGTTCTGAATCCCTCATTTCCGGTGGCTATGGGAACAGGAAATAAAGAACAAAAAATATTTGTAATACACACTTTCTCCCTCTCTCTGTACTTCCCAGGTGTTAGGTTCCCTTCACTTTTCCTGGGTGGCACTTTGACTCTTTCTAATTAGTTTTATATTTTTATAAGACCTGTAATTGTCTCAGGCTGGCAGATGATGTTCACACTGGACTTGATAAGCCCTGAAGCATTTAGCTCACCTCCATTTTATATCCATCCCAACCCACCCAGCTTCAGAAAACCACAGCTGATAAAATCTCTGGGCCATATCACCGCCCTGTAGGGCTCTCCAGCTCTGCAGACACAGAGCAGGCAGGACCTGGGTCAGTGGGACTGACACTGCCCACTGGCTCATCCTTGCCACAGTGTGGTTCCTGCTCACTCATGCTGTATGGAGATGCACTCCTCTCCCCCCTCTGCTGCTGCCCTCAGCTGCTCTTACATGCACAAGGCACATGTTCTCAGACTTCCCACAAGTGACTCTCTCTGCTTTCCTCCTCGAACACTTCCTGATGGTCATAAATCTCCTGAAGAGCCAGTATCTCTCTATCTTTAGGACCCTCATCTATGTGCAGCTTAATCATATGACGATTTTTTTGGAAACTGTTGGGGCTTACAGTGCTTTTATACCACTCATGCATTTGTTTTTATTCACAAATCACACAGACTACAGCAAATAAATTACAGCTAGGACATCTACACTCCCAAGGGTCACATCTCAGGCAACTGAGTAGCCAAAGCAGCTTCTTTTGTTCTGAAATGTTTACGAGCCTTTAATTCACAACACTGGGGGATTCAGCAATTCCTGGAAGTAGCCTATACAGCCACATATCTTCCTATTGCTTATTGTTGGGATGTCACATGCAATAATGTACCCGGCCCTGAAGCAGTGAAGGGAAAGGACTGACAGAGACTCCTCCATGCCCTACAACCTGGAACTGCACTGCTGCACCCAGAACAAGGAAACACCATCTCACCAAATTCAGTCCAAAAAGGAAAAGGAACAACCTGTTTGACAGCCTGCAACACTGAGCATCTTCCTCATTTTTAATTCTTGCTGTAGGCATTTCCTTGCTTGCCAAAATGTTCTTCCTTCCATCCCTAGTGACTCTCACACCCCTGAAAACAAAATGGTGAAAGCACATTCTGGGTTTGGATTCTGGGACTTTTAGTCTGCAATGTTCTTGCTAATTTTATTCTCTTGGCATCCCATTGATTATGTTTGGCTCTAGGCCTCCAAAACTTTTTTCCTCCAGTGCTTATTTTCATGAGGCAATAGAAGGAAGAAAATTTGAGTCATGGGAATCTTTCATATCAGCTATGAAAAGTAGGTTAAATCGGCTTTTGTGCATCCACAGATTGTAACCTAGCCCTTGCATTTTTACCTTTGTTTCTGGCATTGGCTTAAAACTCTATTCATCTTAGAAGGAGCAGGGAAATCCCAATTACACTAGTATGAAAGGATGGTTTCATCTTCCTTCTTTTTTTTTTTTTAATTGATATTTTTAAGATAATGGGCAACGACTTCTATTCTCCCAAATGACAGAGAAAGTATTTCCCCTCATCCTAACAGCTTCTTTTTTCAGTTATTCCTGATCTGGAAAGAGCATATTCTGCCTACTAGTATAATTTTATAATGGGAGAGAGAGGAAAGTTCTCATTGTGTTCAATGGAGAAATGATAACAATGATTTGAGCCACTCCATATTAATTCATTTTAAGATGCATATAACATTAAGGTGAGGTCCGGGCGATTCCCATTTGTTGCAGCATGCAAGTGCATTTTAAATACTTGTATGCTCTGAAAAGATTGTGTGTGCGTGAATGTCTCATTTTCAGTGGAAAAAAGCCTAAAGGAATTCTCTCATCCATGAATCACACTAAAAGTGAATCTCTGAGGAGAACTTACTCTTCCTACAGGTAGATTACTTGCTCGGAATGCATGTGAGGTACCACTTCAAGCTTCCAGGTAGAATCTTTCTGCCCCAGAAAGGGCAAATTTTCCAGGATGCAAGCGTTCCTTTACTCCCAGTCTCTATATAGGGATAGTCACTGGTCCCTTATAGTATCCAAAATTTGGTCAATTAAAAAAAAAATCATGCAACTGGTGGTTTATACATTTATCAATCAAGTATGAGGAAGCCTCAATTCCATTTTCATAGACTTACACATCTCTAAAGAATAAAGGATATGCTGAATGGCCATGCATCAAGAATTATAAAATGCAGAAAAGACAAGTCCATATACAATTTCTCCTCTGGGTCAGAAAATTTTAGCATTGCCTATATATTTCCTAACAAGTTCTGCAAAATTGGAGAATGTTAATTGTCAGTGTTTTAAATCAAATGAGACACTCCATTTATTGTAATATCTTTTTTCCCCCTTGCTGAGTCTCAAAGCATTCTGGCAAGTTCTTCCCTGATTTATAAACACTCAATTCTCAGAATGGTATGGTTAGATCCAGAATTTGTTGAATTATTTGAGGAAGCTGGGTGAAAGCCAGCATTTCTCTGAAAAATATGACAGATCTAGTCAAAAGCTTCAAGAGTCTGAATAGCAGAACCAGGCTGTAAACCTCTGAAATGTACAACCCAGCTAGTTAAGTGAGGGTAGATGGAAGCGGGAAGTCTGCCTTCAGGCTTAAAAATAACAACAACAAAAAACCCACCAATTAAAATATGGTCAGACATTAATCCAAGTGGAGTGACTGCATACACATATCTGAGCCTTTCTCCTGAGCAGAAAGGGTCAGTTTTATTTCACTGTCTGAAAGGAGCAGCAGGGTGCCATTTTGTGGGGGCAGAAGAGAGCTATCAATCCTTTCAGTTATCATAGGATCTGCAAATAATAATCTACAAACTCCTCTGTTCTAACCATCTTTCAGTGCAGGAGCATAACCCCTTTTGTATTTCTACCAGCATTTTATTTGGTCTGGCTTTCCATGTTCCATGGGGCAGCCTCTGCTCCTCCCTGGGAGGATTATTCCAATGCTAATAGCTCTCATGGCCAGGAAGTTTCCTTCTCTAAATTCTCTCCTACTGTTCTTAGCTAAGTATCCTATTGCTAAGCCATTTTAAATAATTCCTCTGTATTGCTGATGTGTCCATCTCTACATATGTTCATGCATAAGGTCACCACAGCATCTCCTCCTTCAAGAATTTAGTCAAACTTAAAATGCTTAATTCTTCAAGAAAAATGTCTATACTCCATTTCCACAGCAGCCCTCCTTAATGCTGAATTCCCTCTCCTGTCAGTACCATGCTGGCAGCACCATTTGGTGCAGTGCATTGCCCAGATCATATTTCAGGTGCAACCATAGCACCTTACTAGCAGAGGGACCATTACCACTCCCCTTTTTGACATGTCTGTACACAGCCCTATTTCACTATCATGTTTTGATGCATAGGTTTTTGTATGATAACCACAAACTGAGTAATAAGACAATCCATGAATGCTGAAAAGAAGTTCGCTGACATTTGTTTGTTAGATGCTGTTGTAAGACTCAATAGAGCAGCAGTAGGTAACTGGCTCTTCCATGCCTGTAAACAATTATTTGAGACTCAGCATAGCAGCTCCTTCATATGCATTTTGTCATTTAGGCAGCAAAAGGCATGACAAAACTTCAGTGGAAAAGTCTATATTACATTACACAACTACCTATCTCTGGACCAACACCCACTCTAGCCTCCTTCCTCTGACTGGATAACCGTTTCAAGTTATCTTTACACAGCTTTAAGTGGTTCACATTTTTTCCTAACTAAAGGATTTTTTTCCAGTCTCTCCAATTTCTGCTGCAGTAGTTCTGTAGTCTCACTATGCACTCTGTTCCTCCCAGGCACTTAAATATTATGCATAAATATTGATACCAAGCTCATTACTTCTTCTTTTCAGTCACCAATTAAAGTATCAGTTTAGACCTGCAATAATCCTTGACCCCAGTAAAGAACACTAAAGACACCTCATACTAACACAATATTTTCCCAGAAGCCATAATCTTTGCTTTTGCCTCTCCACAGGAAGGACATTGTCAGAGATGCAAGCTTTCCTAGCCAGCCCTTTTCCTATAGAAAAACCATGGTGTGTGGGAAAGGATGACATATCTGAAATATGTTTAATTTTGGATAATCTTAAGACTTCATGATGCAAATATCTCTGATAGGCTTTCACTAGCTATGAAAAAATCCCTAGGACTCCTAGCTACAAAAAGATCCCTGCAGTTTTAGGCAGTGATTTCAGAAAGTAGAAATGGATCTTGAGAGCTCAGGTCATGCTAAGTGGGAGGCTACTGTAAGGGAAGATCTCTAAAGAAAGAGCTATGCAAAGACTCAACTAGGAAAAGAAAGCACTCATAGTCTAATCTATAGCTAAACGCAAAGAAAGAATTCAGTACAAAACCAAAGCAGCTGTGTCTGTATTACACCTGTCCTTATATAATAAAGCAGTCTGAACATGGGTTTTCATGACCTGATCTGAGTTTTGCCTCTAAGCAGGTGAATTAGCCAGTGAGACATTCTGCTTGATGCCATTTTAGATCATGTCAGATGACTTGCTGAGTGCTCATATATATGCCCTTCATTAGCATGACAAGGGCAAAGGACAGAGTAGAAGAGCATCTTATAAAGAAATTACAGACAGGTTTATACACAATTGCTGATCATTTTATCTTGGTTTGTCTGCAAACTGACTCATGTGTGAATGGTTAGAAGCTTATTCCACCCAGGCAAGGAAAAAAAGGAAGGGTAAATTGTTGTTTTTAAGGAGGGGGGGGAGGCAATGGAATCGCAAAGGGGAGAAAAGTAAGAGCACAAGGGACAGGAACACGTAACATTGCAGAGAAGACAATTGGCTGAAACGAAAGACAGTTAAGTAAATAAAGTATAGAACTGATCTCTTAGACTTGGGTTACTTTTTAATACTTCCTG
Organism: Falco cherrug; assembly: GCF_023634085.1. Lineage (NCBI taxonomy): Eukaryota > Metazoa > Chordata > Aves > Falconiformes > Falconidae > Falco > Falco cherrug. Next base: position 2,493,275 of record NW_026599288.1, on the reverse strand, counting down.
TTAAAAGCTGTCAGATCTTACCATATCATTGATCTTTTGTATGACTAAGGACATTATTTCTTTTAGTGTGTCTTCTTTTAGTTCTTTATTGGTCGGCTTTACAGGACTGTACTGAGAACAGACACATGCAAAGGCTGTAAAGAGCTCAGGTGCTATAATAGTGCCCTGGGCAGAGATTTAGGTAGGATGTAAAAAGCCTAAGTTCTATATATTTACTTCTGACAGGCAGGATGCTCTATCACTCTTAGGCTATATTCCTCTATTGCAGGGGTCCTCAAACTACGGCCCGCAGCCGGATAGGACCCCCAGGGTCCTCAATCCAGCCCCCCGTATTTACAGACACCCCCTGCCCCCCCCCCCCCCCCCCCCGCCGAGGGTTGGGGGGGGAAACCAAGCAGCCGCAGATGACTGCCTGCCACTTCATCCGCGTGCTGGCCCCCTGGTTAAAAAGTCTGAGGACCCCTGCTCTATTGCTTTGCTATGATGTAAACACACTGTTCTTGTAAACTGAATTCCAAATCAACTCAGTTATAATTGTAGCTCTGACAAAACATCTAGTATCTTAATAGCACTGTCTTTATATTGTTGGAGTAAAATTATCCTGATTGGGACTGCTTCTTTCTACACTGCAGAGAGTTTCAATTTGCTTCAAGCCTGAAAGCTAATTTCATTCATTCACATAGACCTGTGCTAAGGTCTTTCCAGCATCACAGTCCTTTCTTGAAACAAGGGCTATTATTTCCAGAAAGTACTTAAAGTCAAAAGTTGTAAAATCTCTGTTGCTGGAGAACACAATATATAGACACTTGTTTAAATCATGAGCTACCTGTAACTGCCATAGTAGTATTATGGCACTAGTATTATGGGCCCACAAGCACTCATATCTCACTAGATGAGTGTCCAACAACTTTCTGATTCAAGCCCTAAGGCTGCCTCCAAGTTTGAATGAAAAAAAGTCCCATGTATGAATCCAGCCAAATGTGGCAGAGGTTTGGCTGATTCTTTCAACTTTGTTTTAAACAAAAAGAGCAGCATTGTTTTACCTAGGACAAGCATCTCAGATACCATGTTCTCAGATACCATTTCTTCAGAAACTCAATTTTCTGTCCATTGCTCAAGAAAGCACAGTGGTTTCAGGCTCAGGTTTCTCCTGTATTTAGGATTATGACTAGGAACTGGAGAAGACCTCTGTCTTTGTTAGGCCACTAGCCAGATAGGCAGGAAGCCTAACAGGTCAATTCCTTACGTTGTGCCTGGGTCCCCTCACCTATAAAGCTAGGAAAAGGATTTTAACCCCCCTCTGTAAAACATCTTTTAGCTATTAGGAGTACTGTTATTGGCATAATAATTGGAGACATTCTAAGTGTGGAAAATATTGTCTGTCAGTTGAAGAAAAATCATGTGAAAAGGACTTTTTTAGTTGCCTCATAGTAAAACACATTATGGAAATCTCTCATCAACGTAATGAAGCAATGTGGGGAATTTGATACTGAGGCAAGTAAGAATGATTCTGTGTAATCAAATTGCAACATGGCATCCTGATCCACATCAGTTCTTTTAGTGTTTCTGCAGTCCAGAATTAAGAAAACAGGGCTTGGTATTAAATAATGCTTGAATTATATGTTGACAATGTCCAGGATGCAAATTATGTGAGGGCAAATACAACATGCAAGGACAAGAACAAAAATTTCTTGCAATATTGGGAGACTTCTGGCTGCAAATGCCAAAAGCAAGTTGCAAACTACAGTATGTAAATACCACACTGCTGGAGTAAATTATTTCAAACTTCTGCTTTGATTCTTTACTTCTGTTCTGTATGTATGTACTTTGTCAGAAGGGTAGAAGGTTCCACAGAAGCTTTGTACTTGAAAGACAAAGCATCACATCAAAAAGCCTCTCCATGTTTTTAACTATGCACACCCAGGTGATATTGAAAATGCAGGCAGATATGAGTAACCATCTACACTGTGTGCTGATATCCAAACCACAGTTACTATCTTGGGGCAAGAGCAATGGCAGCATACGCATATGCACACAGACACCCACCTACATGAGAGCACTATCATCTTGCACCCATTACTTGTCCTTTGATAGAGACAATCTAGTTAAAATGGAAATGTATTAGGAATGTCAAACAATTGACTGATCAAGAAATGTTCAATTCATGTTTTGTGTAAAAGCTAAAAACTCATTTGAGGGACACTGCCATTTTGTAGACTAAACAGAGTTTGGCATGAGCACAGGGCTTGGTGTGGGTGTTAAAGTTGTTCTGCACTACACATGGTCAGTAATCCTCAACAGAAATGTTAACTCAATATGTATTATCTTTATGTCAACAGTAATGCTTAAATATTTGCAATAGACATAGTACTCTGAGGGTTCATAATGCAAAATAAATTGGAAAAATGCTAACAAAATGGATGGTACTAATACAAGCCCTTGGCACTTTGTACTGTTCAGTTTTCTATACAAGAGAGTTTGCCTGAAAGTTGGATTTTATTAGGCTCTATGGTTTATTTCCTACTTTCAAGGTCTTCTAAAATGAAGCAGAAATTTGTATAATCATTGTAAAAACAGAAATGTATTAGGTTAGTGATGCATCAGGACTGGGTCCACAAGAAAGAGGCATAGAGTTTTACAGATATGTTCTGGACCAAATTCTGTCTTGATATAAACGAGTATGAATATTGTAGACTTCAAACTGAGTTGAAACTGTTTATATACTGGTTGAATTTGGCCCTATGTCATAGAAGAAATTATAAATATGCAGTATGTCTTTTTTTTACATAATGTTCCATATATAATATCATTCAAAATGCATTACAAAATAAATTAAACACCTGCAAATTTTGCAAATAGCTAAGAGATAGAAATAAATTTTAAAAAAACCCAAAACACTAGGGAAAATATTTTCGGAGCAGCTCTGAAAATAGAGGGGAAAATGTAATTGAGATAGCCTTCCTCAATTCTTTCCCTTCATCACTCCCCCTATTTGGTACTTTTTTTCCATTATCATTACATACCAGTTAATTGGGTACAAGTCCTGTATATTCTGCTCATATAGTTCTTGTTCATCTCCCCATTTCTTCAGCTTTCATAATCTGCCAGTCATCACTTGACTGTGATATAGTGTAAATCTGAATAAATAGTCCAAATTAATAATAATTAAGAGCAACTGAAAGATTTAAAAAACAAAATATCTTGTGCAAAACATTGCTTTTTCAGAGATGATTGTCCTAGAAGGCATTGTCAAATGAATAGCAACTCAATGTCAAACTCCCCAACATTTGTTTCTCTGCTCCAGGAGTGCATCATTTCAAGGGACTAATCCCTGAGAGGAAGCAACAGAAGGAAACATGCTTCAAAGCACCTATATTGAACTACAGTATCAGACAAGAGTTATCATATCATCAGTTTGCAAGACCTCAACCTATTTCCACGCACATTTGCTTTTTTTCCTTTCTCTTGCTCCTTCGTCCCCCTCAAAAAATCTGCTATCCTTAACTTGAAACTATTCAGTTTCATGCTAATATACATTTACATCCCCAAAGATTCACATACTTTTAAATAGAACTGATCATAGTGAGAAAAGGATAAATATGATCCATCCCCTTCCTACTTACACACACACACACATTTCCTATCTATAGAACACTCACTGTTCCTAAAATTTTCTTTGAAGGAAGCACAGAAGCAATATTTAGAAAATGTATGGAAATCCCATCTTGTCTTTGAGCTGTCGCTCAGGCTTTGAGTCTTTTGCCCCATATTTACCATTCTTAATTCTGGAGCTGTGATATCTGATTCCTGTTTCTGTAGTTTCCATCTTTTGTTCACAAGTCTATTCTCTTCACAATAACACTATTCAGATAAGGTATGTCTTTGAGTTGTCAGCTACTACTATTTTTTCTTCCTTCTAAAGATCCCATTAGTGCTTTGGGATTCTGTGATACAAATGTACAAAGCAAGAGCCCTCTACTGAAATATTGCAGCTTGCTTTTCAGATAGCATTAGCAGAGAGTTTTTATAGTTTACCTTGCAAATGATGGAAACCACTTCGTTAAACAAAAGAATGAAGGGAGCCCAGCAAAAGATATAGTACATTGATTGTGTGTTATGGTGTTCTGGCACTGGAAGATAAATGTAAGAGGATTATTCCTAGATAAGGCACCTTGCAAATATAACATATGCATGTTGTGACACTTTGCCCATATAATATTCATTCAGTTCAACATGGTATGCTTTCAAGGTTTAAAAAATAAAAAGATCAGAGTAATGACCTTGAACTGCACAGCAAAAGACACAGCATATCTTTATTTTGTCTCCTCTCAGCACAGGGATTGCATTATTTTTTTAGGTACACATTGCCCAGCAAAATGGAATTAGGGATCTCAGCACTACTGTAAGTAATAAATCTATAAGAAATCTCACTGTATTTCAAATAGTTTTAATAACAATAAGAGGCTGATGTTTTCTACTCTGGATCTTGCATAGAAATATATGGTGCGTATTTTATATACAAAGTCCCAAGATCTTTACTCATGGTTACTTGCCAGTCACTTGCTTTATGACTTTCAGCAGACCACTTATATCTACAGATAAGTCACCTTATCTACCTGTAGCATAGGAATGTTACCATTTGTATCAAAAAAACTTGATCCAGAAGCATAATTTTATTTAACAGTGCTTGGAGATTCTTCGATGAAAAAGGTTTCAACTATGTCCAAGGTCTATACTCCAACTACTTATCAATAACAAAAAAAATTTCAGTGAGGTTCCACAGGCATATATTGTTGGATAAAATTTACAGTTCAACAAAACGAGTGGTATAACTAACACTAATTGTGTAGTTTCAAGCTTTTTTCAAAATTATTTCATATTTTCATAGTGCTTATACTAAAAGAATAATGATTGAAAATTTGCTAGCAGCTATAACCATAGATGAGTAATTGTTTTAACTTATCCAATAGCTTAGGACGTTAAGTGATCAAGTAGTCTTCATATGTAACCAAACTGATAATAATTTTGAAATAGTCAGTAAAATGTAATACCAAGATCACTTTTTTTTTAATAGCCAGACATTTTCCTACTAGTTTATCACATCTTAATTTACAAAAAATATAAAGAAAACTAACAATCCCTATAAAAACCTGGATCTGTATATTCTAACCAGGGCATCAGGAGTTTGCTTACCTTAAAATCAATTTCTTTTTTAGTTTTTAGAGTAACAAAGCCTTAGGTACAACCAATTGCAAGAGCAAGCAATGACTAGCATTTAGGTCACTGTAAACAGCTGAATACTTAAACAGCACCAGTGACTGATATTTTGTGGATGTTCTAAAGTCTAAATATCTAAATTCTACACATCTAAATTTATACTTCCAAAGTCCACAAAAAACATAATTTGGGATGTACTTTGTACATCATACAAAGACACACTTCAACAAAGTACTTACTGAATTTAATTAGGTGTTATTAAATTCAACTGCATTAAGAACTGAAGTTAAGCTGTGCCTGAGTGCTCTTGCTAACATGGAAGTCTGATGCAGTCAGAGCTGAAAACATGATTCTAAAAACATTTTTTTAAGGAAAATAAGCACTAATAAGCACTCTTCTGAACAATGAAATATGATTTCTTTGGCCTTACTGACCCATTTCTCTTGGTCCTCTCGAGTACTTCTGGTCTCAACAGTCAGCACTACCAAGACACCAAGCAGAGGAAGCATATTTGCTAGTCACGGCACCTACTCCCTGGCAGACTCCAGCAGCAGTTGGCTGTAGCTTCAACTTTATCTAAGGATACGTCACATATTTAGGCTGTTACGCGATCTGTCTTTGCTGCTTTCTCTTCCTAAAAGCTTTCTCCATTCTCTAAGCTTATACAATTTTTTCACATTTGTGAATTAGGTGCCATATGACTTGCTCATGAAATAGCTACATAGGCTGTTTTACAGCTCCAAAGTGGGAGCCAGGGCTTTCCTCACGTTTGTGTGCCTTCTGCTCCAAGTAGGCAAGACAGGAGGCTTGGAGCAAGAAAACCAATTATAGTATGGGCACATCTCTATGCTGGGACTTTGATTTCAATGAAGGAGGGTCAGATGTGCAAGTGCAATCTCTTGCTTGCCTTTGCAAATCATACTCAAGTATGTACTCAAGTATATACTACTTGCCACTCAAGTAGGAAGCTTGTCACATGTAAAAGAACCAACATGTGTCTCTATTAGCTGCCCATGAAATAGTACAGCATAACACATGTTTTTTCCTAACAAAACCTGGTCCCTCAGCTCCAGTACCACAGTTTCACTCTTCAGTTTAATATTAAGATAAAAAATAATGGAAAGCTGTTATAATAATATCAAGGATCTGTTTAAAATTTAAAGTAAGAACACTGAGAAATATATTTTCAAATGCTGATCTTCCACTTGTTGCCCCAGAACCTGTCAGAGCCACAGAAGCTGTGTTTGTGACCTGGGCACCCATATGTACAGTGTTTTTCACATCAGTAAGGATTCAGGAGTATATTTGATTTGTCATGTTCACAGCCAAGAGGCATTTTCAGGTGCAAGTCAAAGTCGTGGGCATACAGAAGCTGTAAAGCACCTTTTGTTCTGCAGTTTAGCAACCAGGGAGCCAGCACAATCCCACTGCCTACAGCTGGAAGATATGGGGGGCCCCCCATACCCCTGGGGAGGGTTAGGGGGAGTTCTGTCAGAAGAAGTATCTATGCTGCATGCTTATAGCATTTACCACTCAAAATAACCAAATTGTGCAAGAGGGAAATGTAGACAGTTGGAAAGCCTCACCAGTACACATTGAAGAGGATCCTTTTGATCCATGAAAGGTGCACTGCTACAGAGAAAATTGTCCTCCTGTGTACTGGGAACATGATCAACATCAGACACAGCTGGATAATTAGAAAACACTAGCTAGCTTCTTTGAAACCCAACTTCACATTTGCAACTATACTAGTTGGATAAAACAGTAGACTTACCAAGCATATCAAAATCAGAAAAAAGCTGTTTCAATGGAGACTCAAGCAGACCTGAAATGATCATCTGAATATCTGCACATTGTTTTGTGTATGTGCTAACTGTAATATTCATTTTTTTATGGGGTTTGGCCTTCTCATTCACCTGATAAGACTTTTCCATAGACTTTCTGAATTCATTCAAAGACAAATCCTACTTCCTAGACTTGCTCCTACTGGCAAATACTATGACAGGCAATGAATTTAGTCTCCAGTTCAACCTTTGAGCTGCTCCAGCCCATCAGTGTAAACACAGACGTTATGATTAATCTTAAGGATTACCATAAAGGTAGAGGGGCCATTTAAGAAATATGGGTCTGGTCCAAACTTTATCTTTCTATTTAACGTCAGTGCACCTTGAAAGAAGCCGTAAATTGGCACTGGGTTTACCAAAAATTAAATATGGGACTTTTTCTAAGATTTAATATGTTCAGAGAGGATTTTATTTTGTTCTAACAGAATGATCAATGAATCAATTCCGTTCTACCCTTTACACTTATTTAAAAATTCTCTGTAAATATTTACAAATAAAAGTAGAAAAGGAACTTGAGAAATACCTATTTGAGAGGAGAGGTTGCTATAGAATTTTACAGCATGTTACAGGAAATATCTTAGAAAACAGGAGACAGATGTAACAATGGAGTATATGTAATTCGGTATCTTGTCTTTACCGAAGTGCTTTCTGATTGGAAGCGGACCACATCTCAAACTGAGTGATTAATTTGCTACAAGTGAGTAATTCCATGATTTTTAAGCTTCTTCTCTACTTATCACACATCTGTGAATAGATCATTTTCAGTGATCTTACTTGATACTCACTGAATTGAGATACTTGCTTAGTTCATCAAGTGTTTTTGCATATCTGAAATTTGAGCTATGCTACTGAGTTGTGATCAGTTGGATGAGTGACCAGGAATGTGATGTGCTTGAAAGCATAGATCATAACCACTCAAAACGCATCTTGTTCCCTAATCTATTCTCTGCTGTAGAGAGCTTTATAGCAGGTGCTGGAGGCCATGATGCCTGTGAAGGACCTTGAAAGTTAAAAGAAGAAAGAGAATAAGATAAGGTTGGCTGAACACCCGGAAGACAAAAGGGATATGAAGTGAGGCTGGAGCGGATGCGCGATGCCACATTGGCAGCTGGCTGAGAACATGAAACTCACAGAGATAAGAAAGAAGAGGGGAAAAAAAATGTAACAAGTTCAGTGTGTTTGTAGCTTAGTAATTAACCAATTATATGTAGCCAAGAAGTGTGTGAACAGTATTGATTAACCAATGATATTTTAGTATGTTGCGTGTGATCAAAAAATTAGGCTATATAAGAGTGGGTTTTGTACTAATAAAGGGTCAAATTCAGGAGTCCGTGCCTCAATCTCCTCACTCTGCTTGGGAAGGAACTCAAGAATTTCTACCTCACATTTTTCTGCATACACCTCTAGATGGTTTTCCCAGAAAAATCCCATTATTCAAATGCATACAGATTCAGATAAACTGCCTACAAAAATCTGTACATAATTACCTGGTTCTTAATTACAATCAATATAAAGTATGTTTTAAATATTAAGATACACGATTCATAAAAGTGTCTCAGTTCAGTGCAGGAAGAGAAGGAATACTAACTTTGTGCCAGGATGGGAAGGGGGCACTCTAAATTACACAGCAGAGTATGGATTTATATATTTATCAAACAGAAAGAAGCTGCCAAAGCACAGTAGTCCAGCATCTCTTGGATATCCTAAATAACCTCTGAAAAAGTAATTAATTTGCCTTATTTTGCACTGAATCCAGAAGATAAGGAAAGAAAACCGGAGTTTCACTCCTAGAATCTGATATGATTTGTATAAGAAATTAAGTAGACATTTATAATTATTTATAATATTATCCAGACACAGAAAAAGTGTAGGGCACTTCCCTTTTCTCATGTAGCTGATGATAAAAGCAACAATCAGGTAAGTGCTGAAGAAATGGTTTTATGGTAATACGTTTGACCCAGCGAATGAACTTTGGTGAATATCTGCCTATGTAAGAAAAGACAGAAAACCATGGAAAGTATCTGAAAATGCTGTCATCCTTGATGGGACAAATGTTTTTACACAAGTCAGAAGTATTTTGGAAAAGGAGACTAGAGTTCTGCAATGACCATCTGTGGTGACGCAGGTCGAGGCGGACTGAAAAAACACCATGTCTGCGTGGCTGGGTTCGGACAAAATGACAAAATGGCCTTTATTGTTTATACAAATTATTTATGTATCTTAGACAGTACATGTGTCAGACCCTGATAGGTTTTTGTGTCCTTCTTCTTGCTTGCTATTTGCTGTTGCTGTAGGTGCCTGTATGCTGTGGTTCTAAGTTCCGGTTCTTCACACCCTGCTTACATACCTGACAATTTGTGGCTGTCTTAAAGGTACACGACTAAGTCTTTGAAGTCAACTAACTTGTCTGCAGACCAGCTGCAGACCCCAACAACCATCATTCCTCAAAGAGACATAAATAAAATTCAAAATAGTCCAAATTCAGTGTTTGGTGGGAAAAGACAATAACTGTAATGCAAGGGGTCTCAGTAGGGAGAAGATATATGTATTTTTCAGATGGCAATCTGACAGTGTTCTCTCCCTTCTTGCCTTAAAGGAGGCCTAGTGATCAGGTATATATACAGAATTAACTGAACCATCTTAAGTATTTGCTTCATATTAATGATCAGCTGGTTTTTTTGAGCTGTTAACCATGAGCCAAGTCTTTCAAGACATCTTCAAGTTTCAAGTTAAATTTGCTTTATGGAGGATGTCATGCCATATCACAGTTATATCTGTGCAGTTTCCAGCATCAAAATAAGTGATGTGCGAATATCCACGCCATGGCATTGAGGCATCTGTAACATTTTCTTTGCACACATGAATTCCACATAGCCTCCAGTTTCCAAGTCGCTCCTGATAACCTATTTGTTAAAAAACATAGTGGCATGTTATCTTTTACTTTTACATCTGCATCTTTACAGTCATGTTTTCCCTGGTCTTTTCTGGAAGAACTCATTTAAAACAGTGACAAGACAAAAGTAAGAAGGAGTGAGTAGGTTTCAAGAATTTTCACCGAGAAGAAATTAAAGATGTTGAATCATGATCAGTGACCTTTCCTTGCTCTCAGAGGTACCATCCCACAGCAGATTACTTGAAACAAATAAGCAACAGCCAAGACACACCAGTCAGGAACCCATCTAATTTTCTTCTGTGATGGACAAGAGATTGATTAAATGGGGGGAAAGCAGAGGAATTATCTGGTTTAACTTCAGTAAAGTAAGGCTGTTGACACAGCTTCCAATGATGTTCTGGAACAGTGTGAAGTCATCTGCCACCTTAATTTCCAGCCATATAGACCATGGAACCAACAGAGATTGGTTTTCAAAATGCTATGCCTGATCAAATAAATCCTAATAGATGTGATCTGGTCACAGATCACCATTTGATCAGGCCTAGTCTGAAAAAAGTGACTAAAATGTGGGAGTATAGCTAAGTAAGGAAAATGCGCACAGGCAGCTGATACCAAAAAGCTAACAAGCCTTATGAAGGAGTCTATCCTGGGGCTGATACTATAATTATTGACCTGGAGGATGAAAGAAACTGTTCTCATATTTCTAGTTATGCAGGAGCGGGCTGGAAACTAGGACCATGCATGGCAATCAGTTAGCTGAGGGGAATGTGCTCGAGCTTGTCTAGACAACAATTAACATGATGAGACATGTTTACAGAGCACAGGGGAGTGGGAGACGGATGGCGCCAAGGATGGCGCCAAGGAAAGGTAACACCTTGCTGTTAATTGATGGTAGTTAACCACCAATCAGGGATTGCCTAGTATGCAAGGCTTAGCTTCAAGAACCAATCTTTTTAAAATGCGCAGCTTCTGAAAGTGTGTATAAAAACTCGTGCTTCTGTACAATAAATTGACATTTGCTTGCATCAAGCTATGTCCCGTCTCTTCATTCACCGCATAGTTAACATCAAGATTGAGGGATGCAATAGAATTTAATATGATCTTGGAGAAACAATATAAAAAACCAATACAATGGACAATGGAGTGACAGTGCTCTTAGGGATTATCCACTTTAAAAATACAGGATAGTGAGCAACAGGTACAAGCTACACATGAGTCAAAAATGTCATGCTAAGAAAAAACCAATTCCAGTTTGAGGCATTTAAACAGCAGTTTAGCCTGCAAAAGGCACAAAGTAGTCTTTTCATTGTGGTAAGGCCTCAGCTGGAATACCGGTTCAATCACTTTCAGAGAGACATAGACCAGATGAGGGAAAAATCCAAAGGAGGTCTACAATGGTTAAGGGACATCTAAAAAACTTTGAGGAAGTGATTGAAAGACCCTAGGACTGTTTTGCTTAAATAAAAGAAAACTTGTTGAAAGCAGAATAACAATCATCTGGCATCTAGGCTGTTGCTAAGGTCAGTAGAAGGAATGCCTCAAGGGATATTTAAGAAGGCATTAGGATAACCCTTCTAGTACTAACCACTGTCAATCACTTGCCTGGGGAAGTTGTGGTATTAGCATCATGAGAGCATTTAAGAACAGTTTAGACACATATCTTTCATGAATGACATAAACAGGGAATGGACTGAATGACTTCTTTCCCTTTCCCTGCTCCGAGTATGCTATCACTGTTAATACATATCCTTTCCTTAGAATTTTGGCAATAGGTCTCTGAATGGGATGGGATAAAAAATGGCTGTAGCTTTGTCACAGGAGAGATCAAACAAGAAAAAACCTAGAACAAGATCCAGACCCAGGACACCAAAAAGCCAAAATCCTAGGATGTCATGAGCAATCCTAAACAGAGACAGCACATGGTAGTCACTGTTGTGCAGCCCTTGATAAATACTAACAGCAATGAACAGACATAAGTGATACAAACTGAGAAGCTGTCATAACACTAGCTACATAATCTATCAATCACAGAAACTAACAAGTGGCTTGTAAAATGTCACTCCTTTGGAGAAAAAGATTGAAAAGTTTACATAGCTTAATTTTTCAACCAGCTTTTCTGCAAAGACACTGGGAATTTGTTTGCACGGGAAGCTCATCAATGAAAGGCTGCCCCAGCTAAGGATAAATTCATCTGCCATAAATAGAAGAAGCTGGACCAGCCTTTTGTGGTTTTGGAATAGTCTGGACAGTAACATACATCTAGAAATTATTATAATGGCCTACTAACTTACGATTACCGGGAAAGAGTATTTGTAAGAAAGGATGAATGTGGTTAAGTATAGAATAAACAGATGTCAAATAAATATTTTATTGTTCCTTTTCTGCTTGTTTTATTTTGACTACTCTATTTTAATGCATCTTCTGAATGTGTGAGAAGCTGTATCAAAATAAATACCCCTCCACAGACAGGTGAAAATTCCCAGAGTCTGCAAGTATCTAGGCTCTTTTTATGTAGGCTCTATGTTTAAAAGTCCCTTACACATTCTAGGTTTACAGTAAAGTGGAGAAAAAGATTAAGAATGTAAGACTGGACACATAAACCACTGGTTTCAATAGGCAGCTAAGACCTGATGCTGGGGATATTAAGTGATCCAAGAAGGAAAAAAAAAAGTAGTTTTCTTTTTAAAAGGATAATGTAGTGACAACACACTATTCCTTTTCCCAGAGAAAGAATGAGAAAAACAAGATAAGAGCTGTTGGGGGAAATGAGCAATGAAAGGTAGCAAGTGTGGTAGTTTGAAGGAGGTGACAGAACATAAGAAAAATTAAGAAATGAGGTCTGATGGATCCCCTAGAGTGAAGTTGCTGATGACATTTAAATTCTTGCATCAAATCAAAAAGCCATTTGGAACTGGTCTTCATTAAATCCTGTATATCACAGTGTTAAACACTAAGACATTCCTGAGACCCAAATTGTCTATTTATAAACAGAAGTCTTCATGACTACACATTTTAGTAGTGGAGTGAAAATCGTTACAGTGATTTGCATTTGTATTCTGCATCAGCAGGAACACAAAATTTACAGCCATTACATCTTCCTTTTTTTGTTTGTTTTTTTCCTTTGTTTTCAGGTTGGAAAGAAGTCTTTGCAGTGGCCGGCTAGCAGTTAATAAGAGCAGGAGCAAATCCTGCAAGCCTTAGTACACCAGCCACAGTTACATCACAAACTAAATGCAACACTTGGTTTATCTGTTGTTTAAAATAGATGTCTTTAGTATGCTATCTATGTGAATAAAAGCATAAACATTTCAGCTATCAACTCATCAGAACTGCTTGAGCAAGCATAAAATGTCTTCTTGGCACCAGGTAATCACTCCATCCTCTTAACACGATTTCTCTCTTGAACTTACGCTTCAGCTACATGTTAATGGGTTCATCTTAAGATAGCAAAGTGATTCATGTTTTTAATATCAGACTTCCTTGTATTTGGGAGAGCTACAGATTTTTTGCTGACAAGACAGTTTTAGAACTACATGAATGGCGCATTTTTGTTTAGGGGGAAAAATGAGGTGAGTAAGAATTCTGAAGGACAAAAGATGCTATGTGAAAGACTAAACTGAACACAAGAAGTGTTACAGACCACTTTGCAAATGCAAATGAAGTGAAGAATAAAATGAAAGTCCAGCTCTCCCCCAAATGTTTTTGTAGGGTTTTTTTAATAGCCTTCATTCTTTGCAATTTCCATGTTTGTTTTCTGATTTTATTTTTTATTTTCCATGTTTATTACTAAGCAGGAGTACCTGAAGCAGATCACCTAAGTTCTTTTGGTTTGGCTTATTTTTTAATTTCCCCCTGAGTCCTTGGGTATCGTTATTTAATTGTTTCAGGACCACAGCCAGAGCCTCTAAAGCTACAGGATAAGCTCTGCCTGACAGGTCACAGGGTCCACCAGGCACAGACTGAAGTACTCACATAACAATTACTGCTAATGATTGAGTGCTGCATGAACTGGAGCTTGAGACACTTTCTGCTAGAAGAGGTCTGTGATGACAGGATCACCCTAGGGTAACAAGGTGTCTTCCCTTTTCATCCCTGAGACAAATCAGCATTGGTTTCCTCTGCTCCAGCAATCTACCAGAAAGTCTTCATCCGCTCTTCTTCCCAGTTCCCTTTACAAGCAAGCATGTATGATATTCTGTCTATTCTTCTTCCTAAAACCAATGTCAGCCCCTCAACTACACTCATATATACACACACACTCTTTCCCTTAAACAGAAAACAGAAAAATTAGAGGCAAGTAGGGGGAGATTGCTCACTGTTGCTGAAGACAGAAAAAGAGCTTAATGAGCACTTTGGCTAAGCACCCCACGCTGGCTTGAGCCAACTGTTCTTGCAATGACAGCATCAGTGCAGTTTTATTCTCAGCTCAGTCAGCACCTCCCCAGTGAAGGACTTCAATCACACCAGGCCCTTCTTTCACACTGCAAGGAACTATTGATTTCCACTGTCCACCCACTTCTTGTGGGTGACATACCAGAGAAGATCATGGAGAAATACAAGAGAAAACCACTCCTGTCCTAGGCTACTTTGGTCAGATAATTCCTTTTGGATTTGTATCAAATTCCATTTAATGCCATCCATTTCTGTGGGTTTTTTTTCCCCTGCCACCAAGGTCCTCTCAACTGTCCCACTGAGAAGTTGGCCTTTTTCTGATGTTCCCGAGTGCCTTCATGGACAGATAAGCACTTCGATAAGTGACTGGCTTAACTGATAAAGTTGCTAATTAAAGCCCTGTTTTCAGCACTCCTGAAAGATTAACTAGGCCAAAATTTAGAGCACAGGGGAAGCTTTACTTTTAACAATGTACAATGCTGAGTAAATAAAAGGCTTTAACAATTACAAAGAAAGTCATGACAAGAACCTTGCAGAAACATTTTCCTCCTCAGAAAATTATACAAATGGTATAATTCACTTTAAAGCTTTGTAGGTTTAACTTTGCAAATCTCTTGTAAATTCATTAAAAACGCTCCAGCACTGAAAGCAAAAACATTTTATAATCTTAACCATTCATTTCCAGTTACATATTCCTAACATTTCAAACTGGCCAGATATCAAAATTACTGGAAAAATGGAAGTGAGTTTAAAGAAATAATTTCTGTCCTCTTCAGTGTAAGTTTAGATATCCAGTTACTGACAGGACTATGCAAATGAGATAATTAAGTCACATTAGGATGGCAGTGACTAAGCTAATACCTATACTAAACCATTAAATGCACCCAGTGTAAACTGAGTGGCTCTGAGGCTCAGTTGACTAAGCCTGAACTAAGTCCCCGTGCAATCCACAGAAAGGCTGCTACTTTTCTTTCTGGTGCTGGCACAATTACCAAACAGCAGTTCATCATTACTGGTTGTATAAAATGCTATGGAAAGTCTAACTAACATAACAGAAATACTGTTGAGGTTTAGAAATATTCTCAGATGTCCCAAGTGTGTATACACCTGTTTTGTTACTTGCTTGTAATATTCCCAGATGGAAAATTATTAAGACCTATATTGAAATAATGTGATCAGCTGAACTGTTCTGTCTGATAATGAGCACAGAAATTCCTCAGCATGTTTTTGATTTAAATACTGAAACAGTGATTTACTGTGAGGGTAGCAGAACAGATGGTGAACACTTAGAGAACCAATATTTACAGTTTACATATGCAGCACATCAGGACTTTTATTGGCATTAACCTAATGATTCTAAATTGCATCTTGGTTGCTTGCTTCTTTTAGGAGAAAAAATTTGTTAATAAATGGAATGGAAAATGGAAGATGATTACCATTGAAGGATTAGATTTATGTCTTGACTATCTTGTGCTTGATATGTTTGGATTTTATAAGGTAAACCAGAGCAGGCAGGTCATGATGAGAGCACTCATTTATAATCTATACTAAGTTTAATTAAACATTGGCGATGCAAAAAATCTGAGTGCATATCCTGACCTGATCCCAAAATTAAGTATAACTTGGAACTTTTTTTGACACATTATAAAGACCTGATAGACAAGTCCAAACTGGCCCCACCATTACTACTGATGAATTCCAAAGGTACTTGGCTCTGGACTATTAATTTGAGAGCAAGTTTTAATTTAGTGACACTGTGCTCTGTTGGCACTATCACTACAGAGATAACCTGAAGTCATTCCCTAGATCAATATATATTTTTTATAATGACAGGGTCACCATTGCTGATGTTATCTCTGCTTTTAATTACATTTTGGATCAGGTAAACTCATTCCTATATGTTACCCTGCAATAGGTTATTGAACTGTGCCGTACTTTCAAATCTCATTGAAAAATATTTACATCGTGGATATGGTGTATATTTGTGATGACACAATTTCACACAAAAATAAAGAGCTCACATCTCACTTTCTTCTTACAAGTCAGTGAATGGTAAAGTTGACAAGACTCTTCATGATGTAAAGCTACTTTGCAACGTAGATATCTAATATTCATTAAAAGGCCTGGCTTGACAGTCATGAAGGCTAGAATCTCTTCTTTATCCATCGAGTAGGTACAGAACAACAACATCACAAATGCATTATTAATCGACACAAGGTCTATTCCCTAATTTGACCTCTAAATGGAGAATGCCAGGTGAGACTCCCACGTGACCCCACTAAATTATCTTTCACATTCACAGCAACAGTTTTAGATTTCAACAACCCAGGCTGAATTTTATCTGAGAACCTAGTAATTATTGCAGGTACCATTTATTTTTCCTTTACTTCAACTCCCTCTCTATGAATGTTATTCAACTTCCTCCCTTGCTGCTTCCTCTAGGAGCTCTGCATATGTCTAGGAACAGCCTGCCTTTAGCTAAGAATCATTAAAAATTGTCATTACCCCATTGCTTCTACAGAAGTCAGGAGCAGTAGCAGCTCTAAGAATTCTGACCTAAAAGCAATGTACATCAGAAAGGATAAGAACAGGAACCTAAAACTTAGCAAAGCTACTGCAAAGATTATCTAAAAGATAATTAGAGCTGTAGCCCTACCCCACCACTATAGCGTGATCCTGTTCCTAAGTCTACATTAAAGACTGAAAAAGCAGCCTCAGGACTCATTTAACTCCACAACAGCTTGCAAAACTCCTTGATAGATATTCTGGAGAATAGTGCACCCAGAAAATAATGAACTAGAACTAGAACTAGAACTAGAACTAGAACTAGAACTAGAACTAGAACTAGAACTAGAACTAGAACTAGAACTAGAACTAGAAAGAAGGGGGGAAACACTGACTCCCTTCCATCTACAGATAAATTGGTAACAACAATGATGGGGGCTTGCAAATGGCAGAAAATAAACATATGAGGTTCAGAGGCATTTTCTTTTGAGAGGTTCCAAAATGGAAGAATTCAGCAAAATCTACATTTTCTATTTCACATCTTTACTTGACACCATGTTGATTCTGTAATATTGGAGAGCATTTTCTGAACTAGCAATAGAAGAAATGTAGAGGAGGGATTATTCTAGCAAACCTTTGCCCTGTCAGAAGCATATTGGCGCAGCTGTCTGTATCCGAGTACAAGCTTGTACCTAGCTTGTGGTACAACTGCCCTTTAGGTAAAAACTGTACACCTGGTTTTTCTCTTCCTTTATATTTTGCCTTTAATCTAGCTGAAACTTCTGTGGACAGCAGTAGGAATAGTAGCAAACAGTGTATGCACTGGCATTGGTAAAAGCCCTTAGGAAGAAATGCCCTGCCGAAATCAAAACAGAAGGCTTGCCAAGCAGAGTGCTTTGGAATAGGAAAGCAAATCCTTGCAAAAGAAGAGATAAGGCACTGTAACTTTGAAGTCTCACACACAGGCTTGTAGATTACTTTGCAAGAGCAACTTCTCTCAACAGTGATTCTTGTCTATGCAGGAGTTGGACTTTTTTTGTCAGTGAGCTTGCTTTAAAATAAGAAAAAGAAAACCTTTAATTTGGTTTCCCTCAGAGCACTGATCCTGACGAAGGAGCCGTGAATAAAAGCCAGCTTTCACTGCCTTCTCAAGCATCTTCCATGCTTTCTGACTCCACCAGATCCATTTCACAGATGCCTTCCTGGGTAAGACATCATGATCATCTCCTCTCCCCTACACAGCACTGCCATGGTTTGACACTATCACTTATGCAATGCTCTCATCTCCTATCTGGTTAATTAGAAGAATACAATTCGGCTCAGACTGAAAAAATAAACTTACAAGAGATTCTATAAGACCAAATGCCAAGCCAGCTGGCTATATTTTCTAATGAAGTAAACCAGTTGTGCTTTCTAGTTGGAAATTGGGTCCAATACTGTGTGTCATAGAATTACATCTTTTATAGTTACTACACAAGCAGCCTGTAATCATCCAGTTTCCAACTCTCTACTATCTACATACCCCACACAACACCAACTGTACATATGGCAAAAAGAACTCAACTTCCCAGGATATTTCTACTGCCTTCAGCAGGGTTACTCCAGGCATGAGTTTATACTTTATAAAAATAGCAAAATGCACTCCAAACACCACCACCCCCCAAATGCTCTGACAAAGAGATGCCTTGTTGTGACAGACCAGCTTTGGATCAGTGCCTGCAGAGAACACATTAGCCACTTTCAACACTAAGTAAACAGCCGGACAATGCATGGGCTCCAAAGGAAGGTCCTTTGCAGTCTTGTTTGCACTGACAGCTGCTATTTACATACCTTTGAGAATGGCAATGAGTCTGACACTGTCTAGCTCTCCATATAAGTCAATAGTGCTGCAAGATTTATAAATCAGGAAATAATACTTCTTGCAAATAAGCCCAGAATATTGAAAATAATCCTAAATAAGACAGCAGAATTATTTCTCAAATAGCAGTAGAGAGAATGAATTGCCTGGAAAGCTGGATTTCAGTTCATCCAGATGTGTGCAATGGAATAATTTTTGTTTTCTTACAGCTATTAAAAAGATAATCATCTTAGCTTTCACCAAGGAAAATTCAAAAATTCAGGGCTAGTCATGAACAAAACTAGAATCAATTTAATAGAGACAAAACTAATTTAGAGACAGGAATGATTTATAATGCTGTTCCCCCAGTATCAGCTGTTCTTTACACTGCAATCACTTTAATCTCAAGTATTCGTAATGTGGCATGCAGCTAAAAGAAGCCTCCACAGCTTGTTTGGAAAGATAGGGAGAAAAAATTCTCAGGTATTAGGATACAAAAATATGAATAGCTCCCTGTCTTGGTTTCAGCTGGGATAGAGTTAACTTTCTTCTTAGTAGCTAGTACAGTGCTGTGTTTTGGCTATGATGTGAGAACAATGTTGATAGGACACTGATATTTTTAGTTGTTGCTGGGTAATGTTTATACTAAGTCAAGGACTGTTCAGTTCCTTGGGCCCTGCCAGCCAGAGGGCTGGAGGGGCACAGGAAATTGGGAGGGGACACAGCCAGGTCAGCTGACCTGAACTAGCCAAAGAAGTATTCCATACCATATGACGTCATGCTGAGTATATAAACCAGGGGAAGAAGAAGGAAGGTGGGGACATTTGGCATTATGGCGTTTGTCTTCCTGAGTAACTGTTACGCGTGATGGAGCCCTGCTTTCCTGGGGATGGCTGAACACTTGCCTGCTGATGGGAAGTAGTGAATTAATTCCTTGCTTTTCTTTGCTTGCATGCACGACTTTTGCTTTACCTATTAAATTGTTCTCTCAACCACTGAGTTTTACATTCCTTTCTGATTCTCCTCCCCATCCCTCTGGGTGAGGGGGAGTGAGCAAGCAGCTGCGTGGTACTTGGTTGCCGGCCGGGGTTAAACCACAAAACTCCCCAAATATGAAATAAGTACTTTTTTTTTTCTACCAAACATGACCAACATTACTGG
This sequence comes from Falco cherrug, assembly GCF_023634085.1. Lineage (NCBI taxonomy): Eukaryota > Metazoa > Chordata > Aves > Falconiformes > Falconidae > Falco > Falco cherrug. The sequence continues at coordinate 2,473,426 of NW_026599288.1, read as the reverse complement.
AGCCTTTTCATTAACTGAGCAGAAAAAAAGGCAGCATTTTCTGTGTACTGAGACAGCACAGTGCTCAAACATCTCCTTATGTTCCTTTTAAGAGACAGCACTCCCCAAAAAGCAAAAAAATAAAAGATGGTAAAACACTATTTGGATTTTTTTCCTCCACTGGAATCATGTACTTTTACCAAATATTCCTCTATGAAAACACAGCAGTAGGTAACAAGTAAACACACTATGGGAGAAATACATTCACCTGTCATCCTCCCCCCATCACCTTCATCTGCACTGACCCATTCTAGATTTCCAGCCTTGGTCCATTCATCTCAACTTAGGAAAGTTTAATTCTCTATTTACCAATTCTGCAGTAGAGTTCTAAAACACTACTGCAAAATAGTATGTTTGGATCATCACACTAAATTTCTCCCATAGAGGTGTTTACAAGTAAAAACTGAAAGAACATTTTAAGTGCCTTTTTCCCTTCACAATGATCTGGATCAAGACAATCTGAGATATTCAGTCAGCTACAAAATGAACATTTTGAAAGAAAAGAAGTCAAATTGAGATGAAAAAGGTCAAGAGGAAAGAACTGCAAGCAAAAGCATGGGCTCTAGAGAACATGAGAACTCATCAGCCTCTCCAGTGACATGAAAAGCACCTGAGCGGTTTGAAGTGGGTTAGCAGTTGACTTGCAGTTTGTAAATACATTGGGAAGTTGCCAATGTATGAGTACTAATTTTATGGTATAGAAAGGGTAAAACAGGTGGGTTGTGGGAGCAAAGTTTTATGCTGTACCAGTGTGTGATACTTGCACTGACACCAAAATGACCTAGTTCCTCCTCTTTTAACTTATAAAGATGAGAACTGGGCTTCTGTGCTGGGATGTTTACATTATCCCGGGAATGACTCCCCCTTTGGGAAATGCCATTTTGACTTAACTTTTCCTCAGAACCTTGCTTTGCAATGTCTCCACTGACCAAGAGCCTCAAGCTCAATCTTCTTAATACTGACAACACTCATGCTGGCATATGGAGGCTTCAGAGGGGATTAACAATGAGAGCGCAGTTAAGATCCATTGGTGTTTGATAAACTCTCTTTACTGGAAAAAGGGGGTTTCTACCAGTAAGGTCTTTGCTTTGACAGACTGTGTAAAGAAGCCAAGGGAGGGTGGAGGGAATATGCAAACTAGACTGCTCCCATTTGAAGTATGTGAACAAAAGGAGAGAGACCATGATAAAAATTGATCATGTGAGTAAAAAGGCCAAACCACTACCACGTGCCTGATTAAAAGGCAGATAAGACGTCCAAACCAGGACTCCCAGGAGAGATGAGATCACACTAAGTGAGGGAGGAGGGTACATACAGGATGTTGTTTTGTAACTGTCTAGTCTTTTCCAGAGTAAAATTGATTGTGGCTTGGCTAAGCCCAAGCTCCTTGCCTGCCTGCTACTTTATCCTTTAAAGACTGGAAATGAGAGCTCCACCACCAGGTAGGCTGTCCAGAAATACATCCAAACAGCATGGTGCTGGGAACTCCTATTGTCAGTGAAGTCTCTGGAAGGCCCAACCTCTCCCTACAGCAGAAGCTGACTGCCCAAGAGTTGTAGCATTGCCTCAGATTCATGAGGCTAGACTGCCCAGTACCCAAGACCTAGAGGTTCAATCAAACTGATTCGGTCATTGAAGGTCCATTCTCACAGGGAGGAAAGGGCTTCTCCATAGCATTCTGCTTCCAAGCTAGGTCTTCAAAGGGAATCAACTTCCCTTTCTCACTGAACCTAGAGGCTAACATTTGTGTAACTATATTTAAGATTCAGGAGCATTTTTACATAGTATTTCAAGTGATCAATAGTTTGCCAGATTCTTTGTGCTGAATTCCTTTTTGCAGGGGCACAGCTTTAAAAGTTATTTTATACATTTCTAACTCTTCTGGCAGTAAATTAATTCAGGCTGCTCTTAGAAGCCCTTCTTCCTTTACTGACTGCTTGTCTCTCATGGCACTATCTGGTCTCCTGGAAATTCTATTATTTTAATGTCAGAGTATTCATTTTGTTTTCTAGTATTGCTTTTCTTATCTTTTATACTCTCAACTTCACTATGTAATCATTCCATTCCTCCCCTGCATGTAATGTTTGACTCTATAACTGTATCCCCTCCTTGCTCTGCATTACATTTCCTGGTTCTCAGTTTCATAGGGCCTTCTCATTTTTTAGTTTTTGCAGAGTCAGCTCCTTTGAAGGACTGAGCCTCTGTTTCCATTAATATCAATGACAGGCTCTAGCATTCTGTTCAGAGTATGAGGGACAGCATGTATTGATGGTTATGCAAATCCTCTTGATACTAATTATTCCTTCATTCTATATCTTCAGTTTATCCCTTCAAACATTTTTCCATCTTTCCAATTTTTCTTTCATGCTACTAAACTTTCCTCTGGCACAATGTAAAACTCTTATTTGTCTTATTTTTTGTCTCACTGATGGCTTAATTACAAGTCTAATTAAGTTCTAAAAACAAAGCACTCTCATACCATCTCTTAGTTCTATTTGACAGTATTAGACATGCTTCTCACCAGTTAGAAAACCAAATCACAAAAGTGAGACAATGATCAATTGAATCAAATTGTACATCACCTGTTTTGTAAGCAAACCCATTACCTTGCCTTGTATGAAATAAATACCCCTCTGAAATCTCTCAATTTCCTTATTTTCTAAGGTTTTAGTACACATTCTCTGATAACATAATATATTAAGACCACCGTAGGTCTTGTAAATTAGGGCTTTGAAGTGTGCAAACTTAGAGATAGCTACACTGCAGGATTTAGGATTTCTATCTTTGTTTTCTAGCCCAGTCTCCTATAAAGCAAGTATATACTACTAAAAGATATTTTCCTTTTGAATACTATTTCTTGCTCTTTTTCTTTTAGGGTTCCATCCATCTCTTTACTTTTCATCTGTAAAGCTGCTCATCTGTCTGTGCCTGAATGCTCTTTTTTTGTTCTTTGCTATTGATGCCATTTTTGTAAAATACAACATGGGAGGAAGGCATTGCATTATTTTAGTTTATGAACTGAGTTGCACTAATAACATATCTGTCTGGAAAAAGTAGTTTGGGGCAGAAACATTCTCTTACTCTTTTTTATAACTTACTATGTTAATTTACGAGTATTATGCAAATTAGGCCAAATTACTAAACATTCTGTTATAACAGCTCAAAGGTCAATTGCTTGGGGTAATCAGAGCTCTGAGAAAGCTGTTCTGTTTTCTTGTATCCCATCCACAAAACAGATTTTAACAGTCATCACACACTACCTACCAATGACCAACAGGATCTTCAAAGTCCATTAGGATGATCTATTCCTTAGGTTGTCAGGAAGGTCTCTGAGGCCCTGCACATGATGTACACCAGTCTCACTGCAATCCCAGTATCTATTGACCTAGGGACCAGAGAAAGGCTAAAGAAGAGAACAAAACTGCTCAGTGTCCTGTGTCCAGCTCTTGTCATTCCACACTGACTGGAAATGAAATGTCACTTGGCTGAGGTGTCAAGTTCACTGAGGGGACAGGACCATCAAAAGCAACACAAGCTGTTTGTTATCCAGCTGACTTCCTAAGAGCATGAAGAAATGGACCAAATGTTTTGATAGCAATATAGATCCAAAGGCAGATCATCAAGACATATAGAGTGCATACAAGGACAGTCTGCATTGAAGAATGGAGTACCTTACACATCATTAGGACTACACCATGCATGTAATCACCTAAATAGGTAGATGAAACAGCACAAAGGGATCACACAAATATTAACCAATCCATATGTATTTTTTTCTGGCTGTGTCTGGACCCTTTGCATGCAACAAGAATCCAAAGAATACAGTTGTCCAACAGAAACTAGATGTAAAAATTGTTATGAGTTATCTACTGCTCTGACCCAGTAGGCTGAGAGCAATTTTATAGTACCATAATAATCCTTTAGATTTATAAATTAATATATTTGCCAGACAGTGCTTTTGGGGACAGTTACAATAGAAAGAAAAGAGTAAATATTTGATGAGCATTTATGGGCACAATGGGATGTAAAAAAGAACAGGCTGCAAATCTCAGAGTCATATGGTATTACAGTAAGATGAAGGTTTTCCAGACATTCGAATCAAAGAAGAATGCAGCTCCCTTGAGCAGTTAACAGATATGTCCAAACTGAGGAAAAGGCTGAGAAGGAGCACTGTGTTTTCAATAACGAGTCAGCTTCCAGATCCATTATCAGCTGTGAACTGTATTTTCAGATTTTCAGTTTCCACCAAGGTCATAGGGTAGAGCAGAGCTGCGTGTTCATAGCCTTTTTGGTCCCTTTTACACACAAAGAGGAGCACAGAGGGAGAAAGGGAATCAGAATATTAAGTGGTTTCCTACCCATTGTCTTACTTTTCACCATCAACATGTACAAATAAACTATTAATCATAATTTGAATGCCTCTTAATGCCTAATCAAGATCAAATCCCATTTTTTCTAGAGTGGGGGAGACAGTGCATAGGCTCTGAGTAGGCAAAGGGCAGGGAGTATTTAGATATGATACACTGAAAGGTCACTCACCATAGGCCACCAAACAGGAAAGTGGCACTGTTAGGGATAAACCCCAGCATCCCAGCTCAGTGCCCTTTTCCACACCATGACATATCCCTGAACTAACGTAGTTAAGCTTTTGACAGAAGAGAGGACATTCGAAAATGAGAAAATATAACTACAAGAGCTATATAATTTTCTTGCAACCCAGGCTCTAATGGACTTTCTTTTAAACAGTTAATGGTAAGATTAATGGTTTTATGTCTATAAAAACGGCAAGAACATCTTGCCTATGAATGTAAGATTAGCATTTTCACTTTATCTTTTGCAAGAGAAAAACTTATATCAAGAATTAGACTCAGAGACCTTAGAGAGATTATTTTCCAGTGGGGCATCAAATGAAACTATCTTTATGAAATGACTTGATTTTGAAGCAGAATAAACAAAGATTCCAAAGACTTTTGTATGATGGACTTGGCAATGTTCTGTACCACCTGTTGCTAAGGGCTACAGAGACAGTTTTCTACCCTGCTTGATGCACAGAAAATCAATGGCCTTCACTCAATTGCTTTACATTCATATAGCTCATAGACTACACTCTGATTTTTGTCCCAGCTGCCTAGAGCTTCAGTGCAGCTGTGGCAGCTACCAATAAGAGATACAGCATCATAGCAACCCTTGTTTTCACCATCAGTTCACACTTGCTGAAGACTTGCTTCATCCTACTCTGGAAGAATTCCCTAGTAAGAAGTGAAGCCAATTGGTTTTCTTCTTATAAGTCACATCATCACATAAATCAGGAGAGGGAGTCATAAGCGATAGCAAATTATTTCCATAGATGTGACCAGCAATGTGAGCAAAGACAGAAGCCTGCAGTTCTCGGTGACATTGTATCTTCACTAATCTACATTTACCTTCCATGGACACTGACAGGTTTTCATCTAAAAGGGTGGTATTCTTTCATACTACATGGCCTCTTTAAGTTACATGAGCTGCTGTACATTTCTAATGCTTTGTTTGATAACAAGAGAGTTCACAAATAAAAACTCTTTTTGTTTTTTACAACATCTGTGCATTTTTCTCTTTTATCTCTGGATGTCTCTAAAGAAATTGAATGAGCAAGGCAAAGAAAATCAGCAGAGTATAATATGGCCATTAGCGTATCAACTGTACTGTGCACATTTATGAACCTGTCACTTGGAGATTAGACCAGACATGCTTCTCTCATCAAAGGCTTCAAAGTCAAGCCTGAATACTCAACTGACTTTCCCAAGATGGGTTTTTCCTACTCTCAAAACAAACATATCATTTCTGTCTGTACTGGAGAACCCTCTCATACAATGCCACATCAAATATAATTAGATGCATTATTGAATCCAAATGCTCCAGCATCAAATTCTCTGGTAAGTTCCAGTGTGGCTGACTCGCTGCCTTCTAATTTGTTGACGAAAGACATTAAGGCATCATTTCTGTACGCGTTAGGACTGCTCTAAGTTCATTTACAGTTCCGGTGACCTGTAATCTAGTGCTGCATAAGAGTTTAGAGCATTAACTAGAGAGCTGTATTCCCAGGTCAGGTGCTGGGTTACTAGAAAACTTTGGGCAAGTTGATTAACATTTCAAATCATCTTTCTTCTAAACTTAATATCACTATATTTACTATGTTTAGCTCACAAGAATTTTCTGAAGCTCAATTAATATTTGTAAGTCTTCTAGTTTGGATAACAGGCTCAGTCCAAAATGCAAAGTATTTTCACACCTAATAAAGCTGCTTCATAAATTGCCATTTATGGCTATATCTAACCAGTAGTGCTGGAAACATTTTTAGGCCCTGTCCTGGTTTCAGCTGAGATGGAGTTAATTATCTTCTTAGGAGCTAGTGTGGTGCTGTGTTTTGGATTTGATGTGAGACTTTGCAGTTCCTCAGGCCTTGATAGCAAAAAGGCTGGAGGGGCACAAGGAATTGGGCGGGGGCACAAGGAATTGGGAGGGTACACAGCCAGGACAGCTGACCCAAACTGGCCAAAGAAGTATTCCATACCATGGGACGTCATGCTTGGTATATATACCTGGAGGGTTGGACAGGGCGGGCAGATCATTGCTCAGGGACTGGTTGGGCATCAGTAGACGGGTTGTGAGCAGATGCATTATGTACCATGTGTTTTTCTTCCTTTTCCTCTGGATTTTATTCTTTCCCTTCCTCTTTTCATTATAACTGTTATTGTCATCACTGTTATTGTTCTTTCATTTTTCTTCTATTTTAATTATTAAACTGTTCTTATCTCAACCCTTAAGTTTTGCATTCCTTTCCAACTCTCCTCCCCATCCCTCCGGGTGAGGGGGGAGTGAGCGAGTGGCTGCATGATACTTAATTACCAGCTGAGGTTAAACCACAACCGGCACTTTTGTTATCTTGTCAATAGAAGCTAGACTGCTTCCAAAACAAATAAAACTACCAGTGTGATGACCCTTCCTGCTCACAGGTCATAACAATCCCATATTTAAAAATGTGGAAATTTTTCTTTCTCTCAGTTCACAGCTTATTTAGGACATGGCAATGCCTTTCACCAATTAGAACAGAAATTCAGTTTTTACTAGTAAAGTTCCAAATATGTTCTTCTCCAGATTAGTGGAATGTCACCCTGTTTGGATCCTGCTTTTTACTTCTGTGTTTGAAGTTCTGCACAAAGTCAAAGGATGAAGTCATTGGAGGTGTGACATAGGAAAAATGTTATGGGCTTTAGCTGTTCATGGGACAGTATATGATGTTAGCAGTGATACAGTATCTGACGTTATGACAGCTTTTACAAGGTAAATTACATCCTCTCCAGTAAAATTATTTTCTATTTGAAAGATAGACTAACTGAAGGCCCTTGACTTCAGCATTGCCTACATAGTCAGTGACTGAAAGCAGTAATGCAATACCAATAATTAATATTCAACCTATGAATAATCCTTGAAAAGAAGCAAAAAATAAATAAGTATTGATCTACACTCAACAGACCCTCAAGGTTGATCCATTTCTGTTAGAACTGATGGGAAAATTTCCTTTCTTACCTTTACTATCTGTTGTTAACTAAACTCAACATGTCACACACATTGACCTCATAATCACAAATGATGATTAAAAATATCATTTTAGCCTCCAGGCAGGGGGTAGAAGTACCCAGTTATGTTAGCCAGTAGAAGTCAGAAGATTCTGAGTTCCTGTTTTATTTGTGTAAGGGTGTGATAAGCTTGTGAGGATTGGAAACAACTGCATTGCAATTTCTTAGCAAGCTCTCCATAAGACTCAGAATAGTAAGATTATCCAGACACACATGAACAGGCACAATCCAGTGTGTCCATCCACTCTGATACATGCAGTCCAAATCAGTTCATCATTTTCACTTTGAGAATTTATTGGAAAATCAGCTTATAAACACAGGATAGCCATGTATTCAACTACTTCTGGAGTACATTTTGTGGCTTGACAATTAGCAGAATTTCATCATAACATAACAATTCTTTTAATCGTTGTTTGTGATTAAGGAAGAAGGTAAGAAGGTAAAGAAATGCCAAGATCCGAAGTTGTAGGCATTTAATGGCCCTAAGTAATCCAAACAAAACAAACAAAACTGTATTATTGTTATCTGCTCACTCAAAGTGTTGTCATCTCAAAGGATTTTATCAAGAATATTCTGGTATATTATGTTTTCCTTAAAATCTCAGTTTATTAAGAACCCCAGTTTTTTGTTTCTAAGGAGAAGCATTCAGTGCTTACTTTAAACACTCACCTTGTATGCAAAACCTAAAGCACCCAATGAATCTATCCTTCCTGCAAAACTTAAGCAGACAGGATCTCCCTCTACAGGTTAGGTGGCCTGGATACCAAATGAAGTTTCTCATGCTGAGGGGTTTAAAGATGCACATCCCTCATGACTAGAAAGAAGTTCCAAGTCAAAAGGCAAAGCATGGTACATTTTATGATGTGCCAAGTCATGATTTTGAAGTTATCCTCATGTTTTTTGAAAGTCTGTTTATTAAATATCCGGAAGCACTGCATAAACTCTTGGATAAATATTCTGGCTCTCAAGTATGGCCCATTGTGTCTCTTCCTTTTTAAATGAAGCCCAAGCAGCTTCATTCTCTTGACAGCATTAATGGCAAGCATTGCAAGAAGCTGTCTGAGAGGCCTTTGAGAATAGCGAGGACTGTATGCATGAATTATGCATGCATCTATGCGCTGTGGCTGATATTTATGGCCTGTTCTGTGTGAAGAAACAAACTGCGGGTTAAACACAGAAATTTTCTTTTGTAACCTAACTGTTGAAGATAGGGATTGCAATGTTGCCATGTGGCTAAGCAAAGGTTCTGCTCACTGTGAGTGTGCATAAACACAAATACATGCATGTGATGCTTTGAAAAAAACCCTGACCAGGGATTTTATTTCCTTTTTAAAAAGTCAGTGAACCCAGAGGTACATCTCAAACTCTTGAGTTCTCAGTGCCTTTTCAGTACCAACAACAGCTTTGTGTGTTCTGCCTACCTTGGTCATAAAGTCCCATAGTATAAGGGTCTAGAATCTCCCCATTTTATGATGAGACAAAATGAACTGTAGCAAGACCATCTGATATTATCAAACAGGGAAACTGCATGGAGGCACACAGCTTTGAAGTAGCCTGGAATCCTTTTTTGCTGAAATGCTATGGTGATGGCCACAGTGAAAATAGAGGACTGTGGCTAGGAGGAAGGCACACTATCTGTTGCAGCTTCGATACAAAATATTGTGTCCTATTCTTTTTATAGTTATGAAGGCATCTCAACAATAGTCTTGAACATCACAGAGAACAGCAGAGTTTAGAAAAAAATTCAGTGTGTTAGGAGCCTTGAAAGGATTTTGGAACATATTGTTTACTGGATGTTAGCAGCTATTTGAAATTGAACTTTTTCTGTGTGTATACATTACCATCCTCCAATCCCACGGGAATTATACACAAATATCCAGCTCTACTGTGATGGAAAACATGACAGGCTGCATTTGGCAAGGATTTTTCATTCAGAACTGACTTCCCTGCCAGGAGGTTTCAAGGCTCATGCAGCAATGTTCGTATGGCACCTACCCTTCTGCAAACCATCAGTGTGGCTAAAAAGTTTCCTGATTACATCACTTCTTTTAATTTTCTTACCATTTAGTAAAAGTTTTGTCTGGTGGGAAAAAGGTAGGATTGTTTGTCTCGGCTGCATTAAATATTCTCATACACTCTCCTGTCCCAATTCAAATAGATTTACTGGCAAAACTTATAATAGATTTAATGTGACCAAGAATGGACCACAATAGTGATTTTTGGCTTTTTCTATTTCTAGATCTTCAGCATTTCTACAGGGAAGGTGGGAGGTGTGTATAGCAAACATTAACTGAGCAAAGCCTTGATTTCATTGGCTGTCTTTCACAGACTCCTCATAGAAAAACACTATCCTAAATCTTTAAATCACAGAGCTTAGCTTGTGCAACATTTTCTCTATGAAGTCAGTAAGATAGTCCTGTGCAAGATTACTGCCCATGATTTGGTCCATAATGCCTTTGCAGGTTGTTATTCACAAAATCTATCACAGAATAAAGGAAAAGACACCTTCTCTTAATAATAAGACGTTTGTCCATATGGCCATGCTCTGAGTAGCTCATTCTGTATAATATGTATGTACACTGCATGTGTACATGGTGTACTCATTTTTAACAGTGGAAAACTGAAAAACAAAGGAATACCTTTTCAGGTATATTCAGGAACCTAATTCCAGAGGATTTAGAAGCACATCAGAAATTTTTACTTCACAGTGGAGAGAAATAAGCTTCATGGGGAGTGATGAAGAGCAAGAGGCTCATGTAGTTATCATAAATATCCTACAGTCCCCTGAGGGACTGCAGCCCACAGGGCACCCATGCTGCAAGCAGGGACACCCCCAGGGGATTGCTGCCCCTGGGTGACCCACACCAGGACAGGGACACCCCTGAGTGACTGTGGCCCATGAGCAACCTACATTGGAGGAAAGGCACTAAGAAACAGAGTAACAAGAAACCCTGAAGAAGCAAAGAACAGCAGAGAAAATTAATGAGAAGCAAATAGCAGCAGAGGAAAAGCAGTAAGAAGCAAAGTACAGCAGAACAAAATAAATAAGCAAAGAGAGCAGCAGAAAAAATATTTATGCACACAACTCCAAACCTCCTGTGTTACCCATTGCTTGACTGGAATAACTGGGACAGAATTTAACTCACAGGAAACACAGGGGAAGTCAAGTCTGGGAAAGAAGGAAGGAAAAGTGTTTGGCTCAAGTGCTTTTCTGATTGTTGATATTCTTTTTTTTTCCGTATCCAAAGCAATGATCAGTAGTTGATGTTAAATGGACATAAAATAAGGAAAGATTCCTTGAGAACCTTTGCCCATGACAGATGCTAAGATGCTCTTGCCAATAAGGTCTGCGCTTCAACAGGCAGCTCAGCCCAGAAAAGCTCCGATGATTCCTCCCTGTGGGAGCACGTATCCGTCTCCAATAAAAATTGACCAGGACCCACAGTGCCTGGCTCCCATGAGGTGTCCCAGCCAACAGTTCCCTTTAACTACTGTAACATAAAATGTCATAAAGAACTTATTAATAGGCCAAGCCTAAAGCTACAGGAGTGTTCCAAAATATTCATTATTAAATTTGGAGCAAAGGGGGAATAGAAGCTGTATTTGGTAGTAAAGAAATGCAGCCCAATATATAAAAAAATAAAATAAATTAGTATGGATATTATTAAACAGAGTTATGTGACTATCATGTTACAGGAGAGGTTTTAACATTCAATTTTTCTTTCAGTACACTCAGTAGTAAAACATGCCCTTACTTCAATAGGAGATGAATGGAACCATTAAATGGAGTTGAATTATTATAGGCCACATGGTCTCTCTCCTTGTAATTTTCTTCATGTTGCAAGTATTTGTTTCTGTCTTGTTCTTGTGTTTACATTTTCTTGGCCCTTTTAGTGCGCTAAGGATGCATTTTTAAGTGGTCATAACACAGAAAACCCCACAAAATTACAGCCCTATAAATAATACCCTCAAGCATTAAAAAAGCCTGAGAAAATAGAAACACAAAGTCAAACCTTTTATTTAATAAAATATAGGCCATATTGGGGGGGGGGGGAATAATTTCAAAAACTGGGAAATTACTTGGAAATATACTTAATTTTTATCTAATTTTTTTTATATACAGCCATCATTTTAGCACACAGGGGGGTTCTCTGGGGCAGGGAAATGCCAGGGCAGCAGAGACGCCCACCAGGAGCTGGCAGCTCTCCCAAAAGATACTGACAAGGCCTGGGTGTTGCCAGAGCAACCACAGCCACCCCCACACCTATAAAAAGCAGCCTAGGGAGCGCTAGCAACCAAGAGCACTAGCAAACAGTGTGACAAGGCAGTTTGCATGGAAGGGTGTTGTCACCCTACCAGCTCAAAAGGTCAGTTCAATTGGTGGTCATCACCCTCCCAAAAGGAGCTTAGCTATGGTATCCACCTGGCAGAAAGCTACATCCTTTGCACTCGCCAGAATGGATGTGGCTACCCAGACAGAGCTCCCACAAAAACATGCAGCCATCCAGGTCTCAGGCTGCAGGGCATGCCAGAGCCTTTCACTAGTAACAGACTGCAGTAGTGAGAACAGCTGTGTGAGGTGTGACCAAATAGATGGTCTGCTCAACCTGGCTACGGAGCTAAAAGAGGAAGCAGAAAGGTTAAGGAACATCAGGGAGTCTGAGAAAGAGATACACTGGTGGAAATATGCTTCACCCTCCCTGAGACAGAAACAGCAACAGCCACCAAAAACCACACGAGATCAAGGGGATCCTGTATGCTCTCCCCACCAGGCAGAAGGCAGTAGCTTAAAGGAAAGGAGTGAATGGAGGAGAGCCCACATGCAGGGTGGCAGGCCAACACAGAATCACAGAATGGTCGGGGTTGGAAGGGACCTCTGGAGATCATATAGTCCAACCCCCTACTAAAGCAGGTTCATCACCTAGAGCAGGTTGCACAGGATCACATCCAGGCAGGCTTTGAATATCTCCAGAGAAGGAGACTCCACAACCTCTCTCGGCAGCCTGTTCCACTGCTCTGTCACCCTCAAAATAAAAAAATTCTTCCTCATATTCAGGTGGAACTTCCTGTGTTGCAGTTTGTGCCTGTTGCCCTTTATCCTGTTGCTGGACACCACTGAAAAGAGCCAAGTCTGGCCCCATCTTCTTGACACTCACCCTTAAGATATTTGTAGGCATTGATAAGATCCCCTCTCAGTCTTCTCTTCTCCAGGCTAAACAGGCCCAGCTCTCTCATAAGGGAGATGCTCCAGTCCCCTCATCAACTTCAAACCCTCTCCGCTGGATCCTCTCCAGGAGTTCCCTGCCTCTATTGAAATGGGGACCCCAGAACTGGACACAGTACACCAGATGCAACTTCACCAGGGCAGAGTGGAGGGAAAGGATAATCTCCCTCGACCTGCTGGTCACACTTGTCCTAATGCCCCCCAGAATCCCATTGGCCTTCTTGGCCACGAGGGCACAATGCTGGCTCATGGTCAACTTGCTGTCCACCAGGACTCCCAGGTCATTCTCCACAGAGCTGCCTTCCAGCAGGTCAACCCCCAGCCTGTACTGGTGCATGGGGTTATTCCTCCCTAGGTGCAGGACCCTACGCTTGCCTTTGTTGACCTTCATTATGTTCCTCTCCGCCCAACACTCTAGCCTGTCCAGGTCTTGCTGAATGGCAGCACAGCTTTCTGGTGTGTCAACCTCCTCCCTGTTTACCTCGCCTTCCCAGGTGCCTCTGTACAACCGGTATGAGGCTCTGGATGTGGAAAGCCAGTCAGTGGATGATAGTCCATCTACACCAGAGGTGTTGCCAAGATCAGAAAGGCCTACCCTCCATTTCACAACCACCTCAATGAGGAAGAAAAGATGAATTATAGTGGTAGGTGACTCCCTTCTGAGGGGAACAGAGGGTCCAATATGCCAGACAGACCCTCCTCTTGGGGAAGTCTGCTGCCTCCCTGGGGCCTGGGTTACGGACATCACTAGGAAACTTCCTAGCCTGGTACAGCCCTCAGACTATTACCCATTATTGTTCTTCCACGTGGGTGGCAATGAAGTCACAACATATAGTCCAAGGGCAATCAAAAGAGACTTCAGGGCCTTGGGATGGTTGGTAAGGGAATCTGGAGCACAGGTAGTTTTTTTCCTCTATCCTTCCAGTTGCAGGCAGTGACATTGGAAGAAACAGATGGACCCAGTCTGTTAATACATGGCTCCATGGCTGGTGTCACTGCCAGAATTTTGAAGTTTTTGATAACAGGATGGTCTACATGTCACCAGGCCCGCTGGCATCAGATGGGATTCACCTTTATCAAAGGTGGAAGAGGGTCTTTGCTTATGAGCTAGTGAGGCTGATTGACAGAGCTTTGAACTAGACTTGAAGGGGGAGGGGCCTGTGGCAAGTCAAGGGACAACATGCCAAGGTTAGAGGGACAGGGTTCTAGTGAGGGTCCTCAACTTGTTGCTCTGAGACTTGCTGGGTACACTGGAGCACACTTGAAGTCTTAGAGAGATGAGCCAGAGGTTCCTGAAGTAATGGGTGCCAAGAGGGGAACAGCAGTGAAATACCTCAAAGGAATTAAGGGATTAAAGGGAATTTAAAAAGGTGACACTGCCAACAGCCCAGCTGAAGTGCCTCTATACCAACACACACAGCATGGGCAACAAACAGCAGCAGCTGGAAGCCACCGTGCTGCTCAAAAGCTACAACCTAGTTGCCATTACTGAAACTTGGTGGGACAAATCCTGTGACTGGAGTTCAGCTATTGATGGCTACAGGCTGTTCAGAAGGGGCATGAAAGGAAGGAGGGCTGGACAGGTTTCCCTCTATGTCAAGAAATGGGATAGATTGTGAAGAGCTGTCTCTGAAGAATAGCCATGAGCAGGTTGAAAGCTTATGGGTATGAATTAAGAGACTGAGGCAACAAAGGGAACCTTGTGGTTGGTATTTACTACAGGCCACCCGATCGAGGGGAGCCTGTTGCCAAAGCCTTCTTACTCCAGCTGCAGGAGGCATTGCACTCACAGGCTCTCATCCAGCTGGAGGGCTTCATCCACCCTGACATCTGCTGGATAAGCAGCACGGTGAGCTGTAGTCAATCCTGGAGACTCCTGGAATGCATTGAGGATAACTTCTTAAACCAGGTAATAGCCCTACCAGAGGGGGTGCGACAGTGGACCTGATGGTCACCAACACAAGTGAGCTAATCAGTGATATCAAGATTGGAGGCAACCTGGGCTGCAGTTATCATGCACTGGTGGAGTCCGCAGTCCTGATGGATATATGACAGGCAAAGAGTAAAGTCAGGACCCTGAATTTTTGGAAAGCAAATTTCCAGCTGGTTTAAGGAGTTAGTCAATAGGACCCCCTGGGAAACTGTCCTCAGGGACAAGGGAGCAGAACAGAGCTGGCACATCTTTAAGGATGTTGTCCCATAGAGTGTGAGAGCTCTCAGTCCCCAGGAGTAAGTATTCAGGAAAGGACAGCAAGAGACCAGTTTATCAAACTAAAGGGCAAGAAGGAAATGCACAGGCAGAGAAAGCAGGAACAGGTATTCTGGGAAGAATATAGGGGCACTGTCCGGTTGTGTAGGAATGGGGTCAGGAAGGCCAAGGCACAGCTGGGAATGAACTTGCCAAGGGATGCAAAGAATAATAAGAAGGGCTTCTATAGGTATATCATCCAGAAAAGGAAGGTCAAAGAAAGTCTACCTCCACTGATGAACATGACTGGCAAACTGGTAACAACAGACAAGGAGAAGGCCGAGGTACTCAACAACTTTTTTGCCTGTCTTCACTGGCAACCTGTCTTCCCACGCCTCTTGAGTAGATGGACCTCAAGGCAGGGACTGGGGGAGCAAAGTCCCCCCCTCTTTAATAGAAGAACAGGTTCAAGACCACCTGAGGAATCTGAACATACATAAGTCTATGGGACCTGACAAGAAGCATCCCAGAGTCCTGAGGGAATTGGCTGATGTAGTTGCCAAGCCACTCTCCATAATGTTTGAAAAGTCACGGCAGTCAGGTGAAGTCCCCAGTGACTGGAAAAAGGGAAACATTGCATCCATTTTTAAAAAGGGTAGAAAGGAGGACCCTGGGAACTACCAACCTGCCAGCTTCACATCTGTGCCTGGGAAGATCATGTAACAGATCCTCCAGGAAACTATGCTAAGGCACATGGAAGACAGGGACGTGATTCAAGACAGCCAGCATGGCTTCACCAAGGGCAAGTCCTGCCTGACCAACCTAGTGGCCTTCTACGATGGAGTGACTATATCAGTAGACAAGAGAAGAGCTATGGATATCATCTATCTGGACTTCTGTAAGGCCTTTGACACAATCCCCCACAACATCCTTCTCTCCAAATTGGAGAGAGATGGATTAGATGAGTGGACTGTTCGGTGGATGAGGAATTGGCTGGATGGTTGCATGCAGAGAGTAGTGGTCAACAGCTCAACATCCAGATGGAGTTCGGTGACAATTCGTGTCCTTCAGGGGTCTGGAGTGGGACCAGTACTGTTTAACGTCTTTGTCAGGGACATGGACAGTGGGATCAAACATACCCTCAGCAAGTTTGCAGATGACACCAAGCTGAGTGGTGTGGTCGATATGCCCGAGGAACGGGATGCCATTCAGAGGGACCTGGACAAGCTGGAGAAGTGGGCCTGTGTGAACCTCATGAGGTTCAACGAGGCCAAGTGCAAGGTGCTGCACCTGGGTCAGGGCAACCCCCGGTTATCAGTATGGGCTGGGGGATAAAGGGATTGAGAGCAGCCCTGCAGAGGAGGACATGGGGGTACTGGTGGATGAAAAGCTGGACATGAGCCAGCAATGTGCACTCGCAGCCCAGAAAGCCAACCATAGCCTGGGCTGCATAAAAAGAAGCATGGCCAGCAGGTTGAGGGAGGTGATTCTGCCCCTCTGCTCTGGTGAGACCCCACCTGGAGTACTGCATCCAGCTCTGGAGCCCTCAGTACAGGAAAGACATGGACCTGTCGGAGCAGGTCCAGAGGAGGGCCACAAAAATGATCAGAGGGATGGAACACCTCTCCTATGAGGAAAGGCTGAGAGAGTTGGGGTTGTTCAGCCTGGAGAAGAGAAGACTCCCGGGAGACCTTATTGGAGCCTTTCAGTAGTTAAAGGGGGCTTATAAGAAAGATAGGGACAGACGTTTTAGTAGGGCCTGTAGAGATGGGGCAAGGGGTAATGGTTTTAAACTAAAAGAGGGGAGATTCAGACTAGATATAGGAAGAAGGTTGGTTGGTTTGTTGGGGTTTTTTTATGATGAGGGTGGTGAAACACTGGAACAAGTTGCCCAGAGAGGTTGTAGATGCCCCATCCCCGGAAACATTCATTGTCCTGGTTTCAGCTGGGATAGAGTTATTTTTCTTTTCAGTGACTGGTATAATGCTGTGTTTTGGATTTATTATGAGAATAATGTTGATAACACACTGATGTTCTTAGTTGTTGCTAAGTAATGTTATACTAAGTCAAGGACTTTTCAGTTTCTCAGGCCTTGCTAGCAAAAAGGCTGGAGGGGCACAAGAAACTGGGAGGGGATACAGCCAGGACAGGTGGCCCAAACTAGTCAGAGGTATTCCATACCATATGATGTCACACTGAGTATATAAACTGGGGGGAGTTGGCCAGGGCCTGCCAGTCACTGCTCAGGGACTGGCTGGACATTGATCAGTGGGTGGTGAGCAGTTGTATTGTGCATCACTTGTTTTGTGGGTTTTTTTCCTTTTGGATTTTATTCCTCTCTCCCTCTTTCCTTTTCATTACAGTTATTATATTTCATTTTATTTCAATTATTAAATTGTTCTTATTTCAACCCATGAATTTTATTTTTTCCCAGTTCTTCTCCCCATCCCACCACGGGGGGGGGGAGTGAGAAAGGGGCTGCATGGTTCTTAGCTTCCAACTGGGATTAAACCATGACAATCAAGTTGGATGTGGCTCTGAGCAACCTGATCTAGTTGAAGATGTCTCTGCTCATTGCAGGAGGTTGGACTAGATTACCTTTAAAGGTCCCTTCCAATCCAAACCATTCTATGATTCTATCATTTGTTGGGTAATATACAACACTAAGAAGATCTAGATCTTCCATAATATCTTAATGAAAACATCAGTTTGGACCTAGTAACAGGGAAAGTGATTTTTATGTAAAAACAGTGAATATTGCTAAATTACAGTGTGCTTATCATTTAGAAAGTGAAATACTTAAAAGCCATGAAATTAATAAAGGACATCTGAAATCTTACACTTGTCACATAATAAAAGAAAATACATTGACCTCTATCATAATGGCACCCTAGAATATCACACTCACTCATACAAGTGTTATCAAAGTTTCTCTGAGACAAGAATGTGTCATTTTTAATCAGTGGGAGATTGAGGCAGAAAGCAACAGATTTGGACAGACACCCAACTTTGTAAACCCAGTGGAGACGTGATCGCTCTTAGTTTCTATGCCAGAGAGAGTACCTGAAGTCCCATAAAGTTATATTTGCAGCCTATACCAGTGCAAACAAGAGGGTGATAAATACACTTGTGCTCCCTGATCGAGCTCCACATGCAGGTTCCTGGAAGCAGAACATACATAGCTCAGAGACCTTTAAAGGTCACTTCCAAGCCAAACTTTTCTATGATTATATGACTGCAAATTTGAAGGCACACAGACACCTGAATAAAGCTTACATGCTTCTCAAGCAAAAAAAAAAAAAAAAAATCTAGATTGATTTTTATTTTTAGCTCCTAAGGCCCAAATTCAAATAACAACTGATGCTTCTGATTTCTTTTTTGTTCACTTGCTTTTGCGTGAGGTACCAGACTGGAAGAGTAAATGGCTAAGATGGATGGGACAGGAACATGCACTCACTATATGCCAAATGTGTTTCCTCATTTCTTTTACATTATTACATTTTGTATGCAATAAAAATAGGTAAAATAAGTAAAACTTTTTCAGATAGAAAGTATTTACATCTTCTTTAGTAAGCAGAATGATCAGAGACCAATACTGAGGACTATGCCCTCCTCCAATGCTTTGGGAGATCAAATCCAAGCTAAACATTCAGCAAGTCTCATTTGTCTCTCACCTTCTTTTCTCCTCTGTCCCACTACCAAATGTCTAGAAACCAGTGAATACAGAAGAAAACAGATGTCAGTTTGCCAGCCTTTAACTAGAACAAGTATAGGACATTTTTCAAGCAGACTACCCTGAGCTATCACATCATTCAACACCAAAAAGGAGCAGATGTCAACAACTGCAAAGCAAAGGCCTAGGATATGATAATGTTTGAAGGAAGCTATGCCATTAACACAGAACACAGATTTGGTTTGTTGAACTCAGAAATTTCAGTCATTAGTTTTGAAAGACTGAAATCTAGAATCTTAGGATCTTGATTTAGGCTTTATTTTGAAATATCTGCTATCCTTGCCATGGGTTTAAAACTGCATGAAGGAGCAAAGCTTCCAAGTTGCCTTTCTAAGCCTGCATGTTCAATAATCTCTTTAAGAACTGCCTTGGGTATGTTTTAGTAACAATGTTTTATGACATCAAGAACATTTTCCAAAAACAAACCAAGTTACAATACCCTGAGCACCTTTTTGAGTCACGTGATTTTGAATGTATTGTTCATCGAGTAGGAGATACAAAGAAATAACACCAAAAGGATTTTGCCATTATCAAAAGTAGAATCATTAAATTTCACAGGCCTTAGAATCTTAGTATGCAATATACATAAATTTGAATTTAGAAAAACTAATAAAATACTGTATTTTTAAAGCCACTCTTATTAATATGCTTTCTCACCCCCTTGATCTCCACTGTGTAACGAGGACATGTGCAAAGCACAGTCTCAAACTTCAAGTAAACAAAACAAGTAGGTAATCTACATCTCCAAGTTTCAGAAATCAAACAAAAATAACTATAAAAGCAATCTTCTCCATTTAACTTCAATCTATAAGCTGAGTGATTAGAGAAGATCCTAAATTAAAACTATCAAGAAAACTCAGAACACTGTATGTAGTGAAATTGAGAAAATACACGTTCTTTTTTATCTCCTTAACCTGATTTCAGGAAGTAGCCTGTATCAAAATATTATCAACAAATATTAGAGATTGATTTAGGGGAAAAAGAGAAAGGAGTAGTTTTAATTATATGCCACATATATGCATATGGATGGAAAACAGGATACAAAACCTGCCTAACTTCTAAGTTACTCTAACATCAGCTTTAAACAAACCCCCTCACCTGTTCTGTAGATGAGGACATATTCTGAACAACAACAATATGATGGCTGGGGGTGGGGTGGGGGTGGAGATGGATGGTACAGAAGATTAAACAAACACCTCTTACACAAGGAAGGAGATACAAAAGATCCAAAGAAATTAAAGGAGAATGTCTATGGTTTATATATAATGTACAGCTTATCTAGAGAATTAATTGACAATAAACTGTTATAAGTTTAAAAGTTCTGCAAGATTTGGAAAAAAAACCCAAGAAATTTTAAGGAAAAGGCATAACAATAAGAGGACATAAAAATCCTAAGATAGAAAGGCGCAAAAGTCACACAGCTGTAGGACAAACCGATCTGGAAGCATATTGGAAACCTCAGAATTGGTCACTCTGTAAGCACCTTTCCCAGAGCTTGGGAAAGTTTTGCATCTGTTTCTGAAGCATCTGGTGCTAGCAACTATTTGAGATAGGTTACTGAAATGCTTGTTTATTCCTGTATGAAAATTCCTGTTACTAAAAAAATAATAAAGAAAATAGCAGCAAAATAAATAGCAATAAGAAAAGTATGCATCCTCCAAGTTTACTTTTCAGCCAACTCCAAATCTCTTCACTCCCCAGGCAACTCTTAATTCTGTATAGAACATATCCTGGACTAAATGAAAGCTAATCTGAGAGAATGAAAGCAATAACTACAATCTTAAGAAGAAATACTGTGACACTAGTCTGTTCAGAAAACACTCTTTTTAGTATTACAGTGATTTTATCAAGTGTCACTATAATAAGAAATAATTTCTAAAAGTAAGAATAAAACATAGTTATTTTATATGCTGTTAAATTTTTATTCAAGAGCACTTAAAAAGTATACATAGGCAACAGTACTGCTACTAATTTGTCATTCAATTGCTGTTTTATCCTTGATTTGTCCTCTACTGAATGACAAATCTCACATTACCAAAATGAACTAAGGACAGTTTAACTGTCAACCAAAAGGCTTATCAAACTTATAATTTTCAGCATTAAATAGCTGCATTGCATGAATACTAATCTCCTTTAAATAAGGACTTCCACATGAGAGATCTGAAGGGACAGCACTGAATGCTTAAACACATGATGCTAATCGGAATTCTCCATCCTTGTGAACATCCCATTAATTTACCTGATCCCCCAGATCCCTGGGCTGTCAGTCAGAGCAAAGAAATTCAAGTTTCAACATACAACTGTGGTAAAAAGCCATATGATACAGATTATCAGGAGCCCTCAGAGTAAAGAATCTATTCTTCTCATCACTTTTCTTCAGAAGCCCCAAACATTGGGTCATTGATTTGAAAGGACCCCAAAATGTACCAGCCATTGATAGTATTGCTAGAAATTCCATGCAACAAAGGCTTCTCCAAGTTACATAGTCTAATTTTACATCCTGTGTTTCTACAACCAGACACTTCTGTTCACAAACAGTGCTGTTTTTCTAAGCCTCCAAAATATCTAATGCAGTATCTACTGCGCATGTGTAGAAGAAATGAATGTCACATGTACAATCAGTGTAACTCTCCACATTAATCTGTTCCAGACTGAGAAGATCCCTAGATCAGCACTGAATCATAGTCTCTTAATTCCTTCAGGGAGACATGACCCATACAGGATAATGGGCAAAAACATCATTAAACCAGTTTTACATATTCTCCAGTGTGGTAACGCAAGTCGAGACGGACTGAAAAACACTATATCAGTGTGGCTGGGTTCAGACAAAATGGCCTTTATTGTTTTGTCATACTGCTTATATAACTTAGTACAGGTGTCAGACACTGATAGGCTTTCTGTCTTCTTGCTTGTTATTTGCTCTTGCCATTACATCCATATGCTGCGGTTTTAAGTTCCGGTTCTTCACATCCTGTTTACATGCTTGACATTTTTGTGGCTGTCTTAAGGGTACACGACTAAGTTTTCAAGGTCAACTAACTCATCTGCAGACCCACTGCAGACCCCTACAATTCCTCCTTTTTGTTTTTGAACAGCTAGTACCAGGTTTCCTGTGCGTTGCAGGGCCCTTTGCAAACACGACAGCAAACAAGGCAATAGCCAACAAACAATACAAGTAACTGGTTCCAATTTAGTGAATCAATGCCAAAAAACCCAAGATTTTCTTGGATTTTGGTAACATGTTGCTGCAATGGGGCGCCTAAATCCATGCAGCACATGCCATCAAAATCCTCACAGCCATGTCCCTGAGTCAACAATAAAAAGTCAATAGCTGCTCTGTTTTGTAAAACCGCATGTTGTACTGGTGACAAATCATCAGCTAACAATCCCAAAACACTAGAGGTTTGATTAGCATTCTTAACTACCTAACAAGCAAGGTGATTTAACTCTTTTAATGCTTTCCTTGCTGCTGCTTCGGGTAAGAGAAGAGCTGCTGCAATACGTTCCCATCGGTCCCATAAGTCAACTACATCATTACATGCTTCATCTAAAGCTATATTGCATTTAAGTGTGTTATGCTTATCAACATGTTCACGTGTTAACTTATGCGGGTGCCATGGTCCCATAAAAGATAGTTGTCCAAATGTACATGGCCCTCCTACTGGTTTGGCAGGAATGCCGTCCCATGCACGATCACCACAAATAAAAAGACACCATGTGGAAGTTTTCAAGGCCAATCAATACCTGTAGGGACCAGATCAGAGCTAGTGACCCAAATGTCTACACCAATTAGTACTGTTTTTCCAATACCTATTAATTGGTTCAATTGGCGTTCCAGAAATATTTGTGGGTTTATATAAAGGGACACCATTTTGATAGGGTTCATGGCCTCCTGTTACATTAGCATTTATATAAAAACAATTATCAGCATTCAAAGTGCCAACAATATCAATTTCTTGTGGGTTACTATTATACAGAGGTAACCAATCATCCCAAATATCAAGGTTTTCAGTAAGATTCTTCATTCCCCAAAGTCTTTGCCGAAATCGCATGTTCAGCTTTTGCACAATAATGTCTGTTAACACACGTTGCAAATCAGTTTCGTGGAAGGGCACACCAACTAGACATGTGTGGAAAGGTTGACTGCCTTGCACCAGAGACACACCAAACCAGGAATGGTTCAGTTGCCGTGCTAAGGAGACCCACACATTAGTTGTTGGGTTGATCGGTGGCAGCAGTGCTCCCACGGTCTGGCACGCTAAGCTCAGGCCACACACAGCAAGCAGGTATTCATCACAGACCTTCATCTGTAGAGACACAAGCATAACCTCTTCCCCAAGTTAACAATTCATGCGGCCCTGACCAATGCCCAGTATAAGGGTCTTTCATGCGTACTAAGACACCTTTGTGCTTTTGTTGCTTATCACCAACTGACACAAAGTGCCGCACAATGGGAAGCACCGTATGGTCAACAGAGATTTTCAAAAAGTTCAAAACATAGCATGCTTTCTCTAATCATGCCTCTGGGGTCATTCCCTTCATTCCCCCTTTTTGTTTTTCAAGCAGGCGTTTAAGTGTACCGTTCATGCATTCAACAATGGCTTGGCCCATGGGGGAATGGGGAATACCAAATTTGTGGGAGATCCCCCACAGTGAAAGGACTGACGGACTTAAAAGTTATAGGCAGGTCCATGGTCCATTTTGATTTCAAGGGGGACAACGAGCACAGAAAAAGCACATTGCCAGAGCCAAATGACGTCACGACTGGTCTCACCTGTGTGGGCAGTAGCAATCATTGCAGCAGAATATGTATCTATTGTAACATGGACATATTTTTGTCTGCCAAACTCGCTGTAATGAGTTACATCTGTTTTCCAAAGTTGTAAAGCTTGAAGGCCTCTAGGATTAACTCCATAATTTGGCACGGAGGTAACATTTTGACAGTCTGGACAGGCTGCAACAATGCTGCGTGCATCAGACTGAGAGAGACCCTTTTGACCAAATTGATGATACAAAGATCACCAATTCTGATGATAAAATTGGTGGGCTAACATGGCCTGCTGGTGAACATCAGGAACAGGCACCGACAGAACCACAGAAACTAGAGCATCAACTCTAGCATTGCCTTCAATTACAAAACCAGGTAGGGAAGTATGGCTGTTAACATGCATAACATAAAATGAAGAATGGTGTTTCCAAATTTCTTCCCAAACTAAAGTCAAAACTGCAAAAAGCTTGGGATTGTTGACATGGCCAAGGACATCCATATCTAACCTGGGAAGGAGGGCTGCCACATATGCCGAATCAGTAACAAGATTAAGAGGGCCTGGGAAGTATTGAAATGCCAAGGCCGCAGCCCGCAACTCTATGACTTGCGGGGATCCTTCCTGATACACAATTTGGGAATGCCACTGCCCATCCTGCTCCAAGCAACTGCAGCTTTTCCCATTTCTCCAGACCCATCTGTAAATACTGTGTCGACTTTGACTGCTCACCTCTGACTTAGTTAGATCTACAGTCATTTTCAAAAGTGGATGAGGTGGATGATGGTACTGAACTTGCCCTTGAAAATTGGCAAGAACCACTTGAAGGGCAGTAGAGTTTGACAGTGCACATTCAAAATAGAATTGTTGTACAAGGATAATCACAGCTGACGGATCAACTCCAGTCAAATCTAAACATCTTTTTCAGATTTTTATGATCAAAACGGCAACAAATTTGTACCATCCAACAGCAGTTTTCTTAGACTGCAAAGGCAAAAACAACCATTTGAGTACATGCAGTGGATCTTCCCAAGCCTGGTTCCATTGGGCCAACAGCATAAGGAGAAGATTGGCCCATTAAAATAAAACCACTTAAAGGAAGCATGATATCTACACGCGACACGTTGCACAGAGATCAACTGTTCGACTTCTTTCACAAGTGCCAAGGCTGCAGGTGTTAAACACCTTGGGGCTAAAAGATCTGCATCTCCTTTTAAAAGTTGCAAAAGAGGTTGCATCTGTTCATTAGTAAGGCCTAAATAAGGTCATAGCCAATTCAGCATTCCTGCAAGTTTTTGGACATCATTCAAGGTCTTTACATCCAGTTTCAAATTGATAGGTTGTGGAGACACAGTTCTCTTCAGAACAATCATGCCTATATTTTTTACGTGATCTAACATTAGGGTGGACCACTGAGCCTGATGCTGAGAGCTGGCAAACTGTCCAGTACTCATCAACACATCAGGCCCATTACCAAATCGGGGATCATCTTGTGGAAAGTTCAAATTCTGCAGCCCTTGCTGTTCCGCGGCTGCACGCCAGGTGGTGTGCAAGACCGCTACTTGCACAGGTTGGAAAATGATCTGCGCCAACTGAGAAATGGAGGAAACGTGGGCCGGCACAAATGTCGATGGGAATCAGGGAGGCAGGGACCGGTCTGCCGAGGTTTCTGCCTGTCGTCCTCGGAATCGCTACCGAACATAGGTCGACGCCGTTGGGCAGATTTGGGGGCTTCGGGACACTGAGGAGTGGCGCCTGGCAAGGGGCACAAACTCTCCCCCTCCCCTGCTACCTCACCCTCTTGTCTGCTGTCTGGAGGGGGATCCGGGGGAGGTTTGGGTGGTACACGGTACACCCCCACTCACGTCTTGCTGACTTTTCAAACGTTTCACAGTATCTCTAAGCAGTCCCCATGTAATCAAAAGCCCCGACTCCTCTTTGTCCTCTTTCGCCGCAGCTTCTAACAGTTTCGATCCTAAATCCTCCCAGGTCGACACACTAAAAGCAGTCACAGCGGACACTTCTATTCCTTGTCTCTTGGCCCACAATAACATACGTCTTAACCGCAGCTCGTCTAAAGTAGTTCCACGCTTCTGTAACACTAACTTCCAGATTGACAGCACAATGGTATCTTCTTTAGATAAATTAGTCCCCATGTTGTCCCTGGTGGCTCACCTTTCCGGTGTCACATTCTCCTGGGATCTTGCAGCCGCTCGCTGCGCTATTCCACTTCACCAGGCTCTGTCTCCCTGTGGATAACTGGCTAGCTGAAAAAGGTCACATAGACATAGTCCAGCTGGCTGGACAAAAATGCACATCGCACTCAGCTTATCTGAAGTAAAGCAAAAATACACTGTCCTTGGCTGTTTTTGTTACACAATAACAAGAAGATTGTGGTCGGTAAACAATGTTGCAGGAGGGAACAGATAACTACAGAAGAGAAACTAGGGGCGTGTTGCAGAATGGCTGTGTGATCATGGCCATGACTCCCTTAAAGATCTTTGTGAAACAAAGTTAGCGTAAGTTAGCTGAAGCAGGCCTTGCAGCTATGCTGAGGCACGCTGATAAGGAAGCTGAGAAAAACACTGACCTTGTGCCTAATGTTGTAAATAACTTTGAGGAATTCGCGTAGACAAGAGAGGAAAAAAAAAATACGTAGCTAGCTATCCGCAGAAACCGCAAGTAGGAGGACGTATGAAAATGTAACCCTTTAGAGCTTAGCCAATCAGCAGATGACTTGTAGGCATAATTAACTGGAACTGTATATAAGACATAATCGCGCCGTAATAAATCGAAGCTTGCTTTATCACTCATATTGAGTCGGCTGCTTGCTTTCCCTCGCTCGTCGCAAGTGGCGCCTGAACAGGGACACCTAACCTTGTTCTTCACCGGACAGCGAGGACGGAGAAGCACTGGTAGCAGCGACCAGAGAGCAGAAGATCGGCTGATGCTGGCATCGTACCCAATCCATGCTTGAGCCCAGGATAATTCAAGAAGGGGTTTGCCATCCGTGAGCTGCTACCCAAGGGAAAAGGCTGCAACAAAGAGGACTTTAACGAGTGCACAATGGAAAAAGAGGTAGCGCTAGCACTTTTACAATGCTTTTTAGAAAAGCGGGGAGTAGGCCCTTTAAAAGATCTGGCCGGGTTAATTGCATTAGGTAAAGCAAAAGGATATTTTGCAGATCCTGAGCATATGTTTGAAGTAGAAGAATGGCGTAATTATGGGGATTGTTTATGGGATTTAGTAATAGATGATGATAAGGCAGCAAAAAAATTGATGAAATCATGGCATGAAGTAACTAATTGTATAAAAAGATATCAAGCAGAAAAGCGCCTTGCTGCAGCAGTAACAAGCCGACTTGCAAGCTCAGATCCTAATGCAGGAAAAATTATGCCATGTGAAAATTACATTCCAATACCCCCTTTATCACAAACAGTGCCCTCTGTACCACCTATAGAGCCCACTGCACCACCTCCAGACCCTTCGTGTCCTCCGCCCCCCCCCTCCGGCGCAGTAGCCTCGGGGGGGCCAGAGGGCGGGGACACATCTGACAAAAGTGCTGCTGAGGAAGAAAATAACAGTGGGCAGTCAATACAAAATTCTAAAAAAAAAAAATAAAAAAATAATTAAAAAAAAAAGGAACAAAAAAATACAGTAAACAAACTGGTGCGTTCTACACGCATTAATTGGCAAAAAATAGCACAAGAAGCAGCTGCTCAGGGAATATTTGATATTGCTGAGCAAGTCAACCCCCCACAAGCTTTCCCTGTAACGTATCAGATGAATGCCGCTAACCAAAGACAGGGAACCTGGGAGGCTTTGATTGGAAAATATTAAGTCAGTTACGTAGTACAGTGAATGAGTCAGGCCTCCACAGTGAGCCCACCAGATATACCTAACTTTATGAAAGGGCCGTTATTGTGCCAGTGTATTCTGGAGAATAGTAAGTTACACCAAAGTCATTTTAGTAACCCTGCCCTTAGATTCTTCTGTAGAAACAATGCTAGAGCGAATGAGTTGGGTGCCAGTAGGTCAGCAAGCCTTGCTAGTGGAAGCAATCCAAGCAGTAGGGAGAGATTTAGTGCAAGCCCAAAGTCAGGCTTTTGCAGCGCTTGCGCCTCTGTGCCCCCCTGGGGCTACCGCGCCCCCAAAGCCAGCAACCACCATGTGCCGAGACTTCCCCTGCTATCGATGCGGGAAGCCAGGACATACCCGTGACCGATGTCGACAACGTCAAGTGTGGTGCCAAAATTGTCAGCGAGGGACCCACAGCACCAACGTCTGTCGGCAGACAGGAAACGAGAAACCGAGCGCGAGGAGCCGCAGCGCGTCGACCCCAATTGCGACTCTTGTCACCTTCACGACACCCCCTCCAGGAGACATGACCAACTCTTATCGGCAGACACCGTGTTACAACCCGCCACCCGAAGGAGCCTCGGCCTGGACCTGGCAACAGCAGTAGATACAACATTAATTGACAACCGACCACAAAAAATCGCAACTTGTGTCCGAGGACCTCTGATAATTAATGGACAAAGTTATGATGCTCTATTATTAGGGCGGTCTTCTGGTAGGTTAAAAAGACTGTTGCAAAGTGTGTTGCTTATAGTAATAATTGTTATCATTGGATTTATATGTTTAAGCTGTGCTCTCTCTTGTATTCAAAAATTAATCGAGCGTGTAACTGGACAAGTTTTGCTTGCGCAAAGAGAAAAAGGGGGAAATGTTGCAGAATGGCTGTGTGATCATGGCCATGACTCCCTTAAAGATCTTTGTGAAACAAAGTTAGCGTAAGTTAGCTGAAGCAGGCCTTGCAGCTATGCTGAGGCACGCTGATAAGGAAGCTGAGAAAAACACTGACCTTGTGCCTAATGTTGTAAATAACTTTGAGGAATTCGCGTAGACAAGAGAGGAAAAAAAAAATATGTAGCTAGCTATCCGCAGAAACTGCAAGTAGGAGGACGTATGAAAATGTAACCCTTTAGAGCTTAGCCAATCAGCAGATGACTTGTAGGCATAATTAACTGGAACTGTATATAAGACATAATCGCGCCGTAATAAATCGAAGTTTGCTTTATCACTCATATTGAGTCGGCTGCTTGCTTTCCCTCGCTCGTCGCAGGGGCGGGCTTGGTATTTAGGCAACTAACCAATAATGAGCTTAACTTTTGTAATATGTATGAGCTAATTATAACAAGGCATAAAAGATGACTGTAAGGCACAATAAATGAAGTCTGCTGATCACCCATATTGAGTGACTGTGTCTTCCCTCCATTGCGACAAATGGCACCCGAACAGGGACCCTAGAGAGGGCTGAACCTGCGAGCCACGAGTCGACGGAGATCGGGTACCGGTCCTGAAAGCAGCGCAGGAGGCGGAAGGGCACAGTCCCCACACCCGGGAGCACCTACAGAGGGTCCCGCCAGCCACGCGTCGCCGAAGTCTCGCAAAGGCTGCAACAGCGCTGACGACGGTGATATGGAGAAATAGTGTGAAATGGGGACAATGGACATCGAATGTGATTGTATAGGTCTGCTCGAGGAATGTGGGTATGGTGACTAGTCATGGGTGCGGTGTCTGGTCACATAGGCACACAGCCTTGAGGAGACGCCTGCCCTTCTTCCTCTAACAAAGGGGAGACGCCTGCCCTTCTTCCTTTAACAAAGGGGCTATTTAAAAAAGAATGAGAAAAGGATGAGAGATATTCCAATGCTATCTAGAGGGAGGGAGTGCTAAGTCTCCTTGCTGGAGAAGATGGGATAGTCACAAGAACATGAATCACCTACAAACCTGCAAGACCACCACATTCCAGGCAAAGGACTGATAAGCTAATTAACATACGAAGCGAGAGTAAGCGGGTTTAGGTAAGGAATATGTATAGGCGTTAATTGAATATTCATTTGTTTTATTGTAAAAATGTGAGATGGTTCGTCACTTCGGGCATGCACGCTTGTGGAGGAGCGATCCCCCGTGCATCTGCGCGCAATAAACATACCTACTTTATAACTTTCAAGTTATAGAGTCTAATTCCGCACGTCAACGATATGGAGAGACAAGCGACGTATGATTTGCTCAAATGCTTTTTAGAAAAATGGAGCATTCGGGGCATAGATTGTAAAAAGGAATTACCAGGGTTATTAGCGTATGGGGTAGCGAGGGGTCATTTTGGGAATCCGGATACGTTTTTTGAGCATCCAGAGTGGCGTAATTATGGGGACACACTGTTTGCCAAAGTAATAGCCGACAATAAAACAGCTAAAAAACTGATGAAACCGTGGCAAGCTGTCGCTAATGCCCTTTTGCAACATCGAGCCTAACAGAGAGCGGCTGCTGCTGCCTCTGGGCGGCTGGGAGTTGCAAGCGGGACTGCAATAGCCACACAGCAGGGGGAATCGGCTTCCCCCCCCCGATTGCCCGCTGCCTCCCTCGGTGCGTACGCTGACGGTTCAACAGGGGACTGCGGGAAGGTGGGACCAGTCGCCCTTCCCGTCGCTGCCCTCTTCGAATCCCTCAGCCCCTCCGTCGGGGAATGATGACATAAGCGAGGAAATAGACCGTAAAAACCCGGTAGAGAGTAGGGAATGTACAAATCCTTTTGCGGACTGTCTTCAGGTTGCCCAAAATAGGCAAAAGGTCTGGAAGCAGATAGCAGAAAGCGCTATGCTTGAGGGTGAACGCGATTTTGCCGCGGGAATTGTGCATGAGGCTTTCCCAGTCACGTATTCACAGCCAGATGCGCAGGGGAATATCACGGTTTCTATCACTAACTTAGATTGGAAATTATTAACTCAGCTACGGGCTATGGTGAGTGAGTCAGGTTTGAAAGGGGAACCCACCAGGCAAATGTTAGATTATATTTGGGGAACTAATATCTTACTCCCGAGTGACATACGCAGTATAATGAAGTTAATCTTGAGCCAACATCAGCAGCTTCTGTTTAACGCTCATTGGCAGGCTGCTTGTCAGGAATCGATAGCAGTGGTTAGACAGCCAGGGGACCCACTGCATGGGGTTACTCTACAGGAGCTGATGGGTTTAGGACCCTATTTTCGAACCGAAGCTCAGGCACTGATGGGACCGGATAAGGCAAAGGAAGCGATGAGGCTAGCTAGACTAGCGCTTGACCGTATAAAGGAACCTGGGGGAATCCCTTCATATATGGGAATCAAGCAGGGAAGAGAGGAGCCATTTGGGTTATTTATCGATCGGGTAGCAAACGCCATACAGGCGGCTGGGGTGCAAGACTATCTCAAAGGCTCCATTTTAAAGCAGTGTGCCATACAGAATTGTAACCCAGCCACACGTAACATCCTAGCTACGCTACCAGGGACATGGACCATAGAAGAAGCTTTGGAAAGAATGGCACAAGTGCCAGTCGGGCCCCAGGCTATGTTAGTCGAGGCAATAAAAAAACTAGGGAGTGCTTTAAAAGAGCAGGCGCAGGCTACCCAAAGTCAGGTCTTGGCAGCCCTTGCTCCTTTGCAAGCCTTTGCTGGGCGATCAAATGCCCGCGGCCCATCTCGTCTACGGTGCTTCCGTTGCGGTGTCACCGGACACATGAGATGGGACTGCAATGTCAAACGAAGCTGCTTGTCGTCGATCAGGAAACGGGCGACCCAGCAGGAAGAGCCACCCCGCGCCGACACAAAAAGCGGCTGCTTGCCCA
Source organism: Falco cherrug (assembly GCF_023634085.1). Lineage (NCBI taxonomy): Eukaryota > Metazoa > Chordata > Aves > Falconiformes > Falconidae > Falco > Falco cherrug. The sequence goes on along the minus strand of NW_026599288.1, from coordinate 2,442,194 downwards.
GCAGCACAAAATCCTTTCCTCTCCGACCCGCAACCAGCGGAAGCCTCGGCTTGGACCTGGCAACAACAGTAGATTGTACCCTATTGGACTCAAAGCCTACAAAACTTGCTACTGGCATACAAGGACCAATTTGTATAAGCGGACAAGCTGTTGGAGCATTACTCATAGGGCGTTCATCAGCCACCATGTTGGGACTCAATGTTTTGGTGGGACTGATTGATAAGGACTTTCACGGAGAAATTCATATTATGGCTCAGACGCTGTTTCCCCCACTCTTTATACCTAAAGGGACCAAGATAGCCCAGTTGATTCCACTACTGCATCTTGCGGGCACCCTCCAACCATTGCAAGAACAACCTCGAGGACAAGGTAACTTTGGGTCTACGGGACAAATGGCTTTACTGACTATTGGCTTGCGTCAACGACCACGGCGATCGGTCACGGTGCAGTATGGAGACCAGACACTCTCGATTACTGTGCTGTTGGATACTGGCGCTGATGTCTCTATAATCAGTGCACACAAATGGCCGGCGCATTGGCCAACCTGTACGACCAGTGCCACAGTTGCAGGAGTAGGAGGATTGACCCTCGCTCACAAATCCCCCCTTCTACGATGAACTATAGCTGACAAAGTTATAAATTGTTGTGTCTTGATTATTCCACTGCCTGAGGGGGTGCATGCTTTGATAGGCCGTGATATCTTGGCCCAAATGGGGATGGTCCTCACTTCAGACCTCCCTTTCTAGGAGCGGCCATTGCTTGGACTTTCCCGATCCCACTCCGATGGAAGACAGAGGAACCAGTGTGGATAGAGCAGTGGCCGTTAAAAAGGGAAAGTCTAGAACAGGCGCATGAACTGGTTAAAGAGCAGTATCAACAAGATCATTTGCGTCTGTCAACGAGCCCCTGGAATACCCCCATCTTTGTTATCAAGAAAAAGTCTGGAAAATATCGATTGCTTCTGCGAGCGGTAAACAAACAGATGTATGATATGGGGGCCTTACAACCCGGTTTACCCAACCCAGCTATGATACCGAAAGGGTGGCATTTACTCATTGTAGATTTGAAAGACTGCTTTTTCACAATTGCTTTACATGAAGATGATAAGCGCAGATTTGCCTTTACCTTACCTGCGATCAACCGGGAGGGACCGGATCAGCGCTTTGAATGGACGGTCCTCCCTCAAGGAATGAGAAATTCGCCCACCTTGTGTCAACTCTATGTTGCTGCCACACTACAACCTTTGCGACAATGCTGGGCTAAGACTTTAATCTACCATTATATGGATGACATCTTGTTAGCACAGCCGACACCCTTCTCTTTACAACAAAAACAGGTTTTAACAGAACAACTCAAGCATAGAGGCTTGGTAGTAGCACCCGAAAAGGTGCAAGAATCAAGCCCCTGGAAGTATCTGGGGTGGCACATTACTGATACAACAATTCAGCCTCAAAAGTTGTCACTCCTTCTGGATATCCGAACCCTTCACGATGCCCAACGACTGCTTGGTGATCTGCAATGGCTCCGACCTGTAGTGGGCATCCCCAATGAACTATTAAATCAACTACGCCCCCTGTTGAGAGGGACAGATCCCTCAACCCCAGTACAGCTTACTGAACAGCAAGAACAAACATTACAACAAATAGCATCAATGGTGACTACGCGCTCCACGCATCGGCGTGTTGTAGGGTTACCCATCGATTTGACTATCTTATGTGGCACTCAGTACCTCATGGGTGCTCTAACACAGCAAAAAATAAAAACGGAGGAGAAAGGGGAGTACACCACCATCGTATTGGAATGGATAGCTCCCCCGCTGCAACCACGATGCACAATACAAGACAAAATTTCTACGCTGTCGGAGCTGATCAAGAAAGGTCGCTGTCGTATCTTACAGGTGGATGGCACTCCTCCTGGCACGATATGGGTGCCGATGAGACACGTCGACTTGGAGTGGTACTTGCAGAACTCTGAGGAACTGCAGGCTGCATTACTCCACGATGGAGCAGCGATAATAGTGAAACCACTCCCATCGCCCATCCTGTCGTGGATGGAGAACATGGGCTGGATTGTTAAGCCGAAGCGATCCAGCCAGCCTATCCCGCATGCTCTTACAGCCTTTACTGATACGGGTCGACGCTCTAGGACCGCTGCCATAACGTGGAAAGATGAGCAAGGGTGGCAATGCCAAATTCTACAAGCGCAGCCAAAGGATTCCCTACAGACGCTAGAACTCTTTGCAGTGCTCTGGACATTTATTAGATGGAGAGATGTCCCACTGAACGTAGTCACAGATTCTCTCTATGTTGCCGGCATAGTCAGCCGGATTGAAGATGCAAGCGTGCGTGATTTAAAGAATCAATGCTTGACAGAACTGCTTGTGAGCTTGCAGCTTGCAATCGCACAGAGATCGGAATCGTATGCGGTGATCCATATCCGAAGCCATCAGTGGGAAGGCGGCCTCAGAGAGGGCAATGCTCGAGCTGATCATCTCGTCACAATTGCTACTGAACCCCCATTAGCACCACATTGTCGAGCCCGAGAAGCCCATTCGATCTTCCATCAAAATGCGAAGGGGCTGGCACGAGCCTACAAACTCTCTATGGAGGAGGCTCGGGCCATTGTGAAGGCTTGCCCTATATGTAGTCACCATAACTCAGGCTTAGGGCTCGGTTGCGGGGTCAACCCACGAGGACTAAAGTCTAATGATGTTTGGCAGATGGATGTTACTCATGTTCCTGCATTCGGTCGATTGAAATATGTGCATGTTACTATAGACACCTATAGCCATATGTTATGGGCCACACCACAGCCCGGGGAAAAGGTCCGGGACATGCGCCGGCATTTAACTAGTTGCTTTGCTGTTTTAAGGGTGCCTATTACTATTCAAACTGATAACGGTGCTGCATATGGTAGCGGATTACTTAAACGCTTTATGCAAATGTGGAATATTAAACATGTTACTGCAATCCCTCATTCTCCAACTGGACAAGCAATCGTAGAGCGGGCTAACGGGACGCTAAAACGTTATATAGAAAAGTTCAAAGAGATTCAGGATGTAAAAGAAAGGGTAGAGAAGGCTCTTTTTGTGCTTAATCATTTGTGTGTATTTGGGGACAGTAATGAGCCACCTATAATAAGGCACCACGCTGGCTCAGAACCCCCCAGGCCACCACACATGAAAGTACTGTATAAGGATGCAAAAACAGGACAATGGGTAGGTCCTGTGGAGGTGATTTATGTGGGGCGTGGTTATGTCTGCATTTCTACCGATTCAGGCACTATTTGGGTTCCCAGCCATTGGGTAAAACCTGCTGTAGAGCACGCTGGAGGAGCTCGACGCGAGAACGCTGCTTCGCCTGCACCTTGCGAAAGGCCCTGTTCTGGAACCTATTCGACATCTGTTCCGATCCCACATACAGGGGACCACGCATGAAAAACTCAAACTTTTGACAGCAAAGATACAATCTCATAGCAAATGGGATTATTATTTTTGATCATTATTGTAATAGTTTTAGTAGTGCTTAGCTGTGTATTTTCCTGTGTTAAAACGCTGTTATTGAAAATGGTCAACCAAGCCTATGTCACCCAAAATAAAAACGGGGGAATTGTGGATAACTGGCTAGCTGAAAAAGGTCACATAGACATAGTCCAGCTGGCTGGACAAAAATGCACATCGCACTCAGCTTATCTGAAGTAAAGCAAAAATACACTGTCCTTGGCTGTTCTTGTTACACAATAACAAGAAGATTGCGGTCGGTAAACAATGTTGCAGGAGGGAACAGATAACTACAGAAGAGAAACTAGGGGCGGGCTTGATATTTAGGCAACTAACCAATAATGAGCTTAACTTTTGTAATATGTATGAGCTAATTATAACAAGGCATAAAAGATGACTGTAAGGCACAATAAACGAAGTCTGCTGATCACTCATATTGAGTGACTGTGTCTTCCCTTCGTCACGACATCTCCCCAGCAACCCATTGGTCACAGTCTCAAGATCTCCTTCTGACACCACTTATTCGGGGTCACGTCGGGATCACCAATCGTAGTGATGCAAGTCGAGACGGACTGAAAAACACTATATCAGTGTGGCTGGGTTCAGACAAAATGGCCTTTATTGTTTTGTCATACTGCTTATATAACTTAGATAGTACAGGTGTCAGACACTGATAGGCTTTCTGTCTTCTTCTTCTTGCTTGCTATTTGCTCTTGCCATTACATCCATATGCTGCGGTTTTAAGTTCCAGGTTTTCACATCCTGTTTACATGCTTGACATTTTTGTGGCTGTCTTAAGGGTACATGACTAAGTCTTCAAGGTCAGCTAACTCATCTGCAGACCCGCTGCAGACCCCTACACTCCAGTCTTCTAGCTCTCAGGCTATGCACAGTGTAAGATAGAGCAAAAAACATCGGTTTGATTTTCATACACCTGGCTCACATCATAAGCTGGAACCAAGGATGCCCCCATTCCCCTCTTTTTTTTTCCTGAAAGTACCTGAACCTGTCCATTATCTGCACTAAAATGTAATCAGTACAAATATACCAACAAACCCTACATGTAAATATGCAGATCAAAAGTTCTTCAACATAGTATCAAACAAAGTTAAGAGAATTTTTTTTACATGGGATAATTACAACTACATATAGTCATGCTTGCAGATGCTTTCTTTGTGAGGACTGTATTTTCCCCTGCATGCACAAAGTTGCACTACCCAAACTTGTGGGGAACTCAGGCTTTTAACTAAGGAAAACATTTGTTTAAATACTTCCCTCAAGCAAGGTGTCAGCAGGAGCTCTGACCACCTATCCTTAAAGGCTATTATGAATACTTTGAATCCAAATAAACACAAACACCTTCTGCATAAGCCCTTGAAAACCAGTGTAAAATTGTACTGCAACTGACTGACTCAAGTAAGCTGCTGACATAATGTAAGAGTTCTTTTTATTTTTTAAGTCTTTTCTGTACTAACATATATCTGGAAAAAAATTTCAGGCTATCTTCAAAATTAAAAATAATAAAAGATGTCTTACAATGGTTTAATCAATTTACCTGGCTTTGAAACTACCTGAGATCTGAGCATCTGGTGGGTTCTAAACATTCGCAAACACAGCATCTTTGCAGAATGCACCTTAGGTGGTAAAATACTGCCAAAACCAGGAGTTGAGCACCCACTAACAGCAATACGCAGAAGGCTCGCCATTTCACCCAGACCTCACAACAAACTCCTTGCCATGTATGGAATCCCTGCTGCACATGTAAAACCAAAGCAAGATTTATTAACGATACTCGACAGAAGGTATGTAAACTCAGCAGCTTAAGTCCAGTCAACTGGCACTAGCCACAGGATAATAATTTTTCCCCACCTTTTCTTTTTAGCTAGAAAAGAAAATCCACTGTTTTTCCAAAGTAAGGCAAATATCAAAGTGAAACAATAAGCCCATGAGAGAATAGACATTACAAGTTGACCTACAGATTTATATTTCTGTGACAAGACTGTATTCTCTTTACACCATTGCTCTAAACAAGCAACTCTGACAAGTGAAATCTCCTGTACCCCAAGGAACCAGACAAACAAATCAAACCCCCACCAGAGCTCCCAAAGGAGTTACCCTGATCGGGACAACAGCTTACAAGCGTCAGGAGACATACCAAAGCAGGCACTTGGTGCGGGAAAGTCATCACCGGGGAAAGTGGAGCCGCGGGGAGCGGGCAGGGGGAGCCAGTGCACGCTCCCCACCGGCTACCTAGCTGCCCTTGCTAGCAGGCTGTCGGCGGAGGGAAGGACTCCTCACTTAGAATCCCGCCGCGTTTATGGAAGCACTAACGCACTGTCCCGTCCCTCCCCATGGCTCACGACGACGGCGGCGGCAGCCCATCGCTCCCAGCCCCCAAGGCAGCGGCCCCATTTCACTACCGCCGCTATTTATAGCCCGCAGCCACTAACTGATCTTGGGCAGGCAGCTCGCCCTCCGCCGCTCCCCACAGCCACAATGGCCAGCGGCCACCCAGGGGAAACCCGGAGCCGCCACCTCTCTGCTCCCCCCACCTGGGAACCCCTTGTTCCTTGTCTCCTCCACACCTCCACCTGCTCTTCGTTCCCACCACTTCCTGGGCACTGCGAAAGCGGTACACCACAGCCTTCCCCTCAGCAATGGACACCTCCCGCCCAGCACCAGGAGAAAGCAAAGGTACCCCCACTCACCACCACAACCCACCACACCACAAAACAACACACAGGTGACCAACCGACCTTGTGGCGAGGCAGTCCCGCTGCCAACCCATAAAGTGAGGGGAACATGAAGGTTGAAGCGGGTGGGTCATGTGGCATCCCTCTTCCCACTCTGGAAGGGGATAGCGGGGGATGCTAGTCACATGGCACCTGCGTGTCGCTGGTGGCTTGTGCTTCAGGTGCCCACGCACGGTGGAGGGGTGGCCCGGCCGCTCTCTGCAATATGGGAGGATAAAAGAAAAAGAGGAACTCTTGCAACTTTATAAATACTAATATATGAATCAATAAAGAGAATGTGCTGTTAAAGAGACAGTTTACAGAGAACAGCTTATTAGGTTGCCTACACTATTGCCTGTATATGTTGTCCTATTTCACACAATCTGTAATTTCTAGGTATAAATTTGGCTTTTTTATTTATGATTGTAACTTAATTATCTATGCAACTGATACAAATCTGTGTGCACCTGGGGCAACAACTTGCCTCAATTTATACAATCAAATGTTGCATATACATAAGGTTTTAAAATACTCCTATACATATTCATGACATATCCACCCCCACCCCACCCCACCCCCACTTCATATTAAAATTAGTTCCAATAAGTCATTTCCATAAGTCCCTCCCAACTGTGCTTGCATGGTGCCTCTTGGTGGGGGTTGTAGGGGTCGTGGGGATGAAGGCTTGGTAGTCTCCCTTGCTCTGAACTTTTTACCTTCTCTCTTCGCACAGACTCGGTTGTTCCTTTGTCTTTATCCAAACTATAGAGTTGGGTTTAGCTAGTTCTTATCAGGAACTGTCCTTCATGAGGAACTGCAGACTCCTTGCTTCAGTTATTTTACACAATGGTTAGTAAAACAAAGCATTATTTATCAACAACAATCTAGGTAATCGTTAAGCAATTAGATCTACTAAAATTTCTTTAACCCCTTCCCTCAGTTCCCCCTTTTCTAGAAAATTAGTACATTCCTTTACTATACCTAATCTAGTATATTGTTTCTTTGTCTAACATTTTTTCAAAATATTTGTTGGAGTCTAGTTTCCGTCGTAATTGATTCTCCTTCCATTCACTATAGGAAATAAGGTTGTCCATATAAAATTTCAAAGGGGCTCAGTCCTCAGTCCTTCCCTTGGTCTAGTTCGTATGCGCAGAAGGACTAAAGGAAGAGACTGAGGCCAGGCCAAGTTTGTTTCTTGTCCCAATTTCACAATTTGTTGCTTGATCAAATGGTTCATTTTTTCTACTTGGCTACTCGACTGAGAGCGATATGGGGTGTGAAGTTACCAATCTATACCCAAATGTTGGCTAATTTGCTGTACCACCTTTGAGATAAAGTGTGGTCCTCTGTCAGAGGATATGGTTGCAGGAACCCCAAATCATAGTATTATCTCTTGTACCAATATTTTGGTTACCTCCTGAGCCCTGGCTGTTCTGGTCAGGAATGCTTCTGGCCAACCTGAAAAGGTATCGGTTAATACTAATAAATATCAAAAACCCCTTTTTCTTGGGGGTTCTGTAAAATCAATCTGCCATTGTTGTCCAGGTCCATTGCCTTTTCCAGTTTGGCCCATCTCTGGCCTGGGATTATTCTTGGAATTAGTCTGGAGGCAAAGATCACACTGTTGAGTCACAAGTCTCACTGTGGTGTATAAGTTTCTGGCCACAATTTCTCTGATTAACTGTTTATACAAAGCCTTTGCCCCCCAATGTCTTTTTCGATATTCCTCCCTTACTAAATGTCAATTAGGCAAGAGAGAATAATTAATTTTCCCTGTTGGGTGTAAGCCCACCCTTCTTTATTATATGATCATTCTAAGTCTGTAATAAGCTTTTGATCTTCCTTGTTATACTCTGGCTTACCTTCTAGAGAGATTCGCCCGTCAGGGATCAAAGCCCCTTCTGTTTGTACTTCTGTTTTAGCTATTTGTTTTGCCTCTATGTCTGCCAGCTCATTTCCTTTTTCCAATTCTGAGCTCACTTTCTGGTGTGCCTTAATGTGCATGATCACCACTCTCTCGGGAAGCTGGACAGCTTCGAGCAGTTTCAAGATTTCTTTTGCATGTTTGATGTTTTTCCCTTGAGAGTTCAAGAATCCTCTTTCTTTCCAAATTGCTCTGTGTGCGTGTACAACCCCGAAAGCATATCTTGAGTCTGTGTAAACTTTCACAACTTTGCCTTGGACTAATTCCAAGGCGTGTGTTAGAGCAATTATTTCTGACTTCTGTGCAGAGCTGTTCGTGGGCAAAGTGACTCTATTATTTCTTGACTGGTGGTAATGGCATATCCTGCATGTCTCTTACCACCCAGGACATAGCTGCTTCCATCAGTGAACCAGTTTTCTCTGTTTTCCATAGGGCTGTCTTTCAAGTCTGGGCGACTCACATACGTTGCTTCAATGGTTTCCAGGCAGTCATGATGTACTGGTTTTCCTGTGTTCCCACTGAGGAAAGAAGCTGGGTTGACAATGTTAGTAACTATAATTTCCACATTGTCCTGTTCTACCAGTATGGCCTGGTATCTCAGGAATCTCTGTGGAGAAAGCCAGTGCCCACCCTTTGCTTCCAGCACCGCAGATACTGTATGGGACATCAAAACAGTCATTTTCTGGCCCAGGGTAAATTTTTGAGCTTCTTAGATGTTTAGTATTACAGCTGCAACCACTCGCAGGCATCCAGGCCAACCCTTAGCAGTTGCATCCAGCGGCTTGGAGAAGTAGGCAACCGCTCGTCGATATGGACACAGATCTTGTGCTAATATTCCCAAGGCAATTCCCTGTTCTTCATGGGAGAAGAGGAAAAATGGCTTACTCACATCTGGTAGCCCTAAAGCTGGGGCTGACATCAGAGCCTTTTTCAGCTGTTCAAAGGCCTGCGTGGCTTCCTTATTCTATTCAAGGTGTTTCTGCTCAGTGGTTATTAGTGCATATAGTGATTTAACAAGCAGTCCATAGTTATAGATCCATAGTCGGCACCACCCAGTCATTCCCAAAAATTTTTGTAACTCTTTCACTGTCTGAGGTCTCTGATTTTGGTATATTGCCTCTTTGCAGGCCTGTCCCAAAGTCCTTTGCCCAGCACTAATTTCATAGCCCAAATAAATCAATTTTACGCTGCATTATCGGGCCTTCTTTTTAGACGTTTGGTACCCTTAGAGCCCCAGGAAATTCAGTAGACTCACCGTCCAGATCATACAACTATCTTCTGTCTTGGTGGCGATCAGTATATCATCCACATATTGTAGCAATTTCCTGTCTTTGGACGGGAGTTCCCAGGATTCCAAGTCCTTTGCAAGCTGATTGCCAAAGATGGTGGGGCTGTTTTTAAATCCTTGTGGCAACACTGTCCAAGTGAGCTGGGGTTTACGACCACTTTTGGGATTTTCCCATTCAAATGTAAGTAACTTCTGGCTGGCTTCATGGAGAGGGAGGCAAAAGAAGGCATCCTTCAGGTCTAAAACAGTAAACCATGTTAATTCAGGAGTCAATACAGTCAACAAGGTATATGGATTTGCTACCTCTGAATAGAGATCTTAAGTTATTTTGTTTACAGCCCGCAAATCCTGAACCACTCGGTATGACCCGTCAGGTTTGCGAACAGGTAATATGGGAGTGTTAAAATCTGATTCACATTCTTTTAGCAATACCAATTGTAGGAAATTTTCAATCACTGGCTGGATTCCTTCTCTATCTTCTTTTTTTAGGGGTTACTGCTTAACTCTTACCAGGTGTCAGCCTTCTTTGAGCCTAACTTCAACAGGTAGAGCATTCTTCGCCCTTCCAGGTACACTGGTGGCCCATACCCCAGGGTATACCTGGTTTAAAATTTCTTGGCTAATTTTTCCTCCTGCAGAGAGGCTGGATAAAGATAAACTCAATATCTGAATGTATTGTTGATCTTTTACTTCCAGAGTAATTTCCCCTTATTCAGAGTTGTAAAAGGGTATTATAACCCATTGACCCATTAAGTGGACACTTTGCTTCATTTTCCAATTTATATAAGGGCCACCACTGATTGCAGTATTTAATAAGGGTCTTTTTACTCTCTGTACCTCCAGTCCTGACAATGTCTTTCCAATGAGCAAGCACACAGCCCAAGGGACTCTTTTTTTCAAAATTCCGCCTTGAGTGTTACCCATATTCTAACCTTTTATTAATTTTTTTTACTCGGATTCCAGCTACTCTTCTAATAAGTTTCCACACAAACTGCTTCTTGCACTTCTTTATAGTTTTCTCCCAATCCTTTTCCCAAACGTCCCAAATTTCTGGAATCAAATTTTCTCTTCCACACACTAAATTAATTATTTTGGGGTTTTGTAGGACTGGTGATAGGGTGGGGTGACAATACCCAAAGCACTTCAGTCACTCTGCTTTCTGCCTTTTAGAGCTACAACACCAGCGCCTTTCACAAAAATAGCACTTCAATAAGACCCAGGCTGGGTGCCAACCAGTGTACCTATTATCATAGCTTCTTATATTACCACAAACCAGACAAGGAGTCACCCCAATTATATCATGATTCTGTTCTCCCTGTGGGGGTTATGTAAGCCCCTTTTAAATAATATTGTTTGTTTCCCCTATTTATCCAATGTCCTCCCTCATTCAAATATTCCCAGGGTTCCAACCTATACCACTGGAGGAGTGATTCCCTTTGTCCTGTCCTGTTATCAACATAAAGAGACATTCATTCATTCATTCATACACTATTAAAGACATGGTACACTCATACAAAAAAAAGACTATGAACAAAATTCCCAGGTATTCAAACCATACAGTTAGCATCCATCTAGCAGCTGCAAATATAACATGTAAAGTGATTTTATCACAATTTTGAGAGGTCCGCTTACCCTTCTTCTGTTTCTTATATACCAGTCATTAGCAGGTTCGTCCTGGCACCCGACACTGGGATGCAGAGGTGACCTCGGATTTGCTTAGCCTGTCAGCAAATCCCTGTTACCATGCAGGGTACCCTCTTCCTGTACTGGGACTATGCTGCACACCAGACGTCTCTGCATGATTTACCAGCTGTCCCAGCCACGGGCACGACTTACAGGCCCCCTCTACTAAAATATACCATTTCGCTTCTGCGGCTTCAGGAGATTGTTGTCTACTCCCGCGGTGAGCAGCTGGTAGGAGAGGCTCCTTGGAGGAAAGTACTCGGGGCATGCCCAGGGGTGTCCGCTCCAAAGTTGATCTTGCGGCCTGAGCAGAGATCCTCCTATATGGCTCACCAAAACTGACTGACATGCGGAATCAGACTCCACAATCTATCAGACTGTAAAGTAGGTATGTTTATTCAGTGCTGGGCAGCACATGGGGGGGGGGGGGGGAAGGGAGGGGTAGTCCCAAAAAAGCCGTGCGCACCTGGAGCAACAACTTGTCTCAATTTATACAATTGTTACCGATTAGTTAATAAGTTAAAATTGATTGATTTTATTTGATTAATTAATTGATTTTATAAAATCATATAATAGAATTAAAATATAGAAGGCTAAGGAAAAAAAAATTTATAGGAAACTTGCGTCTACGCAATAAGAGACGTTATGGAATCTTTTGTACGTCTTGTACCAAGGCTAGAAGAAGGGCCTGGAACTATTGTAATAACTCTAGGGTTGAAAGGTTCCATTGTATTTAACCAGTCTTCTGTATGCAGAGGTGTATTGAAATGTCAGAATATGAGATTAATGGGAACTGGGGAGAGTCGACTGGAACAGCTTGTAGGTGCCTGCCAAGAAACTGTGAACTTTAGTAAAAGGTAATTCCGGCAGGGGGAGATCGCGACCACCGACTCATATACCACCTACCCAAATCGTACCCTAGACCCATTTCTAGACCTTTCTAAGCTTTACTGCGCATAATCGGATATAGGAGGAGAGTATGTAAATGATTTAAGGGAAATGTTATGATTATGTATGAATAATTAATGAATATGTATGAATAAGTTCTATATATGGAATCTGATTTTGGGACCTGGTGTGCGTTGATCGTGAGAGGACTCGCTCACGCACCCGGCCGTCAATAAAGAAGTGTCTGCTTATCTACATCACATTGGTGTCGATAAGTTCTTCATTCCGAGATTTCGGTAACAGTTTTGGCAACCCAGATGGGACCTCGCTGAAGGAGACCGGAGGAGTCGGGGACCTGATCGGTTCCGGCCGGCACCGAGGATTTCTTGGGGACACCCATAGATCCCCGATCCGTAAGGCTCTTCGCGACGTTCCCTGGATATTTGGTAAGACACTTCTTTTTTTTTTAATTGTAGTAAGTGGGTGGGAGTCCCACTAAAGTAAGTAAGTAAGTAAGTAAGTGCACTGGAGAAAGTGGGGGGGAGTCCCACTATAATAATTGTATGGGAAAGAGTGGGAGGGAGTCCCACCAGTGGGTTGGAGTCCCACTGAGTAAGTCTACCTGTCAGACGCGGTGAAAGAGCTGCGCAGGGTAGGACTAGGAGTCTGCCCGTAAGACATAAGCGAAAGCTATTGCAGGGTTGGACTAAAAGGATCCTTGTGGAAGTGGAAGCCTAGGCGTCTGCCCGTAAGACATAAGCGAAAGCTATTGCAGGGTTGGACAAAAGTGCAGACAAGAGAAACTATATGCTATAGTGTTCTCTAAGGTAGTGCCTCTAACAAGAAGTTAGAAGAAGTTTTTGGTGTTCTGTGTTGTTTTGTGAGTTTGTGTATTGAGAAGAAAATTAAGAGGTATAATATTGTGTTATATGTTTGTTTAAAGTAACTGTGGGAAAGTGTGAGCGTGGCTGTAAGAGTGAGACTGTGGAGTGTGGATCCGCGGATCGGAGTGATAGAGTTGAATAATTGTGTATTGTACTGTGGGTAATTACACCATGGCAACTAAGTTAACTCGGTTGTTTAAAAGTAAAAGCTTGGGTAATCTTGTGTTAAATGATAAAATCCCGAAAAATTCTCCATTGGGATGTTTACTGGCGCATTGGGGGGATTTATATGAGGATTTGCCAAAGAGCCAGATGATTGAATATTGTACTAATTGGTGGCCACTATATATATATTAGAAGATCAGGAAAAGTGGCCCACGAATGGGACACTGAATTATAACACTATTTTGCAGTTAATGCTGTATTGTAAAAGAGAAGGGAAATGGAATAAAATGCCAAATGTGGATTTGGTTTTTTTATTTAAGACAAAGAAAGGATTGGCAGGATGAATGTAAGCTAACTATTAGAGATAATTTGGTAATAGCTATAACTTCTGATAATAAGAAAGTGGAAAAAAAAAATGTTGTTTAAATTGTGAGGTTGGGAGTGGATACAGGAGCAACATTTTTTTATTAAAAACCTGTAAAGGAAAAACTGGAACAAAAACAGGCCATTCCTGCAACCCCTGGATTTGAAATTTGGAAATAAAATAATTACACATGAATTTTTGTATGTACCAGTATGTCCGGTACCCTTCCTAGGAAGAGATTTGTTATCTAAATTAAATGCACAGATTGTTTTTGACGAAGGAGAACTTTTCTTGAAAATACCTGCGTCAAAAACGGGAGAAATCCTGATGATACAAGAAAAGGTAAAGGAACAAGAAATTCCACCGGAGGTGGATTTGGCAGTGATCCCTACTGTATGGGAAACAAATATTCCTGGTAAATTGAAACTAGCAGAACCTGTTAAAATAGATTTGAAGGAAGGCACAGGAACAGTGAGAATTAAACAATATTCAATCAAACCAGAAGTGAGACAGGAATTGAAGAAATTGATTGATAAATTTTGGGAGTATAAAATTTTGGAAGAATGTGAATCTGAGTATAATACTCCTATTTTACCAGTCAGAAAACCTTCGGGTGAATATAGACTGGTACAAAACTTGAGAGCAGTAAATCAAATAGTTAAGGATATTTATCCTGTGGTAGCAAACCCTTATACACTGTTAACAGCATTGAGGGAGAATTATCAGTGGTTTACAGTGCTCGATTTAAAAGATGCTTTCTTTTGTATACCTTTGGAAAAGGGAAGCAGAAAACTGTTTGCTTTTGAATGGGAAAATCCTCAAACCAGGCAAAAGATGCAGCTGACATGGACTAGATTACCCCAAGGATTTAAAAACAGTCCAACTATTTTTGGAAATCATTTAGCAAAGGAATTTGAAATCTGGAAACAGGACAAACCAAGATCTGGGCATTTATTTTTACAATATGTGGATGATATATTGATTGCTATAGAAGAAAGATTTATTTGTATACAGGTGACTATTGACCTTTTGAATTTCCTGGGACTAAATGGGTATAAGGTATCCAGGAAGAAAGCCCAAATAGCCTGCCAGACTGTGATATATCTCGGCTTTGAGATTTAAAAGGACAACGGCAGTTAGGAAAAAATCGCAAAGAAGCTATTTGTAGTATACCTGAGCCGAGAAATATTCATGAACTCAGAGCATTTTTGGGAATGACTGGGTGGTGTCGCCTTTGGATCATGAACTATGGGCTAATAGCTAAACTGCTGTATGAGGCCCAAAGGAACTCTCCCTTTGTATAGGGCCCACAACAACAAAAGGCTTTTATAGAGTTGAAACGTGCCTTAATGTCTGCACCTGCCTTGGGACTGCCGGATCTAACCAAAGATTTCCAGCTGTTTGTGCATGAAAGACAGCACCTTGCACTGGGCGTGTTAACCCAGAGGATAGGAAGCTGGAAACAACCAGTCGGATATTTCTCTAAACAACTGGACACAGTGAGTAAAGGGTGGCCAAACTGCCTTTGAGCAGCGACCGCAATAGTGATGCTCATACAAGAAGCTCGGAAATTGACTTTGGGAAGAACAATAACAGTCTATGTTCCACACATGCTGATAACTGTCCTAGAACAGAAGGGGGGACACTGGCTGTCCCCCAGCCGAATGATGAAATACCAGGTGGTATTGACTGAACAAGATGATGTGATTCTAAAGACAACTGACCTGGTAAATCCTGCAGTGTTTTTAAGTTCCATACAGGAAGAAGGACGACTGGAACATGACTGCTTGGCTACCATCGAGTATGTTTATTCCAGTCGTGAAGATCTGAAGGATGTGCCATTGGAGCGACCAGACTGGGAACTGTATACTGATGGAAGCAGCTTTACGGAACAAGGAGTCCGATACGCCGGATATGCGGTAACAACAGAGACTACAGTTATAGAAGCAGGAGCATTGGCGAGTACCACATCAGCCCAAAAGGCGGAACTCATCGCTTTAATTCGAGCCTTAGAGATAAGCAAAGACAAGAGAGTAAATATCTGGACTGATTCGAAATATGCCTTTGGGGTAGTGCATGTCCATGGAGCTTTGTGGAAAGAGAGGGGGTTATTGTCCTCTCAAGGATTAAACATTAAGCATCAAACAGAAATTTTACAATTATTGCAAGCAGTTCAAAAGCCAGATCAAGTAGCAATCATGCACTGTAAGGCACACCAGATTGGGAATACAAAAATAATAGCTGGGAATAATTTAGCTGATAGAACAGCAAAAAAGGTAGCAAAGAAACAAGCATTGCAAATGGCAATCATTCCTTCTAAAACAGTAACCCTTCCTAGGGAAAAACAGGGATATTCAGAGGAAGATGACAAATTGGGTCAGTTATTAAATGCTAAGAAAAGCTTAGTGGGATGGTGGGTAACTCCTAACGGGCAAGTAGTAATTCCACCTCTTTTGATGAGAAAGATAATTCAAATGAGACATCAAGAATGTCACTGGGGAGCAGAAGCCTTAGTAACATCTTTACGAAAACAAGTAATATCAGTTAAGATGTTAGGAATAGCTAAAATGTTAACTGCAAAGTGTGAAGTATGTTTGAAAAATAATCCAGTGATTAAGAAAAAGGTTCAAATGGGTAGACTGAAGTCTGGTACAGAACCTGGAGATTATTGGCAAGTAGATTTTTCAGAGTTACCTAGACAAAATGGGTACCGGTACATCCTGGTAAGGGTTGATACTTTTATAGGATGGCCTGAAGCCCTTCCCTGTCGCACCACACAAGCAAAAAGAGGTTGTGAAGTGGTTATTACAAGAAATAATTCCGAGATTTGGAGTTCCTATTGGAAATCCTCTGACAGAGGTCCACACTTTGTTGCTGAAGTAGTCCAAAGTGTTAGCAAAGTATTGGGTGTTAATTGGGATTTACATTCATCTTGGAGACCACAATTTAGTGGAAAAGTGGAGAGGATGAATCAAACTTTGAAACGACAAATAAGTAAAATTTGTCAAGAAACCAGTCTAAAGTGGCCTCAGGCACTTTTTATTGGCCTTTACTATGAATCAGGGTACAGCCAAAGAGTGGAACCTCAGTCAGTCCCTATGAATTATTATATGGAAAACCATACGAGTCTCTAGAACCAAATCTAAACATACATGTAAAAGGAAAACAAGATGTGTATAACTATTTGCTTTTTTTCCTAAGGAAAACTTTGGCTGTGATTACAAATGGCTGAGGAAAATTTGATGGTAGGATTGATTAAAGAATTTGCCAATTTACAAAACATCACGCAGATCACTGCTTGTTTGCCAATACCGAAGGCAGTAGGTGAATCTATTCCATGGGGAATTTTAACTATGAATTTGACTAACCTGGAACATAAATATGAAACCAATTATTGTGAACAGAGGCCAGTGACTCAATGGTATGAGCAAGTGAAAGTCACTACAAAACAGTGGAAAACTCCAGGTAGTCTGGCGGATTGTGAAAAATTGTTAAATTATGTTTTTACCGAAATAGGAAGATTTAAGACTGTGGGATGGTGTTCTTATGATGAACAATTTAAAATCAACGTGAGCAAAAGTGTTATGGAATGGAAGTGTAACGAAACTGGCCAGAGCACCCAGTTAGTAGACCGGTGGGACTCTATATGGTCTATGTCCATATTTTCCCATTTTCAGTATATAGCAAGAACTTCTTGGTGTTTTACCTGGGATGGAAAGGTTTTTTTCAGTATTACCCTGGGTAGATGATAGGTCAACTACATCGGGAGAGAAGGAAAATAAAATAGTGCCATGGTGGAAATGTGAAAAAGTGTATGATTGCAGTAATGCAGACTTAGTATTTCAAAGAATTCCTCCGTTGGCTGCTGCTTTGAAATATGGTTGTTTTTGTCGAGGTCTTAAGAATACTCTCAATTTAACCAGCGCCTTTACAGTCAGAAGAGGAACTTTGTTTAGTTGTAGAAAATCTTCTATTCGAAGTCCAGGACATTTAGTTTGGGCATTAAGTGATGGAACCTGGACAACACACCTACCATTAGATGGTAAGGTGAAACAAATCACATTAGGCATGCCAACATTGTGTCCGATTTGGAAGAAATCACCATTTAAAGGATCTCTAGAGAATCTAGAATTAAAACGAATAAAGAGATCAGGGATAAATGATGATATTTGGAATGAACCATCTACAGGAGTGAAAATTGGCTGGGCACTGGAATCACTTTTAAATCCTATAGCTTCATATAGAAACAGAGCATGGCTCTATCATTTAACTGGTCAAGTGGAAAAATTGGCAAACGTTACCAAGAAGGGGTTTAAGGAATTGAATATACAACTACAGGCAACTTCCAGAATGACTTTAAAAAATAGAATGGCACTAGATATGCTCCTACTTAAAGAACATGGAGTGTGTGGATATCTTAAGGATAAACTGGACCACTGTTGCATCCACATTCCAAATGTCACTCAGGATGTGGAACATGATCTAGACCTATTGGGAAAAATTGAAAAAGAAACTGAAACAATTCAAAAGGATATGTCAGAAGATTGGCTTGGGAAATTTTTTAACAAACTGGGATGGAATTTGAGCTCTTGGATACAATCTATAATTAAGACTTTGTTTCTGTTACTAGTTGTCTTTTTGATGAGCATGCTAGTATATGCATGTCTGAAGAAACAGTTTACCAATAGAATTGCAGTGAGTCGTATGATTATGAGAGAAGTACCAACTATTTCACCAAGACATGATCCATTACCCAAATATGTTGAAACAAAAGATATACGAATAATGTGAAAGTATTGAAATAATGATTTTCAACACTTTCAAAGGGGGGAAATGTTACCGATTAGTTAATAAGTTAAAATTGATTGATTTTATTTGATTAATTAATTGATTTTATAAAATCATTTAATAGAATTAAAATATAGAAGGCTAAGGAAAAAAAAATTTATAGGAAACTTGCATCTACGCAATAAGAGACGTTATGGAATCTTTTGTACGTCTTGTACCAAGGCTAGAAGAAGGGCCTGGAACTATTGTAATAACTCTAGGGTTGAAAGGTTCCATTGTATTTGACCAGTCTTCTGTATGCAGAGGTGTATTGAAATGTCAGAATATGAGATTAATGGGAACTGGGGAGAGTCGACTGGAACAGCTTGTAGGTGCCTGCCAAGAAACTGTGAACTTTAGCAAAAGGTAATTCCGGCAGGGGGAGATCGCGACCACCGACTCATATACCACCTACCCAAATCGTACCCTAGACCCATTTCTAGACCTTTCTAAGCTTTACTGCGCATAATCGGATATAGGAGGAGAGTATGTAAATGATTTACGGGAAATGTTATGATTATGTATGAATAATTAATGAATATGTATGAATAAGTTCTATATATGGAATCTGATTTTGGGACCTGGTGTGCGTTGATTGTGAGAGGACTCGCTCACGCACCCGGCCGTCAATAAAGAAGTGTCTGCTTATCTACATCACATTGGTGTCGATAAGTTCTTCATTCCGAGATTTCGGTAACACAATCAAATGTTGCATATACATAAGGTTTCCAAATACTCCTATACATATTCATGACATATCCACCCCACCCCTGCTTCATATTAAAATTAGTTCCAATAAGCCATTTCCATAAGTCCTTCCTGTAAAAGTCGGACTAAAGAGACTGATATTGTCTCAGCATTGCTAACAGAGACCTGGAGATGGAAGTGAGGCCCAGTGACCCTGAAGGAGAACTGCATGGTACAAGGAGTACTATGCCGCTCCCTGATACTCGGCGCTGGAAGGAACAACTACAATAAGGCCGCATAACAACTGTCTGGAAGATGAGTCATAACTGTTGTCGTAACAACAAACCAGAACATGCGTGATAACCTTGCTCGAGAAGGCAGAAACTGGCAACATTCCATGGGCCAGAGGAGGAGCAACGTGTATTGCTCGGCATAAAAGAGGACTCCTTAGCAACCGAATTTTAGGAGATCTTCCCCATCAAGGATCACCACGATCGGAAGGACCGGCGGGACGCTGCTTGGACCTGGGACCATAGGGATGCCTTGGACCCGTGGTGGTAGCTATAATCCTCTTTCCTTTTCTTTTACTTTGTCTTTTCTTCACTTTCTGTCTTTCTACCTATCGCACACCGCTTTACGGGCAAACAATAAAATTGTGCTGTTTGATTGAAGCATAACCCCTTGGCGTGGTCGTCTTGATTTTTGCACTTCAAGATCATAGTAAACGAACCATCACGAGTCCACTGAGTGGACCATGACATTAAATTGGCATCACGGACAGGATCCTGAGAGACAGAGGGGTGCAGGTTGTGTGTGGTTTGTAACAGGGGAAAGACGTTTCATTCTAGCCGCACCTGGCCCTACACCCAGCAGGGTGAGAGGTGTCCAGAAAGCAAGGGGGGCGACTCAAATTTCCCACATACCACACGGGCCTAGGACTTAGCACTCTAAACTCCAATTGAGGGCTCTGTCTGTTGGGATCCAACTAAAAGAAGAAGTGCAAAAGGGGGAAAATGCCAAAAGGGGGAGCTGCCCTCGTGTTAATGAGAATTTGTCTGCTCTGCTCGGGAAAGTGAAGGGAAAACCTTGTAGTAACTATAAGCTGCCTTCCCAAAGCGGATTTTTGTTCTCTTCAATCATTCGGGGAACAGAAGGGCGACACATCAGTGGCTGTGTGTTTGTAACTAAGTCTAGCCTCCCCAAAGTGGGTTTGGTCCCTTCATAGTGAGAATGGCCGAAAAGGCTGATAAACAAGATCCTTTGTTAATGAAAGATCGGGACATGTTTTACACATTTCTGGCAAAGTATGGGGCTCGACCCTCTGTACCCAGAGAAGATTGGGCTCAAGATAATTGGGCAAACTTGCAGAATGTAGTGGACCAAGTGACCTCTTTACAGACTGAAGTTAAAGTTAGATCAGGTAAGGGCAAAACTATAGTCTGTGCCATTTTAGGAGCCAGCCTGGTCGCAGCAATCGAAGATCGCCTTAGAAAACATAGCAATGAAAACAAAATTATAGAATCCCTTGAAAATTTGGTGAAAGTTCTGCAAAAAGTGAATTATGACTTAGAACAACAATTAGAGAAAGAAAGGGAAGAAAACCGCTTGTTAAAAACCACTCTGAAGGCAAAATGCTCTAAAGACACTGAAGTCCTGAGTGTAATAGAGCTGGAAGTAGAGGAAAAGGGTATTTGACAAATAAACCCAATATACCCTCAGAAGGAGTTGGAAGAGGCGAGAAAATGTTTTGTGGAAAACCCTCAAGTGAGACCCTTAATTAAAACAGAATATACTTATCTGAAGGAGGACGATGATGATCCTCACATTACAACCAAAGAGATACCATATACTGCCACTGAGCTAACCAAACTGAAAAGAGAGTATGGGCGCCTTCCTAAAGAATCCGAAACGGAGTACGTGTGGCGCGTATCCCTAACTGGGGGGGACCAAATTCAATTAAGTGAAAAGGAAGCTGGTGGCTATTGGGGTCACAGAGTTTTCTTGACAACAGGAGATAAACGTGCCCCATGGTCCCTAACCCAGCGAGCTGCTTATTGGGCTGGAGGATTGAACCCTTTGGACAGAGAGGATCCCCTGGCAATCACTGGCACAGCTGATCAATTTTTAGAAAGTGTACACAAAGCAGCCTGCTACAAATGATACATGAAAGACAATTAATTCCCGGATGTGAATCCCTAATGATGCTGCCGGTGAATCCCAAAATCATGACCCCCTTGATAAGGGGACTTCCAGAGTCACTCAAACCTACGGGGGTTAGCCTTCAAAGGACCATCGTGTCGATGGGCCCTGTAGAAAGGCTGGAAGGTTTTATTAGAAGCCAGAGAAATGAAACACCGGATTCAGTTTCTTCCCACCATACGACCTCAGCATCAAGTAATAAAAGGATATGGACCTGGGGGCAAGTAGCACAAGAATTGATAGATTATAGTAGGAAATATGGTCCTGTAAAAATCCCAGAGGAAAAGTCGAGGGGAATCTGCCAAATAGAAGTTGAGGATTTGCCCCTCCCCACCAGTAAAACTGTAGCTGCCGCTGATGTCCTGAGAAAGGAGCATCCGCACCATAAAACAGGAAAGGGAGGACAGTCCATGACTCGACAACAGTGGTGGCTTTTGGGAATTAAAATGGGAGTCCCCAGGGATATAATGGATGGCTTACCCTTTGATAAATTGAGCAAGGTAGTTTTGAAGTGGCATAATCCAAAACAACCCTCTCATACACAGGGCAGGAAAAAAATATCACCCGATACACCCTCAACTGCCCCCGCTGAGAAAGCTGTTTCCCATGAGCAGGGAAGCTAGAACCTCCATTCCCTGGTAGCGGGCGGGGGAATGGAGGATGGATTTATATCCGTCAGCTCATAAAAACTAAAGGAGGAGACATTAATCACAGCTATAGCTGGCCCTAAGCGTGCACCAGTGACCTTTCTCATCGATACCAGTGCACAGGTCTCTGCTCTGACAGAGGAAGATGCTGAAAGATGTGGGGTTTTTCCCTTGAAGCACCGTTTTTATGTTCTGAATGCCTTAGGGTCGACAGAAGTTATGAAAGCTGCCCCAGTAAAGTTGACTCTTCCAGGAGAGGAAGGTACGGATAATGGTGATTGGAGACATTCCAACAAATTTGTTAGGAATGGATGCCCTCAGGGGAAAGCAGTGGGAGGACTCTGAAGGGTTGTTGTGGACCTTTGGAACACCGCAACTTCGTGTCAGATTGCTTCAAACGGCACCCCCACTGCCGTTCAGCAGAGTAACTAATGTCAAACAATATCCCCTTCCCCTGGGAGTGAAGGAGGGCATTAAACCAGTCATGCAGGAATTGCGAGAACAGGGAGTGGTGATAAATACCCATTCCCCTTTTAATTCTCCAGTGTGGCCCTTAAGAAAACCTAATGGGAAGTGGCAGCTCACAGTAGATTTTTGGAGACTGAATGCTAACACCCATCCTTTAACTGCCTCATTTAACTGCCACAGTCCCTAATCTGGCTGAGTTGGTAACAGTAATCCAGGAAAAAACCCATCCAATCATGGCAACAATAGATGTTAAAGACATGGTTTTTATGATACCTTTGGGACCAGAAGACAGAGAACGTTTTTGCTTTCACGTGGGAAGGGCAAAAATTTACTTTCATCCGCCTTCCCCAAGGGTATAAACACTCTCCCACACTGGCTCATCATGCTTTAGCCCAGGAGCTGGAAAAAATACCAAAACCCAAAGGCATAGCTGTTTATCAGTATATTGATGATATTCTTGTGGGAGGAGATGAAATAGAGGGTGTGGGAGCAACTCAACTGAACATAATTTCACATTTGGAAAATTTGGGTTTGCAGATTCCTCCAGAAAAGGTCCAAAAGCCCTTGCAAGAAGTGAAATTCCTAGGAATCTGGTGGAAAGGGGGAATGACATGCATCCCACCAGACACCCTTGCTTCCTTAGAACAGATCAAAATGCCTGAGTCGAAAAAGGATCTGCAACATGTCTTAGGATTATTGGTGTTCTGGAGAAAACACATCCCGGACTTTTCTATCATTGCCAGACCTCTTCATGATTTGCTAAAAAAAAGGGATCAAATGGGAATGGACTGCTTCTCAGGAAGAGGCTATGCAATTGTTAATTTTTGAAGCAACAGCACACCAAGCTCTTGGCCCTATCCACCCTACAGACCCTTTCCAGGTGGAGTGGGGGTTTGCTTTATCAGGACTGTCAGTTCACATATGGCAGCGGGGCCCTGAGGGTCCAACCCGGCCTGTGGGATTTTACTCCCATGGCTTTAGGGATGCTGAGAGAAGATACACTGTTTGGGGGAAAGATTTGTTTGTGGTTAGCTTGGTTCTCATAGAAATAGAAAAAAATCGTATGACAACAGCCCATTATATTGAGAGGCCCATTTAAAGTTATAAAAACAGTCACTACTGGGACCCCTCCCCCTGATGGGGTGGCCCAGAAAGCCTCAGTACGAAAGTGGTATGCTCAGATTGAACACTATTGTAACACTTTCTCTGTATCTGAAGGAGCTTTAAAAAAACTAGCTATACAAGAAGTAGAGAGCCTGGACGAGGGCCAAAATAAACCTGCCTCAGTCATTCAGGTGGCCCCTCCTTTTCCCTGTGAACAGTCAGTTAGTGCTTGGTTTACTGATGCTTCTGCCAAACGAGAAGGAAAAGTGTGGAAATACCGAGCAGTAGCGCTCCATACCTCTTCCGATGAACAAATTATAACGGAGGGAGAGGGTAGTGCACAAGTTGGTGAATTAATTGCAGTATGGAGTGTTTTTCAACGTGAAGCACAAACTACTTCTCCTGTTTACATTTATACTGATTCTTATGCTGTGTTTAAGGGATGTACCGAATGGCTTCCTTTCTGGGAGCAAAATGAATGGCAGGTTAATAAGATTCCAGTGTGGCAAAAGGAAAAATGGCAAGACATCTTAAGTATTGCTAGCTGAGGGAACTTTGCTGTAGGTTGGGTAGCTTCTCATCAGATAGATGGGGGGTCAGCAGGAGAATGGAATAACTGGGCTGGTGAGTTAGCAAGGCTAGCTCCTGTACAGAAGGACCAGATTTCAGAAGACTGGGAATGCCTGTTAGAATGGTTGCATGTAAAACGCAAACACACAGGAGCTAAAGATCTGTACCGTGAAGCCCTTGCCCGAGGCTGGCCCATCACCAGAGAAATGTGTAAAACCTGTATATCAGCCTGCGAACAATGTTGAAGACTTGAAAGGCACCCTTTAGAGGATGACCCTCTGCATTTAAGGGAAGGTAAAGGCTTGTGGGATGCCTGGCAGGTGGATTATATTGGCCCCTTTAAGAGATTGGGAGGAAAACATTTTGTGCTGGTGGGAGTGGAAATAACATCAGGACTAGTCCAAGCAGAAGCCTTTAACAGGACTACGGGGGAGAACACTGTGAAAGCGCTGCATGAATGGTTTGGAACTTTTCCAAAGCCACAGGAAATACAATCTGACAACGGTTCCCACTTTACCGCCAGAATTGTACAGGACTGGGCACGAAGCAAAAGGATTGACTAGGTGTTTCATACCTCATATTATCCGCAAGCTAATGGAATTGTAGAAAGGACCAATGGTCTCTTAAAACGACTTTTGAAACCTCATGAGGGAAATTGGGATGTCCGCTTGTGGGAAGCTGTTAAAGGTGTAAATGATAGATGGGGGGTAAACGGATGCCCCAAAATAACTGCTTTTTGCCCAGCGGCTCCTTTCTTGGTTCCCTCATTAAAGGGACTAAATGATTCAAAGAACCCAGCTCACTTCCCAGGACAACCCGTTCTGGTGCACTTCCTACTGTGGGAAACGTACCACTGGTACTGAAAACCCCACTGAATGCATGTGCTTGGGTAGCCTCTTGTTCCTTGGGAAAGGAACATAAGATAAATACCCGCTGGATAATACCATCGTTTTAACTCTTTTTGCCTCAGGGAGGCAAGCTCTGTTGTTTTAATTTTACAGGAGAACTCCGAGGGATACCTTCTGGGAGGCCATGGAAACTGAACTCTTAAAACCCCGACTCAAAGAAAGACATTTTTGATCATAACAGATTTTATAGGTGTGTATGGGGGGAGGGATGTTTAGATTCTTAGAACGATTAATAGTGGGCTGGGACCATTTGTGCTTTTTTGTATCCTCTCTCTTGCCTACAACCAAGAGCCTGATAACTGGCCTTGGAATCATGCCCAGAAAAAACACACTGGAATAATGGAAAGTGTAGATTCAAAGACAGAACTAGCTATGGTGATTTTTTCTGAAAATGAGGTGTACCAAAGGAATCAGTGGGATCGGGATGATGTGGAAAAAGTTGCCCGATTGTGGGGCAGATTAGGAGATAAGATAAAAGTAGGGTGTCAAATATATAATGAAAGGGATAACACCAAAATTTCAGGAAACACCCTGATTAATGTCAGAAAGGTAGGTAAAGAATTTACCCTTTTAGATACGACCACGTGCTTTAATTCACGGGAATGTTGGCACAATTTTACCTTAACCGAGCCCATCTTTATAGTATGCCTAGGACAGGAATCCCCAACAACAGCTCTGACTTGTAAGATTAAAATAACAATCATGCTAACCACTATTCCTCCCACCACCACAGTTATAACGACCCCATTAACGCTTGATCCAAAATTGGCTAAACTCAATCAAAACATTTTTGAAATTGGACCATACATAATCAGAAATACAGGTCAGCAACAAATGTTGTCTAATCCAGAATGGTCTCTTGAACGAGTTGAGTTGTTGATGCAAGTTAATGTTTCAGATATTCAGCCAGCCTGCTCTCCTTTCCTAAAACCCTCTTACGAGGGATGGATAACCTGGCTGCGGAAACGGACACCTTCTGGGAAACGGACTCAGAGAGACCTAACTGGTGTTTTGAGAACAGGACTGGGGGTTCTGAATGGCATTGACTCAGAGATATTAATGAACAAATTGGCAACTACAGCTAATGATCTGGCAGGATTGCAACGGCCTTTGCGATCTTCCCTATTGGCTCTGGGAACTAACCAGTGGCAGTTAGCAGATGTGCTACCAAAATGGGAAAAGGTGAACGTGGAAGATCACAAATTGATTGTAGATGCACTTGGTGTAATCCAAAATAACCTTTCTTTGACTCTTAGTTGTATCCAGGCCCAATTATGGATACAGTCAGTGGCTGCCTTGATTATTAGAGAAGGTGAAGGAGGCACTTTCCCCACTGAAATTCAGAGAATAGTCTGGGACAGTGCACCGACTTTGAGAAGAAACTCCAATCCTGGTGGAATTTGGTAAACTTTAATATAACCCCACCACAAACATTACCACCGCTTTTGTATTGATGATATCCCATGCATCAATAAATGTAATCTACCCAATTATTGCCTTAGGGTTGAATCACAATGGAACCATACTCTATCCTTTCGAGCATAGAGTATGGGCCCAAAAGGTGGATGAGAAATGGCAAACTGTAGATTTGGAATCTTGTATCGTGTGGGAACAACAAGGGTTCATCTGCGAAGACAATACAATCAGAACTCAGGACATTTGTTTAGACACTACACAGAATATCTGTCATTTTGAGAATCGTCCTCAAAAAGCTGTTTCCCATGAGCAAGGAAACTAGAACCTCCATTCCCTGGTAGTGGGCAGGGGAATGGAGGATAGATTTACATCCCTCAGCTCACAAAAACTAAAGGAGGAAACATTAATCACAGCTATAGCTGGCCCTAAGCGTGCACCAGTGACCTTTCTCATCGATACCGGTGCACAGGTCTCTGCTCTGACAGAGGAAGATGCTGAAAGATGTGGGGGTTTTCCCTTGAAGCGTCATTTTTGTGTTCTGAATGCCTTAGGGTCGACAGAAGTTATGAAAGCTGCCCCCGTTAAGTTTTAAAAGCTAGAACCAGCTCTCTCTGTCTTTCTAATCAGAAATATATTGTCAGCATTAAAAAAATGGACATGTAAAAGCACTGATGTTCTCAACAGTGAAAAAGTTGCAGTTTGTGGTTTCTCAGCACCAGGTACTGTAGGTCTGTGCAGTATTGCTTCTGAATTAAGTTTTAGACTATTAGATAACAGGCTTATGAATGATGAATGATGTGCCACTTATCTAAAGGATGATGTACTTATGTTTATCTATAAGTTTGGAAACGTCCAAGGACCCTATTGCTAACATGATGGATGTACTAAATGCTAAGTCCTTGGATTTGTCATCTTTAAAAAGGCCATCTGGTCCTAAGTTCCTGTTGTTTATACAACGTGGCAAAGACAAGAACTTAAATCATGGTCACTAGTTTATGGAGATGT
This sequence comes from Falco cherrug, assembly GCF_023634085.1. Classification (NCBI taxonomy): domain Eukaryota; kingdom Metazoa; phylum Chordata; class Aves; order Falconiformes; family Falconidae; genus Falco; species Falco cherrug. Next base: position 2,414,936 of record NW_026599288.1, on the reverse strand, counting down.
GTAAATGAGTTCCCGGAATTGTAATGAATATGTAAACGATTTTCTGGAAAGTTAATGAATAGGTATGAGTTGCTTGTATAAAGAGGGGACTGAAAAATACCCTCAGTGTGCATGACTTTGGTGGAGCGATCCCCCATGCACCCAGCGCTGCCGAATAAAGATAACCTCCGCTTGCCTGCATATTGCTGACTGATTCTTCAAATCAATTTGGCAACCCAGATGGGACCTCCTCCGCTCAGCTGCGGGACCCATTGAGAGTGGGGACTCCCTAGAGTACCCCCGGGGATTTTCCCAGAGGGGCTCCTCATCTCATCTGGATCACCGCAGGAGCAGACAAGCACTCCATCTTACGGAGCAAAGGTACTATCTTTATTCAAATATTATATTAATTGTAAATATTATATTAATATTATATTTTAAACGGTACTGTTTCGGATTCTGTTCTGGGACCGGTCCATCTGTAAAGCTGTCCGTAAGGCGTAAGATCATTGTATGCTTATGCAGGATGGCATATACCGGGTAGCTAGCACCACAGGTATACACCTGATTCTGTTTCAGTACCCGTTCTGATATTAAGGGAATATCGGAACTCTGATTCTGTTTTGGTCAGGAGACTAAAAAAAAACAAACAAAAACCCCACAACCAAAAAACCCACCTGTTTGATTATTTGAAGTCAATCTGTGTATACAGGATTAATAATTATAAGGTAATTAATAATAATTGTTATACTCATTTATGCTGGAAATGTGAGAACATTTCTGTATTAAGTATATTATGAATGTTGGTATGTGGTTATTGCCTTGAACATCCGCGGAGTGAATGTGAACCTCTATATGTTTTAAAGTGTATATGGTGTAAAGAATTATTGTATGTATGGTGGGGACAAGAAACTGAATGCCCTAACTGTAAGGTTTGGACGCCTTGGGATAAGAGAGAGCGAGCGCTCTAAGTGAAATTAGAGTGGTCTGTGCCTGGGATAGCGATTGAGATAACATGGGGGGAAAACAAAGTGGTGGAATAGTACGAAAGAGTGTTGGGATGTGTTCCAAGTCACTGGAAGGAAATAGGAGGGCAACCTGGTGGAAGTGCGAATAAGAGGACTTTGGTTAAGTACTGCAATCAGTGGTGGCCCCTGTATAAGTTAGGGGATGGAGAGAAATGTCCCTTAAATGGGACACTGAATTATAATGTTTTATTACAGTTAATGTTATTCTTGAGGCGAGAGGAAAATGGGATGAAGTGATGTGTGCAGATACGTTTGTGTGACAGAAGGAGTGTGGGATTAACACCACCTTATCTTTTGATTATGGCTCTAGAAAAGGATAGGTAAAAACTGAGACCTAAACTAAAAAGATGCTCTTGTTGAAATTTTTTTGGGGGGGGGCGGGGGGAGAGCTCAGGTTGTGGTTCCTTCTGTGGAGCAACCAGAATGAAACACGTTGTAAGATAAAAAAATTGTACTAATGTAGGTAAGATCTGAAGCGGGGTGTGTGTGTGTGGGTGGGGTGGGGATGAAGAATCAAGGACCCTGTGAAAGTGTTAAAGTGTTGGGGTGAGTTTGTACAAACCCCCATACCCACTGGGAGGTGCGGCTGAGCCATGCTGGACGCATGGCAGAGTGTTTGCTGTTTGCCTGCAAAGGCAGGATGTGTAAGAACACAGACTTAAAGCAACAAGGAGCAGATTTGCATTCAGGGTAAGAAAGAGTTAAAACAGAAGTGCTGTTGCAGAGGCAAGCTTGTGTAACCTGCAGAGCAGGAAGAGCATCTCCTGCCCCGAAGCCTTCTGATGGTGGGGAGGAGGAGGTTGCTGTTGCTGACAATTGAGCAGAAGGACCTGACAATGTTACCCCAATTGCTGCAGCATTTGCAGTACAACAGGACCGGTAACGGCCCCTTTAGGGCAGGCAGTGGGTCTGAGGAGAATAAAGGTGAATCTTTGATGGGGAAATTTAGATGTTTGAAAGTTGGTAGTGAAAGACTTGTCAGGATGATCTAATAGGACTAGATAAAGGTTCGAGTTGATTGTTACTAGATAATCGTGATGTAGAAAGGTTGATAGAAGGAACAGGGAACGTGTACAGAAGGTAAGAGAAGAGCTGGGTCGTGCTAAACTGGTAGAGGAGATGAGACAGAGGAGGAATGTCAGGCAGAAGTGAAAGAGTGAATCCCTCTCCTATGGGACCGGATCACTGTGCATATTGTAGGGAAAGTGGACACTGGAAGCGAGATTGCCCTAAGCTAAAGAACCAGCAAGGGGTTCTGGTGAACTAGGGACTAGGAAAAACGAGGTGGAATTTTTAGTGAATACAAAAACAACTTATTTGGTGTTAAACTTCAGTGAAAAGAATTTGTTACAGTTGTGGGAGCTGCTGGCCACCAGGAAAACATCCTGAAACCTTTAAAGTACAAACTAAGAAAACAAATAAGAACGCCAAATTCACCAAAATCTTTGATGGGATGAGATTTATTAGAACATCTAGGCGTTTAAAGAAGGAGAAATGCAACCAAAAGTTAAAAATAAGCAGTTAATTGAAATCTTGAGCTTATCTTTAATTCAACAGAAAAGTGGAAAAGAAGACCTCCCTGAAGTAAAAGAAATCTTTCACCAGGTATATCTGGAAATAAATTCCAGGTAAGGTGAAAAATGCTTTACCTGCTACAGTAAAAATGATAAGCGTGAGGCCTGCCTTGTTCAGGTAAAACAATATCCCTTGGTCTGATATGGAGAAATAGTGTGAAATGGGGACAATGGACATCGATTGTGATTGTATAGGTCTGCTCGAGGAATGTGGGTATGGTGACTAGTCATGGGTGCGGTGTCTGGTCACATAGGCACACAGCTCTGAGGAGACAACTACAGTTTTGAGGAGACGCCTGCCCCTCTTCCTCTAACAAAGGGGAGACGGGGAGACGCCTGACCTTCTTTCTCTAACAAAGGGGCTATTTAAAAGAGAATGAGAAAAAGATGAGAGACATTCAAATGCTATCTAGAGGGAGGGAGTGCTAAGTCTCCTTGCTGGAGAAGATTGGATGGTCACAAGGACATGAATCACCTGAAGAAGATCGGATGGTCACAAGAACATGAATCACCTACAAACCTGCAAGACCACCACATTCCAGAAAACGGACTGATAAGCTAATTAACATACGAAGCGGGGTTTAGGTAACGAATATGTATAGGCATTAATTGAATATTCATTTGTTTCATTGTATAAATGTGAGATGGTTCCTCACTTCGGGTATGCACGCTTGTGGAGGAGCGATCCCCCGTGCATCTGCGCGCAATAAACATACCTACTTTATAACTTTCGAGTTATAGAGTCCAATTCCGCACGTCAGTTTTGGCGAGCCAGGCAGGAGGATTTCTGCTCGGCTGAGGGACCAGCTGCGGAGCGGACGCTCCTAGGCGCACCCCGGGAGATTTCCTCGGAGGAGCCTCCTCTTCTCAGCTGTTCACCCGGGAGCAGAAGAGAAACCCCTGGATCCACGGATAAAACGGTATGTTTAGTAACGGGGCGGCTGGTGAGACGCACGGAGATGTCCGGCGCGCAGCGTAGTCCCCAGGAGGAAAGGTACCTTGGGAGGGGGTTTGCTGACCAAGGGGTGGCCGCTAGCGATCTTGAGGGCAGACCGAGCAAACCCGAGGTTACTGCCATTCCTAAAAGCCCGGAGGCCTCGTGACGGAAAGCGGGGGGCGGGATGGAATAAGGCGGAATCTCACAGGAACAAGAGGGACCTCATAGCAAAAGTAAAAAGGGAAATTTTTGCGTAGGAAAAAAAAAGAAAAAAAAAAAAAAAGAAAAAAGGGGAAGCTAAAAACTTCCTTTAGGTTGTCTTAAGAATTGGGGAATTCCTAGAATGTAACAACTGAAATAGCGCTCTGTGTCTTGTTTGTTCTATGTGTTGTCTTGTTACATGTTCAAAACTTGGAGTAATGAAATGTGTGTTGAAAAATAATAATATTCTGGTAATTCGTGGCAAATAGCGGAAAACTTAACACTCTGCTTAAGACCAGGAAAAATTTGGGTTTTTTGTTTGTTGTTTGTTTTTTGGCAATTGTTCATTGAAATGCATACTTTGTGAACTGTTAGTGTTCCTAAGAGTTGTACATAAGTGCACGGTACCATATAACATACTGCTTGTGTGACTGCAGGCTGCCCGGAGAGTGTGAATGGTGTGATTGAGATGCGCATTTTGATTTTCCGTGTATAGCTTAATTATTTTGACTAAGTGTGAGTGCAAGAGTGCTTGAGACAGGCGTTTGAGTGCAAAACGAGTAAGAAGCTCTATCCGCGTTTCGGACCTTGGGTGGCTAAGGCGGCTGGAGAAAAACAAAGTAATTAAAATTGCAAAATGGGAAATGGAAGGAGTAAGCCCTGTGAAAAATCGCCCTTGGGTTGTATATTAAAACATTGGAGTGATATCGTAGGACATTGTGGTACCGAAAATAGAAGGAAATTGATTAAATATTGTAAACAGTGGTGGCCTTTGTATAAATTGGGGAGTGATGCGAAATGGCCTCAGGAGGGAGGAACGTTAGATTACAACACTCTCCTGCAATTAATGTTGTTTCTGAGGAGAGAGGGAAAATGGGACGAAGTATCATATGCAGACATGTTCTTCGTCCTCCAGGACAAACCTGAGTGGCAAAAGGACTGTGGATTAGTACCCCCTCGGGATCCTATGGTACAAGCACTAGAAAGAGTGCGGGATTAACATCACCTGATCTTTGATTGTGGCTCTAGAAAAGGATAGGAAAAAACTGAGACCTAAACTAGAAAGATGTTCTTGTTGAAATTTTTGTGTTAAAAAGCTCAGGTTGCGGTTCCTTCTGTGGAGCAACCAGAATGAAACACGTTGTAAGATATAAAAACTTGTACTGATGTATGTAAAACCTGAGGCGTGTGTGTGTGTGTGTGTGTGGAGAATCAGAGACCTTGTGAAAGTGTTGAAGTATTGGGGTGAGTTTGTACAAACCCCCGTACCCCCTCGAAGGTGCGACTGAATCATGCTGGGATGCATGGCAGGAGGTTTTCTGTTTGCCTGCAAAGGCATGATATGTAAGAACACAGAATTAAAGCAACAAGTAGCAGATTTGCATTCAGAGTAAGAAAGAGTTAAAACAGAAGTGCTGTTGCAGAGGCAGGCTTGTGTAACCTGCAGAGCTGGAAGAGCATCTCCTGCCCCGAACCCTTCTGCTGGTGAGGAGGAGGGGGTTGCTGTTGCTGACAATTGAGCAGAAGGACCTGACAATGTCACCCCAATTGCTGCAGCATTTGCAGTACAACAGGACCGGTAACGGCCCCTCTAGGGCAGGGAATGGGTATGAGGTGGAATTTTAGTGAAAACAAAACCAACTTATTTGTTAAACTTCAGTAAAAAAAAAAATAAAAAATTGTTAACAGTTGTGGGAGCTGCTGGCCACCAGGAAAACATCCTGAAACCTTTAAAGTACAAACTAAAAAAACAAATAAGAATGCCAAGTTCACTAAAATCTTTGTTGGGATGAGATTTATTAGAACATCTAGACGTTTAAAGAAGGGGAAATGAAATTAAAAATTAAATATGATCAAGTAATTGAAATATTGAGCTTATCTTTAATTCAGCAGAAAAGAGGAAAAGAGGACCTCCCTGACGTAAGAGAAATTTTTAACCAGGTGTATCTGAAAATAAATTCCAGGAAAGGTGAAAAATGCTTTACCTGTTACAGTAAAATGATAAGGGGGAGGCTTGCTCAGTTCAGATAAAAACAATATCCCTTGGTCAGCAAGGCTGTGGGGATATTGGCAGAAAAAGTGAAATAAAATACACTCTGTAGTAGTTCTACTAATGTAAATCTGTGTGTTTTGCCATGACAGTGACTTGTTATGGGATGTGCAGATGAAACTCTGCATTGACAACGAAGTACAAGGAATAAGGTTGGTCAGGTGCCTCCTACCATAGTCAAGGGCAAGACTGGGTTGGCCTCTGTGTTTGCCACCAAGAAGAATCTTGAGCTCCGCTGTTGGCTGCAACCCAGTAGGCGTTGAGCGGTGGGAACATATGCCATGCCAGACCTTGATGTGAGGCATGGCCCACTCTGAGGCACTGATTTGGAAATTGGAAACTGCCTGGCCGACCATGAGGCCAGACGAGTAACAGAGGAGGTAGGAAAGGAGGAATTATCCTTAATACCAGACGGTAAAATCCAAACTGTAAGTACAGATCAGGAGCCAAACTATTCTAAAGACAACCTAAAGCTAATTCAGGACATGAATGGTAAAATAAAATTAAATAAGTGGTCTTATTTGACAGATGGCCGTATAGTGGTACCATCCAATTTAATATGGATCACAGCCCTATTATTAATAAGACGCATTGGGGAGCTGATGCTTTATATAAAAGTCTAAATCAGAAATTGATAGGGTGAAACTTGTATACTGTAATAAAACAGGTGACTCAGCAATGTGAAATGTGTTTACGCAATAATCCCAATACAGCAAATAAAATAAAACTAGGGAACATTAGTAGAGGAAATGTTCCAGGGCAACATTGGCAGATCGATTTCTCGGAACTTCCTAGAAAAGGGGGGTATCGATATTGGTACTAACAGATACCTTTTCAGGTTGGCCAGAAGCCTTCCCGTGCAGAACTGCTAAAGCCCAGGAAGTGACCAAAATACTACTCCAAGAGATAATACCTAGGTTTGGAGTCCCAGCGGTAATGTCCTCGGATAGAGGACCACATTTTGTGTCCAGAATAGTGCAACAGATCAGCCACCATCTAGGAATAGATTGGCAATTACATACCCCATACTGACCACAATCGAGTGGCCAGGTGGAAAAGATGAATCATCTAATCAAACAACAGATTGTCAAGTTAGGCCAAGAAACAAATCTAACTTGGCCCCAGTCTTTGCCATTAGCTCTTACACGAATTCGAACTAGACCGAGAGCAAAAGAGGGGCTTAGCCCATTTGAAATTTTATATGGACGTCCCTATGGGGTACAAAAGGGGATGTCTTCACAGATTGGTGAAGAAACAATGACTTCCTATATGATGGCATAAACAAACAATTAATAAGAATTGAGAAGCATGTGATGGGAACACGCAGTAAGGGTCTGGATGGACCTGTTCACGATATACGACCAGGGGACTATGTATACGTTAAGTGTTTTGCAGATAAAACCCTGGAACCACAGTGGACCGGACCTTTTCAAGTCCTGCTCACCACCTACACTGCAATCAAGGTTGAGGGACAGAATTCTTGGATTCACCATACCCGGATTAAGAAAGCCCCTGCAACTTCGTGGAAAGTAACCCCAGGTAAAAAAGAACTGAAACTCAAATTTACTCGGACAAATGGGAACAATGTGGGTGGCAAAGGCGCACCAATGCTTGATATCGAAGGTACTTCCCAGGTGGGAACAAATAAACATGGAAGATCATCAACTCATCACTAAGGCATTAAGTGGTTTACAGGATGACGTCGCCCTGGCTCTAAGTTGTATGCAAGCCCAAATGTGGATGCAATCAATAGCTGCATCCATAATAAGAGAAGGAGAGGAAGGCATATTTCCTACGGAAATTCGAAAGATGGTTTGGGACAATGCTACGGAGGTAGAAAGAAAACTCCAGTCATGGTGGAATATGGTGAACTTTACCTACGACCCCAACACACACACCATCACAGCTTTTGTGTTAACCATACATAATGCAGTAATAATTACCATACACCCCATTGTAGCCCTTGGAATTAACCATAATGGGGTGTTCCTATACCCTTTTGAACATAGAACATGGGCCAGAAAGATAGGCGACAAGTGGCAAACAGTAGATTTAGAATCTTGTATTATGCGAGAACAGCAGGGCTTCCTCTGTGAAAGCAATACTATAATGGCTCAGGATACTTGTTTAGATACAGATCAGAAAATATGTCATTTCGAGGCCCGACCAAATGCAAACTTGAAAACAGTAATTATATATGCAGGGAAGGGATGTGCGTGTTTGAGAACTGAGTGTAACACAATAACCATAGATGGGGAGGTAAAGGAGACTGCACAGTATTCAAATTATTGTATTTGTAATTTTACTACTATCACAGGATGCGATTTTAGTTACTCAGCCCCAGTAGTGTCTCATCAATTCTTAAAATCCAACTTTACCCTATCACAGATAATAATTCCTACCCCCATAGGACTAAATATAAGCAGTATAAAAGAACTATTAAAACATGCAGATTTACAACGTATACTGGAAGAAACCAAAGAAAAGGGACATGAAACTCTTCTTATGATCCATCATGATGTAGAGGGGATCAAGAAAGTTTTAAAAAAGGTAGAACAGGATGGAAACCATAATTGGTGGGATACTCTCTTTGGCTGGTCACCTTCTGCAACAGGAATTCTTAACACTATGGTACACCCCATTGTGATCTTATTGATCAGTTTAGGAATTTCCTTAATACTAACCATTATGTTATATTTGTGGGTTTGGAGAATGTTTAAAAGGGTAACACTTATGTATGATGCTTTATATCATTCGGGAAGACTCCTTAAGTAAAAGAATTTACTTAATTTAATAGAAAAGGGGGGATTGATATGGAGAAATAGTGTGAAATGGGGACAATGGACATCGATTGTGATTGTATGTGTCTGCTCGAGGAATGTGGGTATGGTGACTGGTCATGGGTGCGGTGTCTGGTCACATAGGCACACAGCTCTGAGGAGACAACTACAGTTTTGAGGAGACGCCTGCCCCTCTTCCTCTAACAAAGGGGAGACGGGGAGACGCCTGACCTTCTTTCTCTAACAAAGGGGCTATTTAAAAGAGAATGAGAAAAAGATGAGAGACATTCAAATGCTATCTAGAGGGAGGGAGTGCTAAGTCTCCTTGCTGGAGAAGATTGGATGGTCACAAGGACATGAATCACCTGAAGAAGATCGGATGGTCACAAGAACATGAATCACCTACAAACCTGCAAGACCACCACATTCCAGAAAACGGACTGATAAGCTAATTAACATACGAAGCGGGGTTTAGGTAACGAATATGTATAGGCATTAATTGAATATTCATTTGTTTCATTGTATAAATGTGAGATGGTTCCTCACTTCGGGTATGCACGCTTGTGGAGGAGCGATCCCCCGTGCATCTGCGCGCAATAAACATACCTACTTTATAACTTCCGAGTTATAGAGTCTAATTCCGCACGTCAGGTCAGCAGGGCTGTGAGGGGTATTGGCATGAAAACTAAAACAAAATACACTCTGTAGTAGTTCTACTAATGTAAATCTGTGTGTTTTGCCATGACAGTGACTTGTTATGGGATGCACAGATGAAACTCTGCATTGACAACGAAGTACAAGGAATAAGGTTGGTCAGGTGCCTCCTACCATAGTCAAGGGCAAGACTGGGTTGGCCTCTGTGTTTGCCACCAAGAAGAATCTTGAGCTCCGCTGTTGGCTGCAACCCAGTAGGCGTTGAGCGGTGGGAACATATGCCATGCCAGACCTTGATGTGAGGCATGGCCCCCTCTGTTATAAGAGGGTCATCCAGGAAGGAAGAACATAAGATGACCCTTTGAGGCACTGATTTGGAAATTGGAAACCGCCTGGCCAACCAAGAGGCCAGACGAGCAGCAGAGAAAGTAGGAAAAGAGGAATTATCCTTAATACCAGACGGTAAAATCCAAACTGTAAGTACAGATCAGGAGCCAAACTATTCTAAAGACAACCTAAAGCTAATTCAGGACATGAATGGTAAAATAAAATTAAATAAGTGGTCTTATTTGACAGATGGCCGTATAGTGGTACCATCCAATTTAATATGGATCACAGCCCTATTATTAATAAGACGCATTGGGGAGCTGATACTTTATATAAAAGTCTAAATCAGAAATTGATAGGGCGGAACTTGTATACTGTAATAAAACAGGTGACTCAGCAATGCAAAGTGTTTTTATGTAATAATCCCAATGTAACAAATAGAATAAAACTAGGGACATTAGTAGAGGAAATTATCCAGGACAACATTGGCAAGTTGATTTTTACGAACTCCCAAGAAAAGGGGGGTACCAATGTTTATTAGTTATGACTGATACGTTTTCAGGTTGGCCAGAAACTCTCCCTTGTCGAACAAATAAAACAAGAGAGGTAACGAAGGGATTGTTGAATGAAATTATTCCCTGTTTTGGGGTTCCAACAACAATCTCTTCTGACAGAGGCTCACGCTTTTGTGCCAAAGTAATACAACAAGTGAGTACAGTAGTAGGAATAGATTGGCAATTACATACTCCTTATAGGCCTCAAGCAAGTGGGCAAGTGGAAAAAATGAACCACTTAATTAAACAACAGATAGTAAAAATAGGACAAGAGACAAATCTAACTTGGCCACAATTTCTTCCCTTGGTATTATTAAGAATATGAACTAAGCCGAGAACAAAGGAAAATTTAAGCCCTTTTGAAATATTATACGGGAGACCATACCAGTAACAATTTGCCGGAGAAGATTTAAGGCAGTTAGGGGAGGGATATTTGTGGCAATATGTGAAGGCCCTCCAGAGACAATTAACAAGGGCCAGAGGATTAGATCAACCAGTCCATTCCTTTAAATCTGGTGATAAAGACTTTTTCAGGGAAACCTTTGGAAGAAAAGTGGGAAGGACCCTATCTGGTGCTGCTGACAACCTTCACCACCGTCAAGATAAGAGAACAGCCAGCCTGGATTCACTACTCTCCATAAAGAAGGCTCCTGAGAAATCATGGGCCATCACCCCAGCAGGACCCATGGGACTACGGTTCTTTAGATCATAATTATAATAGAATGATCCTCTACAAGGGAAGTGGACTGGACCCTATTGAGTATTGTTGGCCATCTTGACTGCAATCAATATAAAGGAGGAACCTGATATTGACGGGTAAAGAAATCTCTGGAGATACAATGGACTGTCAAAAGGATCAGGGGATATTTGTGTAAAGTTATTTTGATCTTGATTGTAACAATTGTCAGTATTTTAGAAACTGAAGCATGGGTAAACAATACCTGTCTTCAAACATTACAAATGATTGTTAATGCTACAAAAGCTAAGGAATGCTGGATATGTACCTCTCTTCTTAAAGGAGGCCTAGTAACACCCCTGTATGGGGTGGCCTCTCAAAACTGGAATTATCTTGATGACAAATGGCCTACCTGGCCAGACTTTTGGAAAAAGCCAGGCGATGGTGGAGGATATTGCCTATTTGATAATAAAACATATAAGTTGGTTCCCAGATTTGATTTATGAATATTAAGCCTAACAACCACAATATTTATGAAAAGTGATAATAACTGTTGTTGGAAAGCTCAAAGCAAGACAGGGGGAGCATGTCCTGGAAACCCAGGGCAAAACACTTGTTCCCAATCTGATGGGTGGAATGATTACTGGATATATAGGTAGACCAAAGTAATCAAATTGAAACAGATATCCATAAGATATGGAACAGGTTTCAGATTTTACATGAAATTACTAAAGATGATTTATCATGGAATTTTAAGGCTATATGGGACAAATTAACTTCGTGTTTGCCTAATCTGGAATGGCTAAAGCATGCTTTTGTTATAATACTCGTTGTAATAGTTTTAGGAATACCAATATGTGTATTACTTCAATGTTTTGTTTGGTGCTGTCAGAGAATGATCATAGGGCATAGTGATTTTTTATAGTTGTAAAAGAATTTACAATAGTTGTTAGAAAAGGGGGGAATGAATAATGGGCCATATATGATTTATTTAAAGAATGGTGTACTCATGTTTATCTGAGGAGACCCTTATTGTTGACTTGAGGATGTACTATTCCTTGAATGGGTGACATAGGGAGTGTGCGAATTGTCCAGGCACAAGATATGTTAATGTTGTTAACTTGAAGATATACTAGGTCCTTGAATGGGAGTGTGCGAATTGTCCAGGCACAAGATATGTTAATGTGTTCCCAGAAAGTTAATGAATAGACATGAGTGACTTGTATAAAGAGGGGGCTAAAAGGTTCCCTCGGGGTGCATGACTTTGGTGGAGCGATCCCCCATGCACCCAGCGCTGCCGAATAAAGATAACCTCTGCTCACTCGAATATTGGTGACTTGATTCTTTGAATCATCAACCCACACTTTTCCCTCATGTTGGCTGTGTTTAATTTGCATATTGGTTTAAGATAGTAAGAGGATGATCATGCTAGAAAATCAGATCTAGATTCTAAATACTTTTAGGTCAAGAGGCTTCCTCAGACAGGAATTTGATGGAACATATAACATGGATTAAAAAATATGAATTCTAGATACAGGTCTGGATTTAAACTTTACACACCAACTTTATAAAAGCTTAACCATGGTTTCCATATCACCTTATGGCACAACTGTTGGGATATAGTTCAGAATCACCAGTTAGTAACCTGCTTTGATAATTTTTGTTTACAGTGATTTTTGTAAATTGGGTCATTTAAAATTATAGGTTTTTATTAAAATTATTCTACCTATGATTGCAGTGATGGTATTCATAGCCCTAGAGATGAAAAAGCAGTTTTAAAAAACATAAGTGATTTAATTATTTCAAATTAGATCACAATTAAACTAGTGGAAACTTGGCAAGGAATTAGACCAGACAGCCAGAATCATATTGTCTGTTCTATATATGTTAACATCATGGTTACACACAGGCCTGCCTCACAAAACTGGATGGAGAATTTGACATTTGGCTGTTCTATATTGTAGGTCTCTGCACATTACTCTGTGCCTGGTTCTGTACTTGCTAACAACATTGTCAGTCAGAAACCAGTGGAACATACTGACCAAAACATGGCAAGGATGTACCCAGGCAGACTTTATCCTCTCTAGTACCCAGAGCTTTACAAAAGCCTAAATCCATGCTCCTTTGTGAATGGGAACTTGCCCTGACCCAGCACCAGAGTACTTGTGTAATGGGGACCATGCTGGAATATAGACCTGCCATTGGCTTCCCGCATTTTAGCCCCAAGTACAACATAGCTTCTCTCCTTTTTTTAGTGGCAGTTTATCAAAAGTTCTTGGATGAATGATTTTTAGATGTTTACCAGAACAGCCTCAAAGTACTTAGCAGAGTGTTTCTGAATTGTCTGTAAAGAACTGTTTTCACATATTGTATTTTATGTTTTACTTTTATAATCTGATTAGAACTGAATGTGAATGTCACAGAGAAAGCTGCTAATATTGCTCATGGACAGCAGAATGAGAAATTTATAAACAGCAAAGGATTTCAGAACAGCTACAGGTTTAAAACATTCTGATGTGATTAAATTAAGAACCCTGATACTGGCTGCCTACAAAATCCTGGCCCAATGCTGCAGAGCAAGTGTTATGGAGCCTTCTCAGTCCCCATCAGTGAAGGATTACCTTCGTAATTGATCTGACTGCTCCTACAAACAGATAAAGATGTTTTCATGCATCAATCTAGGCACTGCAAAAAATGCTTTCATAGAAGAAGAAAATGTCTCAATATCAGCACTAGTCTCTAAAAGCAAGGTCACAAATATTCATTTCTATGTGATCCCTGTGGGCCGAAAGCCCACAAATGCCTTGGACCTGTTGCCTTTTTATAGTATTTGCTTCATCCAGGGCATTTGAGATCTCTCTACACAATCTGATACTTGTGCAGTGAACTGAGGCTGACATGACACCCATCAGTCATTCAGTAACCACTCAGCTACAGCCTTGGGCATTGGAAAAGAGGAAAAAAAAAAACCCTCGGCTATCATGGTGGCAAAATTCCTTCTAAGAGGGATAGGTCTTGCATTCCTTACTCAGTTCATAGCCAGGAATCAAAATGTGCTTTTTCATCTGAGTAATGCTACAAGATTTGGCTTTTAATGGGAGTAGGAATGTTTCTGAAAATATTTGGTGCACCTTCTCTTGTTTGAAAGAGATGCTGACCTCTGTCTTGACGACTATTAGAGACAATAGCTGGCCCCTGTCATCCAGAGGACAGCATCTCAGTGGCCCTACAGTGTGAACACAGGGGGTAAGTCTAAGGACTTAGACCTGTACATTATATCTAAGATACCTGAGCTGACCCCACTCATGCTAACTCAAGCCAGAAGTACTGTCCCTGGCCCTGTATGCCAGGCCCAGAAAGTTCAGACTGTCCATTGCTGTGCACAGGCTAAAAAAATCATCCCTTATTAAAAATACTTTCACAGATGGAGAGACAGGAGAAACACGGCACTACAGCTCAGGACTCCCTGTCCAGGTTAGTGCTAGCATGGGAGTCTTGACTCTCTGCTCCACAGTAGGTTGTAGCCTCACCACAAGTCCTGTCAAACTCCTTTAAAAGACACATTCTTTAACCACAAAGAAATACCGCTGATGCCAGCATTTTCAGAGGGAAGTATGTCTAGTGGCCACCTGCACAAATAGGACTGATGCAAGTAGAAAATAATTTACAATTCTCCTCCTGTTCTTCGGTTTCTTTACTGTGCTTTGGACTGACCCTGACCTCAACCCCACTGAGTACCCCTCTTCTGCTGATGAAGCATGCTGCTCCCAAGCCCTGCGAGCTAATACAGAAGCAGCAGCAGGCAGGTCTGTGTATGGAGATGAGACAGAAAACTGTAGGACCAGAGTGGTCCTTGACACATAGTGAGCAAGGAAGTCCACCAGACATGTCTCAGGGGAGCAGGAAAAACACTCCAACTGGTTCAGAATATATATTTATATATTTTAAGATATTAAGGCAAAATATTTAAACCTCCTATGAGAAATATTTGACTTTTTTATACAATGAGCATTTTTAAAGGGCTGAGAAAGATATTTCAAAATTACTTTAACTAAAAAATGTAGGTTGTTAATAGAAAAGGAATACCATATATGGACTAAACCCCTGACATGCTAGAATGAAAGACTAAGTCACCTACTATCTTCAGCTACGCTTCTTTCCAATTGCACATCCCTTTAATTTTCCCATCCACTAATTGTACATTCCCATCATGTAAGCAGACATACCATGGCAGAATGTCCAAAAGTTTCACTTGCTCTTAGCAGAGTTGGATGACATGGAGGTTAAAGTGTGAGTGCCCACCCAAGTGTCACCCCAACTAACAGTCAAGTCCTCATCACCTCATACTGGTTTACTGATTCACTGTAAACTAGTCAACATGTGCAGTCATCCCACTTGTTGGCTCTGCATGGAATTGGTTTGATCCAGCAAGACTTCCTTACTCAGATGCCACTGTGCAGCCTCCAGAGCCACCTGGCATCTCACTATCTCCTACCACAGTACCAATACAGCACATAGCCCAGCTGGCTGCTCCTGCAGCTGATTCAGATGTCCAAACAGGGCTCCTGCAAATGGAGGTGCTTGGGAAACACCATGCAGAAACAGCCAGCTGGTGCCACACAGGGCCCGGTCACACGCAGCAGGGACAATCAGCTGGGGTCCAGCATTAGATGTGAGTGGTTCCCTGTGAGTGGGAGACTGCACAAGAGGTAAGATAGATCAGAAGACATTTTGGGGTCCAGTGGCAACAATTCCTTTACTATTAGTTCCACTCCTCATTTTCCACAATATCCTGCTTCTCCTCTTAGCCTGGATACTAGAGTTCATTTTTCCACAAATGCTGCAGCAGTGCAGTGGTGTAGGCACTAATAGCAGGCATAGCTTTTCTGAGTGAATGAACTGATTTTGAGTTTGGATGTTGGGTTTAAATAAGTCCAAGTCTTAACTAATAATGATAGCATTACAAATATACATCAAATTAATGAAATGAAATTATTTTCAGAGCATGGTTTGACAAATAAAAACATAATTCTTGTACTCTGTTTTACAAGGCAGACAGGAACTTATGAGCTACCTGCAGTGGTGACAGCCACATGCATTTTAGTAGTATTTCAAATATATTTTTTGTAACTTTATCATAATTATCCAAGTCCTGGTGCCATGATCAGTATGCATTGTACAAGATGCACCATAAATACAATCTCTGCTTTAATGTATATATGAAGCCTGAGGACTTGATCCTGGAATGAAACTGATAGGGACTCAATGCAGATTAGGAGACTTTGAGGCAAAGATATGCAGAAATATGAATTCCAAGACTCATTCTATCATACTACCCATAGCAATATCTATCTGAGACAACCTAGAAACTTCAGCCTGAAACGGTTACAGTGTGGAGACAGTTAAGGTTTCCAGAGTTATAGGTTTAAAGGTCAGAAGGATCAATGGTGATCCCAAGTGTGATCCCCTGAACAGAACCCGTATCATCTCACTTGCTAATTTTCTCATGAAGCCCATAATATGTTTAAACAATAAAACATGTATTTAAGTAAGACATCAAATCTTAATTCAAAGACTTCACTTGATAGAAAACCTATCACACACACCCTCCGTAAATTGTTCAAGTGCTAATAATCACCACGACCAACAAAAAGCAGGTTTTACCTAGCCCTCTCAGATTTACTTAGTGATACAAATTTTACCCTAAAATTGAAAGTAATAGTCTGGACAGCTCTTGGGACAGTCTTTTTACAATCCTGATGTTGTGAGTTAGTTTGTGTTACAAAGATATAAATGTTTAACACCTGCTGCTAAAACACCCTCTTTAGTTACTAATAGAACACAAAGGAATTAATCATCATTAAAAACTGTGACTATCACTTTTCCAATTCAAGAGCAGAAATATTTATTGAATAGCCTTTGATATATTTAATATCTCTGCTGTATCACAATTGGCAGTTTTGTCATCTTCATGCCATACTCATCTAAACTATTGAAAGCATTTTGTTTATTCCTGTGGAAGTCCTGCCTCTTGTCCCACTGGCCATATCCCACTGGCCACATCCCACTGGCCACATTTCAGCTATCAACCATAGACATCTTTCTGTTTGGTAGGGACAAAACAGGGGGTACTCTGTGGTTTTACCTGCGGGACCATGGAGAGGACATGAGGAGGTAGGATGGAAAACCTACCTCAGTCCTGGAGGCACGGGTGTGTGAGTTGCAAGGAAAAACAATCACAAATAAAAAGTCTTCAAGGAAGGCTGCTATTCCAGTCTCCAGTGGGCAGTTTTCCAGAGTGATAGGGCTGACTTTACTCTTCATCCTGTGAAAAGGAATTCTAATCCATTCCTGCAAGCCGTAAATGGGCAGAAATACTCCACGCTACATCCTATCCACTTTTTACCACTTGCCACCCTGGTGCAGAGTCCCTAGACCAGGATTAGAGGGACCCTGCCTCCAGTCAGGTGGAGGACAGGGACAACCAGGTTTACTGGACTGTGTGGATCCAATGGCCTGGCACATCAGACCCACAGGAATATAAAGCTCTAGTAGATACAGGTGGACAGTGTACTCTAATGCCATCAAGCTATGAAGGGACAGAACCAATTAGTATTTCTGGAGTGACAGGGGGATCCCAACAGCTAAATGTATTGGAGGCTCAAAGAGGGTCCCCCGTGGAGAGTCGGCCAAGTCATGACAATCACACCAATATGGCTACATGCCGTGCTCACTTTATTAAACAAACAGGTCATATTTATAACTTAAACCGACCGCTCACATGACTTTACACACAGGTGATTGGATAAGAGTCTCTGGTCACACGGGCGTCCGTGTTGCTGATTGGTGAGCATGCTGCAGGCGCCTGATCAGAGTGTGCCAATGAGAGTGTGTTGATTTCGTGGTTCCCAGGACTTGCTCTGCACCTGGCTTCTTGTTTGTGCATAGCTTGTTTTCTTTCTCACACTGCTTGTTCCCAGGACAATTTAAAGTTGCTCTGCAGCTTCAACTAACAGGCCTGGGTTGTCCAACCCAGACAATGGTAACATATGTCCTTGGTCCTTTAAAAATTCCTCTACAGAGGTTGAAATAAGCTTGAATGGGAATGAGTGGCAAAAGCACCCCATTGTCACTGGCCCAGAGGCTCCATGTATCCTTAGCATAGACTACCTCAGGAGAGGGTCTTTCAAGGATCCAAAAGGGTACCAGTGGGCTTTTGGTATAGCTGCCTTGGAGATGGAGGAAATTAAGCAGCTCTCTACTTTGCCTGGCCTTTCAGAAGACCTTTCTGTGGTGGGGTTACTGAAAGTCAAGGAACAGCGGGTGCCCATTGCACCAGTGGCAATACCCCACCAACCGAGACTCCCTGATTCCCATCCACAAGCTGATTCACCAAATAGAGAGCCAAGGAGTGATCAGCAGGACCCACTCAGCCTTTAATAGCTCCATATGGCCAGTGCGAAAGCCTAATGGAGAATGGAGACTAACAGTAGACTATCATGGCCTGAATGAAGTCACGCTGCCATTGAGTGCTGCCATACCAGACATGCTAAAACTTCAATATGAACTGGAATCAAAGGCAGCCAAATGGTATGCCACTATTGATAGTGCAAATGCATTTTTCTCAACCCCTTTGGCTGCGGACTGCAGGCCACAGTTTGCCTTCACTTGGAGGGGCATCCAATACACCTGGAATTGACTGCCCCAGGGGTGGAAACACAGCTCTACCATCTGCCATGGACTGATCCAGGCTGCACTAGAACAGGGTGGAGCTCCAGAACATCTGCAATACATTGATGACATCATCGCATGGGGCAATACAGCAGAAGAAGCTTTCAAGAAAGGGGAGAAAATAGTCCAAATCCTTCTGAAAGCCGGTTTTGCCATAAAACAAAGTAAGGTCAAGGGGTCCACATGGGAGAATCAGTTTTGGGGAATAAAATGGCATGATGGACATGGTGAGATCCCAATGGATGTGATCAACAAAGTAACAGCTATGCCTCCACCAACTAATAAGAAAGAAACTCAGGCTTTCTTAGGTGTCATCAGCTTTTGGAGAATGCACATTCCAAACTACAGGATGATTGGAAGCCCTCTCTATCATGTGACCTGAAAGAAGAATGATTTTAAATGGGGCCCTGAGCAACGACAAGCCTTTGAACAAATTAAATGAGAGATAGTTCAAGCAGTAGCCCTTGGGCTGGTTCAGACTGGGCAAGATGTAAAGAATGTGCTCTACACCGCAGCCAGGGAGAATGGCCCTACCCGGAGCCTCTGGCAGAAAGCACCAGGGGAAACTCGAGGACAACATTTGGGCTTTTGGAGTCGGGGATATAAAGGGTCTGAGGCCCGCTATACTCCAACTGAAAAAGAGATATTAGCAGCTTATGAAAGGGTTCAAGATGCTTCAGAAGTGATTGGTACTGAAGCACAGCTCCTCTTGGTGCCCAGGTTACCAGTGCTGGGCTGGATGTTTAAAGGGAGGGTTTCTTCTACATATCACGCAACTGATGCTACATGGAGTAAGTGGGTCACGCTGATTATACAATGAGCTTGGACAGGAAATCCCAATCATCCAGGAATTTTTGAAATTATTATGGATTGGCCAGAAGGTGAAGATTTTGGGATGTCACCAAAGAGGTGACATGCTGAAGAAGCCCCTTTGTATAATGAACTGCCAGAACATGAGAAGCAATATGCCAGTGGTAGGTCTGTCTTGGAGCCGGCTGGCATTGGCTCTGCCGAACATAGGGGAAGCTTCTAGCAGCTTCTCACAGAAGCTACCCCTGTAGCCCTCTCCCCCACTACCAAAACCTTGCTATGCAAACCCACTACATCCCACTTGAAAAATATTTTGTTTTCTGCTAAATTCCACTGCATCTCTTCCTAAATTCCATAGCACACTATAACATGTCTCCATTTCTGATACCTGTTTTATGTTTTCAGGTATGATTGTACAAAACATTTAAATCTAGTCATATTCAATCTTTTAGAAGCTGAAAATGAAAAAAACCCCAAACACCACCACCAAATCCTAGAATAACATATTTGTTGCATTTTTTGCATTTCCTTCGTTGCTTTGCTTGTTCAAAGTCTTTACTTGTATTTAGTCTGGTAACTTCAGTGGTTAAAATCATTTCGTGCCCTCTACTAGCAGCCCTGCCAGGCACGCTGAACTGCTGCTCTGGGAGGATTGGGAATTAGACGTTACAGCTACAGATAATGCAGAAATGGAAGAAAACCAGTTTAGTTATGATTAGATTGTACCACCAGCAAAACAAAATAATCTAGAGAGACAACATAAATAACAACAACAAAAAAAATCACATTTTGAGTAAGCATTTGACTGAGTCTGCTCTTAGAAATGTTATTGATGAAAACTGGCATATTTGTAGCCATTTCCTTGCACAAAGTATTATTCAGTGTATTTCCTATTAGGACATTGTCCAATATGAAGATGCATGTTTTTTCCAGGGTCCACAAAGGGCTATCATCACAATGGTGACAGTGAAAAGATGAAATGCCACCAGAACTTCATCTTCTCTCATGGAAAATCACTTTGATTTTCTTACTAAAGCAACAAAATCATATCTTAGAGGAAAATTAACAAAATAAAGAAGGAAATATTTGGGGGCTTCAAGGAAAGGTTACCCGGGAGGTGATACACGTTTATTATTTTTGGTTTCAGAGCTTCTACTCGTTCACTTTTTCTTAATTCAAGATGGCCTAAACTCCTTACGTTTTCCCCAAAATATTCCCAATTTTTTTTATTATAATAAACCACAATGCTTTCAAAAATATCTTTCAGCATAGATTCCCAGGGGTCTTGAGATGCCTAATTCCAAATGAAAATAATGACATATTCCATACATAGACATCTGTAGCCATTTGGCTTTAGTTTGGCTTTCAGTTTCACTCCCCAAATTACAAATCCCTAGGAACATATTAAATAAACATTTTCATAATTATTTATGAAAATAAATAAATAAAATTATAGGTTATCGGTCACAATAGGATCAGAATAACATTCACTTTGACTCTGAAAATTTAATTCCCAGTGAAGATGGTAGAAATTCCTGACCAAGAAAGCATTCAGATACATGTTTTGTGCAGCTAAAATGCCACAAGTCAATGTGTGCTATTCTTATTTCGAAATCCTTGCCTGAAACAAGAAACAAAGCTCAATTGATTCAGCTCTTCTACTTGACACTGTAGATGGTTACCAAGGGCCTAAGAAGTTGGCTTCTTCAAACCCTTTAAAAATTTTTAGGGTGATTTCTAATTTTTCAGGCTGGTTTTCTTGAAAATAATTGTTGAAGTTTTTAAAATGTTAGTTTTAACATCCACAACAGAGTGCCTGCACACAGTGGTAATCAGAGTTGGCTCACTAGTGAGAGAGAGATGGAAAATTTAATTACAAGCTAGTTATTGTTCCAAGTTCTCTTTGCATTTTGTCCACCAGGGAAATAATATAACACAATTTTTCCTTTCATAATTTTGCCTTATTGATTGTGTTAGTGCCTGAAAAAACATTACTTAATTTCACGTAACTTAATTTTTGTTAAAATTGATGCCAAAACAGCACAGAGTAACTGCTCAGAGACTAATTTTGTCTTTAAGCAGCAAAGGTATTTATTTCATGCAACACTGGGGAGCTAGCCGGTTCGCACCGGGCAAACTAGCTCTGAAGTTTTCAGTGAAAAGTTAGGTATTTTATACAGTTTTTCATGAGAGGTTACAACATCTTTACATACATATTCATTTGATTTTGACACTAACTCATTCCGTTCATAATAGATGGGATCTAGGTGGAGTAGACCTTTCAACTTTTTGTTCAACGATTTCCTGATTTGATGGTCTCCTTATCTCCTTTAGGTGCCCACCTTATCTTTTCTAATTATTCAGAGTACATTCCTTTCTCAACACAAACAGAGCATCACCCAGAGCATTGTACCAAACTCATCCTGACTAATCTTTTTTTTTTAAAGACCTTGTTCTGTTCCAAAATCTCAAGATAAAACTGGAAGATTTTAGAGAATAACTAACTTACTACTTTACACTTATTTATTTAAGAAATATTCTTATTAGCTTTACAGATTTTATGCCTTCAAAGTCTCCTGGTAGTAGGTTTTGTACCTGTTGAACTTGATACCTTTGCTTGTATCCATTTGAGATACAAATGATGAGACAGTACTTATTAAGAAAATGTCAGATCTAACACACTAAGGGGGGCAGGGGGAAGCAGGAGAGCTGCTGCCACTACCACTGTACCCAAGGAAGTCAGTCAGGCTCCTTGCTCAACTTTGAACCTTCTTCCTGCCCTGGCCATGACAGCTGCAGACTGTCAGGTATTGGCATGACTCCTCACCACTTGGAGCAGCAAAATCCCATTCCTGAACTGGCTTTGCAGCTGCACAAGGCATCTTGTTCATAACTTCAGATTGTTCAATGAAGCAAATCTTAAATTTGTCTACACAAATCACGTAGGTCAGCATTATTTTGATTTGAAGAATCAGTCAGCAATAGAAAGGTGAGCGGAGGTTATCTTTATTCGGCAGCACTGGGTGCATGGGGGATCGCTCCACCAAAGTCATGCACACCGAGGGGACTTTTCAGTCCCCCCTTTATACAGGCTACTCATACCTATTCATTAGTTTCCCAAGAAATCGCTTACATATTCATTACAATTCTGCAAATTTATTTACATATCTCGTGCCTGCGCAATGTCCTTGAGGAATTGTCTCTGCACAGACTCTATTCCTTAGCGGCCATATTTAAAGTCTTCATCTTCACCACGTTGAATCTAAGACAAAATGTCCCTTCTAAAGATAACCAATCCAAGGACTTAGCAGTCTGTGCATCCGTCATGTGGCAATAATGTTACCAAAATCTCGTAATGAAGAACTTAGACACCAATGTGATGCAGATAAACAGACACTTCTTTATTGACGGCCGGGTGCGAGAGTGAGTCTCCTCATGTTCAACGCACACCAAGCTTCAAAATCATACACCTTATATAGAACTTATCCATACATATTCATTAAGTATTCATGCATAATCATAATATTTCCCGTAAATCATTAACATACCCTCCTCCCATATCCGATTCTGCGCAGTAAATGTTAGAAAGGCCCAGAAACAGGTCTGGGGTACGATTTGGGTAGGTGGTATATGAGTCAGTGGTCGCAATCTCCCCCTGCTGGAATTACCTTTTACTAAAGTTCACAGTTTCTTGGCAGGTAACTACAAGCTGTTCCAGTCAACTCTCCCCAGTTCCCATTAATCTTATATTCTGACATTTCAATACACTTTCTACATACAGAAGACTAGTCAAATACAAAGAAATCTGTAAAATCCCAAATTTATTACCTAAGTTTTAAACACTGATTCTAGCCCATTCTTCTGGCCTTGGTACAGGGCTGTATAAAGGATTTCATAGCAGCTTTTGCTGTGCAACTACAAGTTTCATTAAAATATATTTCTTATTCCAAATGATTTTATAAAATCAAATAAAGTCAATTAATTCTAACATTAGCAGACCTGTAACATTTCCCCCCTTTGAAAGTGTTGAAAATTATTATTTCAATACTTTCACATTATTTACATATCATTTGTTTCAGCATATTTTGGTGGTGGACTATATCTTGGTGGAATAGTTGGTACGTCTCTCATGATCATATGATTGATTGCAACTCTATTGGTAAACTATTTCTTCAAACAAGCATATACTACCATGATCATCAGAAAGACAATTAGTAACAGAAACAAAGTTTTGATCATGGACTGTATCCAAGAGCTTAGATTCCATCCTAATTTGCTAAAAATTCTTCCCAGCCAATCTTCTGACATATTTTCTCAAATTCATTCTGTTTCCTTTTCAATTTTACTCAGTAACTCCAGATCATGTTCCACATCTTGGGTGACATTTGGAATGTGAATACAGCTGTAGTACAATTTATCCTTGAGATATCCACACACCCCATGATCTTTAAGTAGAAGCATAACCAATGCCATTCTGTTTTGTAAAGTCATCCTGGAAGTTGCCTGTAACTATATATTCATTTTCTTAAACCCTTTCTTGGTGATGTTTGCTAACTTTTCTACTTGACCTGTTAACTGATAAAGCCATTCTCTATTTTTATATGATGCTATAGGATTCAAAAGCCCAGCCAATTTTTACTCCTGTTGATGGTTCATTCCAAGTATCATCATCTGTTTCAGACCTCTTGGTTTGTTTTCATTTCAAACTTCCCAAGGGTCCTTTAAACGGTGATTTTTTTCCAAATCAGACACAATGTTGGCATGCCTAAAGTAATTTGTTTCACCTTACCATCTAATGGTAAATGAGTTGTCCAGGTTCCATCACTTAATGCCCAAATTAGACGTCCTGGACGTTGAATAGTAGATTTTCTGCAACTAAAGAGAGTTCCTTTCCAAGGTGGTAAAGGTGCTGGTTAAATTGAAAGTATTTTTAAGACCTCGGCAAAACCAACCATATTTCAAAGCAGCTGCCAAAGGAGGAATTCTTTGAATTAAATCTGCATTGCTGCAATCGTACACTTTTTCACATTTCCACCATGGCACTATTTTGTTCTCCTTCTCTTTCGATGATGTTGTTTTATCATTGACTAAGGGTAAAACTGCAAAAGCTTTTCCATCCAAGGTAAAACACCAAGGAGTTCTGGCCATGTACTAAAAATAAAAAAAGATATCACCATGGACCATATAGAGCCCCATTGTTCTACTAATTGGGTACCTTGGCCAGTTTTGTTATACTTCCATTCCATGATACTTTTGCTTACATTGGTTTTAAGTTGTTCATCATAGGAACACCATCCTAACTGGGGATTTGGACCCCCAGGAAGAAGAACTCGAGCTATGGCACTAGATCGGGATCCTGTTACAAAATCATAATTCAATAGTTTTTTTTTTACAATCTGTTTCTTTACCTGGCGACTTCCACTGTTTTCTGATAACCTTTACTTGTTCATACCATTGAGTCACTGGCCTTTGTTCACAATAGGTGGTTCCATTTTTATGTTCCAGATTGATCAGATTCATGGTTAAAATTCCCCATGGAATAGATTCACCTACAGCCCTTGGTACTGGTAAACAAGCAGTAATATGAGTAACATTTTGCAAATTGGCAAATCCTTTAATCGATCCTACCATCAAATTTTCCTCAACAATTTGTTTGGGAATGTTAATCACTTGTTCTGTTTCTACTTGTCTTTTGTTCCTGTTCACCAAGTCAGTCCGTGATCCTACCAGCACTACCGACCAAAATAAAATCCAAAGAATAATCAAAACCTGATATGAGAAATTAGACATGTTTCAAAGTCAATTTTAAAGTCTTTGGGTCACGATTGACAATCTTCTATGGAGTAGGTGCTTTCTTCACCCGAGTATAATGTATCCAAGCATCTGATTGTGCAATCTTGATAGCTGTAAAAGTGGTTAACAGCATCTGGAAGGGTCCTCTCCAACGTTCCTGCAAAGGTTCAGAGGTCCAGGTCTTCACATAGACATAGTCTCCCGGTTGGAAAACATGCACTGAATTATCCAGGGATAAAGGTCTATTCCAAATTACTGCACTCCGAATTACAGCCAAAGTTTTCCTTAGAGAAAGCAAATAGTTATACACATCTTGTTTTCCTTTTACATGTATGTTTGGATTTGGTTCTGGAGACTCATATGTTTTTCCATATAATAATTCATAAGGACTGACTGAGGTTCCACTCTTTGGCTGTACCCTGATTCATAGTAAGGCCAATGGAAGTGCCTGAGGCCACTTTAGTATCTTGACAAATTTTACTTATTTGCCTTTTAAAGTCCGATTCATCCTTTCCACTTTCCCACTAGATTGTGGCCTCCAGGACGCATGTAAATCCCAATTAATACCCAATACTTTGCTAACACTTTGGACTACTTCAGCAACAAAGTGTGGACCTCTGTCAGAAGAAACTCCAATAGGAACTCCAAATCTCGGAATTATTTCTTGTAATAACCACTTCACTACTTCTTTTGCTTGTGTGCTACTGGCTACTGGCCATCCTGTAAAAGTATCAACCCTTACCAGGATGTACCGACACCCATTTTGTCTAGGTAACTCTGAAAAATCTACTTGCTAATAATCTCCAGGTTCTGTACCAGATTTCAATCTACCCATTTGAATCTTTTTCTCAATCACTGGATTGGTTTTCAAACATACTTCACTGTCGCGATGAAGGGAAGACACAGTCATTCAATATGAGTGATCAGCAGACTATGTTTATTGTAACTTACAGTCACCTTTTATGCCTTGTTATAATTAGCTCATACATATTACAAAAGTTAAGCTCATTATTGGTTAGTTGCCTAAATATCAAGCCCGCCCCTAGTTTCTCTTCTGTAGTTATCTGTTCCCTCCTGCAACATTCTTTACCAACCGCAATTTTCCTGTTATTGTGTAACAAGAACAGCCAAGGACAGTGTATTTTTGCTTTACTTCAGATAAGCTGAGTGCGATGTGCATTTTTGTCCAGCCAGCTGGACTATGTCTATGTGACCTTTTTCAGCTAGCCAGTTATCCACACTTCACATCTTGCAGTTATCATTTTAGCTATTCCCAACATCTTAACTGATATTTCTTGTTTCTGTAAACAAGCTACTAAGGCTTCTGCTCCCCAGTGACATTCCTGATGTCTTGTTTGAATTATCTCTCTCATCAGAAGAGGTAGAACTACTACCTGTCCATTAGGAGTTATCCACCACCCAGCTAGGTTTTTCTTAGCATTTAATAACTGACCCAATTTGTCATCTTCTGAATATTTGGTTTTTCCCTGGGAAGGGTTACTGTTTTAGAAAGAATTATTGCCATCTGTAATGCTTGTTTCTTTGCTATCTTTCTTGCCATTTTATCAGTCAAATTATTTCCAGCTATTATTTTTGTATTCCCAATCTGATGTGCCTTACAGTGCATGATTGCTACTTGATCTGGTCTCTGAACTGCTTGCAATAATTGTAAAATTTCCTTCTGATGCTTAATGTTTGATTCTTGAGAGGACAATAGCCCTCTTTCTTTCCACAAAGCCCCATGGACATGCACTACCCCAAAGGCATATTTTGAATCAGTCCAGATATTTACTTTCTTGTCTTTACTTAATTCTAGGGCTCGAATCAAAGCAATAAGTTCTGCTTTCGGGGCTGATGTGGTACTCGCCAATGCTCCTGCTTCTATAACTGTAGTATCTGTTGTTACCGCATATCCAGCGTATCGAACTCCTTCTTCCATAAAGCTGCTTCCATCAGTATACAGTTCCCAGTCTGGACGCTCCAGTGGCACATCCTTCAGATCTTCACGACTGGAATAAACATACTCGATGGTAGCCAAGAAATCATGTTCCAGGTGTCCTTCTTCCTGTATGGAACTGAAAAACACTGCAGGATTTACCAGGTTAGTTGTCTTTAGAATCACATCATCCTGTTCAGTCAATACCACCTGGTACTTCATCATTTGGCTTGGAGACAGCCAGTGTCTCCCCTTTTGTTCTAAAACAGTTATCAGCATGTGTGGAACATAGACTGTTATTGTTCTTCCCAAAGTCAATTTCCGAGCTTCTTGTATGAGCATCACTGTTGCTGCCACTGCTCAAAGGCAGTTTGGCCACCCTTTACTCACTGTGTCCAGTTGTTTAGAGAAATATCCGACTGGTTGTTTCCAGCTTCCTATCCTCTGGGTTAACACGCCCAGTGCAAGGTGTTGCCTTTCATGAACAAACAACTGCAAATCTTTGGTTAAATCCAAAAGTCCCAAAGCAGGTGCAGACATTAAGGCACGTTTCAACTCTATAAAAGCCTTTTGTTGTTGTGGGCCCCATACAAAGGGAGAATTCTTTGGGGCCTCATACAACGGTTTAGCTATTAGCCCATAGTTCATAATCCAAAGGCGACACCACCCAGTCATTCCCAAAAACACTCTGAGCTCATGAATATTTTTCGGCACAGGTATACTGCAAATGGTTTCTTTGCGATCTTTTCCTAATTGCCGTTGTCCTTTTGAAATCTCAAAGCCGAGATATATCACAGTCTGGCAGGCTATTTGGGCTTTCTTCCTGGATACCTTGTACCCATTTAGTCCAAGAAAATTCAAGAGGTCAACAGTCACCCGTATACAAGCAAACCTTTTTTCTGGTATGTTATCCACACATTGTAAAAGTAAATGTCCAGATCTTGGTTTGTCCTGTTTCCAGATTTCAAGCTCCTTTGCTAACTGATTTCCAAAAAATGTTGGACTGTTTTTAAATCCTTGGGGTAATCTGGTCCATGTCAGCTGCATCCTTCGCCCGGTTTGAGGATTTTCCCATTCAAAAGCAAACAGTTTTCTGCTTTCCTTTTCCAAAGGTATACAAAAGAAAGCATCTTTTAAATCAAGCACTGTAAACCACTGATAATTCTCCCTCAATGCTGTTAACAGTGTATAAGGGTTTGCTACTACAGGATAAATATCCTTAACTATTTGATTTACTGCTCTCAAGTTTTGTACCAGTCTATATTCACCCGAAGGTTTTCTGACGGGTAAAATTGGAGTATTATACTCTGATTCACATTCTTCCAAAATTTTGTACTCCAAAAATTTATCAATCAATTTCTTTAGATCCTGTCTAACTTATGGTTTGATTGGATATTGCTTAATTTTTACTGTCCCTGCTCCTTTAAGTCAATGTTGACAGTCTCTGCTAGTTTTGATTTTCCAGGAATATCTGCTTCCCATACAGTAGGGATCACTGCCAAATCCACCTCCGGTGGAATTTCTTGCTCCTTTACTCTTTCTTGTATCATCAGGATTTCTCCCGTTTTTGACACAGGTATTTTCAAGAAAAGTTCTCCTTCGTCAAAAACAATTTGTGCATTTAATTTGGATAACAAATCTCTTCCTAAGAAGGGTATCGGACGTTCTGGTACATACAAAAATTCATGTGTAATTATCTTCTTTCCAAATTTCAAATCCAGGGGTTGCAGGAATGGCCTATTTTCTTCTTTCCCAGTTGCTCCTATATATTGGCTGTTTTTGTTCTAATTTTTCTTTTACAGGTATTTAATAAAAAAAATGTCGCTCCTGTATCCACTAAAAATTTAACTTCTTTTTCTCCCCGCTTAATTTTAACCAGAGGCTCAGCTGGATTCCCTTCCGGTGCCCTTCAATCATCTAAAACCATTACTTTGGCTATCTCCTCCTGAACATTTCCATGCCATCAAATCCATAACTGAAAAAGGCACTTTCACATACACCGGCCCACTGTTACCAACTCCCTGTCGCAGGGGAGCTATTGTTTGTGTCTGCTGTCGAGTTCTCCGGGAAACAGGGGTATGAATTACAATCTCGGACAGTCCCTCCTCCACATCCTCTATTCCACTACTCTCCGGTTCCTCCACCTGCTCCTGTTCCCTAAATTCTCGACGCCGATTCCTTTCTCTCCTAAGAGGGGATATATCTAATTCTAGTCCTTCATCAATTTCAGAGGCAATACTCTTCTTCAAACAGTCCTTCCCAATCTCACAGGTTGAGTAAAATTTTTTTTTTCACTTTCTTATTATCAGAAGTTATAGCCATTACCAAATTATCTCTAATAGTTAGCTTACATTCATCCTGCCAATCCTTTCTTTGTCTTAAGTAAAAGAACAAATCCACATTTGGCATTTCACTCCATTTCCCTTCTCTTTTACAGTACAGCATTAACTGCAGAATAGTGTTATAATTCAGTGTCCCATTCATGGGCCACTTTTCCTGATCATCCAATGTATACCGAGGCCACCAATTATTACAATACTCAATCATCTGGCTCTTTCGCAAATCATGTAAATCTCCCCGATGTGCCAATAAACATCCCAATGGAGAATTTTTTTCATGATTTTGTCATTTGCAGCAAGATTACCCATGCTTTTACTTTTAAACAATCGAGTTAACTTAGATGCCATGGTATAATCACTTTACAGTACAATACACAATCACTCAAATCTATCACTCCGATCCGCGGATCTGAACTCCACACTCGCTTTCGTGCTCAATTGCACATCTCACCCTTACAGCCACACTCACACTTTTCCACAATTACTTTAAACAAAGACATAAAACACAATATTATACACTTCTTAATTTTCTTCTCAATACACAGACACAATAAACAATTCCATGTCAAAAGAAAAACCCCTTCTAACTTCTTGTTAGAGGCACTACCTTAGAGAACACTATAGCATATAGGTTCTCTTGGTTCCACTTTTGTCCAACCCTGCAATAGCTATCGCTTATGTCTTACGGGCAGACGCCTAGGCTTCCACTTCCACAAGGATCCCTTTAGTCCAACCCTACGCAGCTTTCTCCACGTCTGACAGCCAGACAAATACAGTGGGACTCAAACCCACTTACTACAATTACCAAAAAAAAAAAAAAAAGTGTCTTACCAAAATCCAGGGAACGTCACAAAGAGC
Organism: Falco cherrug; assembly: GCF_023634085.1. Classification (NCBI taxonomy): domain Eukaryota; kingdom Metazoa; phylum Chordata; class Aves; order Falconiformes; family Falconidae; genus Falco; species Falco cherrug. The sequence continues at coordinate 2,384,709 of NW_026599288.1, read as the reverse complement.
CTTACGGATCGGGGATTGATGGGTATCCCCGAGAAAACCCCGGTGCCAGCTGGAACCGATCAGGTCCCCAACTCTCCTTCAGCGAGGTCCCATCTGGGTCGCCAAAAACTATTACCGAAATCTCGGAATGAAGACATTCACATTCAGTTCTAATCAGATTATAAAAGTAAAACATAAAATACAATATGAGAAAACAGTTCTTTACAGACAATTCAGAAACACTCTGCTAAGTACTTTGAGGCTGTTCTGGTAAACATCTAAAAATCATTCATCCAAGAACTTTTGATAAACTGCCACTAAAAAAAGGAGAGAAGCTATGTTGTACTTGGGGCTAAAATGCGGGAAGCCAATGGCAGGTCTATATTCCAGCATGGTCCCCATTACACAAGTACTCTGGTGCTGGGTCAGGGCAAGTTCCCATTCACAAAGGAGCATGGATTTAGGCTTTTGTAAAGCTCTGGGTACTAGAGAGGATAAAGTCTGCCTGGGTACATCCTTGCCATGTTTTGGTCAGTATGTTCCACTGGTTTCTGACTGACAATGTTGTTAGCAAGTACAGAACCAGGCACAGAGTAATGTGCAGAGACCTACAATATAGAACAGCCAAATGTCAAATTCTCCATCCAGTTTTGTGAGGCAGGCCTGTGTGTAACCATGATGTTAACATATATAGAACAGACAATATGATTCTGGCTGTCTGGTCTAATTCCTTGCCAAGTTTCCACTAGTTTAATTGTGATCTAATTTGAAATAATTAAATCACTTATGTTTTTTAAAACTGCTTTTTCATCTCTAGGGCTATGAATACCATCACTGCAATCATAGGTAGAATAATTTTAATAAAAACCTATAATTTTAAATGACCCAATTTACAAAAATCACTGTAAACAAAAATTATCAAAGCAGGTTACTAACTGGTGATTCTGAACTATATCCCAACAGTTGTGCCATAAGGTGATATGGAAACCATGGTTAAGCTTTTATAAAGTTGGTGTGTAAAGTTTAAATCCAGACCTGTATCTAGAATTCATATTTTTTAATCCATGTTATATGTTCCATCAAATTCCTGTCTGAGGAAGCCTCTTGACCTAAAAGTATTTAGAATCTAGATCTGATTTTCTAGCATGATCATCCTCTTACTATCTTAAACCAATATGCAAATTAAACACAGCCAACATGAGGGAAAAGTGTGGGTTGATGATTCAAAGAATCAAGTCACCAATATTCGAGTGAGCAGAGGTTATCTTTATTCGGCAGCGCTGGGTGCATGGGGGATCGCTCCACCAAAGTCATGCACCCCGAGGGAACCTTTTAGCCCCCTCTTTATACAAGTCACTCATGTCTATTCATTAACTTTCTGGGAACACATTAACATATCTTGTGCCTGGACAATTCGCACACTCCCATTCAAGGACCTAGTATATCTTCAAGTTAACAACATTAACATATCTTGTGCCTGGACAATTCGCACACTCCCTATGTCACCCATTCAAGGAATAGTACATCCTCAAGTCAACAATAAGGGTCTCCTCAGATAAACATGAGTACACCATTCTTTAAATAAATCATATATGGCCCATTATTCATTCCCCCCTTTTCTAACAACTATTGTAAATTCTTTTACAACTATAAAAAATCACTATGCCCTATGATCATTCTCTGACAGCACCAAACAAAACATTGAAGTAATACACATATTGGTATTCCTAAAACTATTACAACGAGTATTATAACAAAAGCATGCTTTAGCCATTCCAGATTAGGCAAACACGAAGTTAATTTGTCCCATATAGCCTTAAAATTCCATGATAAATCATCTTTAGTAATTTCATGTAAAATCTGAAACCTGTTCCATATCTTATGGATATCTGTTTCAATTTGATTACTTTGGTCTACCTATATATCCAGTAATCATTCCACCCATCAGATTGGGAACAAGTGTTTTGCCCTGGGTTTCCAGGACATGCTCCCCCTGTCTTGCTTTGAGCTTTCCAACAACAGTTATTATCACTTTTCATAAATATTGTGGTTGTTAGGCTTAATATTCATAAATCAAATCTGGGAACCAACTTATATGTTTTATTATCAAATAGGCAATATCCTCCACCATCGCCTGGCTTTTTCCAAAAGTCTGGCCAGGTAGGCCATTTGTCATCAAGATAATTCCAGTTTTGAGAGGCCACCCCATACAGGGGTGTTACTAGGCCTCCTTTAAGAAGAGAGGTACATATCCAGCATTCCTTAGCTTTTGTAGCATTAACAATCATTTGTAATGTTTGAAGACAGGTATTGTTTACCCATGCTTCAGTTTCTAAAATACTGACAATTGTTACAATCAAGATCAAAATAACTTTACACAAATATCCCCTGATCCTTTTGACAGTCCATTGTATCTCCAGAGATTTCTTTACCCGTCAATATCAGGTTCCTCCTTTATATTGATTGCAGTCAAGATGGCCAACAATACTCAATAGGGTCCAGTCCACTTCCCTTGTAGAGGATCATTCTATTATAATTATGATCTAAAGAACCGTAGTCCCATGGGTCCTGCTGGGGTGATGGCCCATGATTTCTCAGGAGCCTTCTTTATGGAGAGTAGTGAATCCAGGCTGGCTGTTCTCTTATCTTGACGGTGGTGAAGGTTGTCAGCAGCACCAGATAGGGTCCTTCCCACTTTTCTTCCAAAGGTTTCCCTGAAAAAGTCTTTATCACCAGATTTAAAGGAATGGACTGGTTGATCTAATCCTCTGGCCCTTGTTAATTGTCTCTGGAGGGCCTTCACATATTGCCACAAATATCCCTCCCCTAACTGCCTTAAATCTTCTCCGGCAAATTGTTACTGGTATGGTCTCCCGTATAATATTTCAAAAGGGCTTAAATTTTCCTTTGTTCTCGGCTTAGTTCATATTCTTAATAATACCAAGGGAAGAAATTGTGGCCAAGTTAGATTTGTCTCTTGTCCTATTTTTACTATCTGTTGTTTAATTAAGTGGTTCATTTTTTCCACTTGCCCACTTGCTTGAGGCCTATAAGGAGTATGTAATTGCCAATCTATTCCTACTACTGTACTCACTTGTTGTATTACTTTGGCACAAAAGCGTGAGCCTCTGTCAGAAGAGATTGTTGTTGGAACCCCAAAACAGGGAATAATTTCATTCAACAATCCCTTCGTTACCTCTCTTGTTTTATTTGTTCGACAAGGGAGAGTTTCTGGCCAACCTGAAAACGTATCAGTCATAACTAATAAACATTGGTACCCCCCTTTTCTTGGGAGTTCGTAAAAATCAACTTGCCAATGTTGTCCTGGATAATTTCCTCTACTAATGTCCCTAGTTTTATTCTATTTGTTACATTGGGATTATTACATAAAAACACTTTGCATTGCTGAGTCACCTGTTTTATTACAGTATACAAGTTCCGCCCTATCAATTTCTGATTTAGACTTTTATATAAAGTATCAGCTCCCCAATGCGTCTTATTAATAATAGGGCTGTGATCCATATTAAATTGGATGGTACCACTATACGGCCATCTGTCAAATAAGACCACTTATTTAATTTTATTTTACCATTCATGTCCTGAATTAGCTTTAGGTTGTCTTTAGAATAGTTTGGCTCCTGATCTGTACTTACAGTTTGGATTTTACCGTCTGGTATTAAGGATAATTCCTCTTTTCCTACTTTCTCTGCTGCTCGTCTGGCCTCTTGGTTGGCCAGGCGGTTTCCAATTTCCAAATCAGTGCCTCAAAGGGTCATCTTATGTTCTTCCTTCCTGGATGACCCTCTTATAACAGAGGGGGCCATGCCTCACATCAAGGTCTGGCATGGCATATGTTCCCACCGCTCAACGCCTACTGGGTTGCAGCCAACAGCGGAGCTCAAGATTCTTCTTGGTGGCAAACACAGAGGCCAACCCAGTCTTGCCCTTGACTATGGTAGGAGGCACCTGACCAACCTTATTCCTTGTACTTCGTTGTCAATGCAGAGTTTCATCTGTGCATCCCATAACAAGTCACTGTCATGGCAAAACACACAGATTTACATTAGTAGAACTACTACAGAGTGTATTTTGTTTTAGTTTTCATGCCAATACCCCTCACAGCCCTGCTGACCTGACGTGCGGAATTAGACTCTATAACTCGGAAGTTATAAAGTAGGTATGTTTATTGCGCGCAGATGCACGGGGGATCGCTCCTCCACAAGCGTGCATACCCGAAGTGAGGAACCATCTCACATTTATACAATGAAACAAATGAATATTCAATTAATGCCTATACATATTCGTTACCTAAACCCCGCTTCGTATGTTAATTAGCTTATCAGTCCGTTTTCTGGAATGTGGTGGTCTTGCAGGTTTGTAGGTGATTCATGTTCTTGTGACCATCCGATCTTCTTCAGGTGATTCATGTCCTTGTGACCATCCAATCTTCTCCAGCAAGGAGACTTAGCACTCCCTCCCTCTAGATAGCATTTGAATGTCTCTCATCTTTTTCTCATTCTCTTTTAAATAGCCCCTTTGTTAGAGAAAGAAGGTCAGGCGTCTCCCCGTCTCCCCTTTGTTAGAGGAAGAGGGGCAGGCGTCTCCTCAAAACTGTAGTTGTCTCCTCAGAGCTGTGTGCCTATGTGACCAGACACCGCACCCATGACCAGTCACCATACCCACATTCCTCGAGCAGACACATACAATCACAATCGATGTCCATTGTCCCCATTTCACACTATTTCTCCATATCAATCCCCCCTTTTCTATTAAATTAAGTAAATTCTTTTACTTAAGGAGTCTTCCCGAATGATATAAAGCATCATACATAAGTGTTACCCTTTTAAACATTCTCCAAACCCACAAATATAACATAATGGTTAGTATTAAGGAAATTCCTAAACTGATCAATAAGATCACAATGGGGTGTACCATAGTGTTAAGAATTCCTGTTGCAGAAGGTGACCAGCCAAAGAGAGTATCCCACCAATTATGGTTTCCATCCTGTTCTACCTTTTTTAAAACTTTCTTGATCCCCTCTACATCATGATGGATCATAAGAAGAGTTTCATGTCCCTTTTCTTTGGTTTCTTCCAGTATACGTTGTAAATCTGCATGTTTTAATAGTTCTTTTATACTGCTTATATTTAGTCCTATGGGGGTAGGAATTATTATCTGTGATAGGGTAAAGTTGGATTTTAAGAATTGATGAGACACTACTGGGGCTGAGTAACTAAAATCGCATCCTGTGATAGTAGTAAAATTACAAATACAATAATTTGAATACTGTGCAGTCTCCTTTACCTCCCCATCTATGGTTATTGTGTTACACTCAGTTCTCAAACACGCACATCCCTTCCCTGCATATATAATTACTGTTTTCAAGTTTGCATTTGGTCGGGCCTCGAAATGACATATTTTCTGATCTGTATCTAAACAAGTATCCTGAGCCATTATAGTATTGCTTTCACAGAGGAAGCCCTGCTGTTCTCGCATAATACAAGATTCTAAATCTACTGTTTGCCACTTGTCGCCTATCTTTCTGGCCCATGTTCTATGTTCAAAAGGGTATAGGAACACCCCATTATGGTTAATTCCAAGGGCTACAATGGGGTGTATGGTAATTATTACTGCATTATGTATGGTTAACACAAAAGCTGTGATGGTGTGTGTGTTGGGGTCGTAGGTAAAGTTCACCATATTCCACCATGACTGGAGTTTTCTTTCTACCTCCGTAGCATTGTCCCAAACCATCTTTCGAATTTCCGTAGGAAATATGCCTTCCTCTCCTTCTCTTATTATGGATGCAGCTATTGATTGCATCCACATTTGGGCTTGCATACAACTTAGAGCCAGGGCGACGTCATCCTGTAAACCACTTAATGCCTTAGTGATGAGTTGATGATCTTCCATGTTTATTTGTTCCCACCTGGGAAGTACCTTCGATATCAAGCATTGGTGCGCCTTTGCCACCCACATTGTTCCCATTTGTCCGAGTAAATTTGAGTTTCAGTTCTTTTTTACCTGGGGTTACTTTCCACGAAGTTGCAGGGGCTTTCTTAATCCGGGTATGGTGAATCCAAGAATTCTGTCCCTCAACCTTGATTGCAGTGTAGGTGGTGAGCAGGACTTGAAAAGGTCCGGTCCACTGTGGTTCCAGGGTTTTATCTGCAAAACACTTAACGTATACATAGTCCCCTGGTCGTATATCGTGAACAGGTCCATCCAGACCCTTACTGCGTGTTCCCATCACATGCTTCTCAATTCTTATTAATTGTTTGTTTATGCCATCATATAGGAAGTCATTGTTTCTTCACCAATCTGTGAAGACATCCCCTTTTGTACCCCATAGGGACGTCCATATAAAATTTCAAATGGGCTAAGCCCCTCTTTTGCTCTCGGTCTAGTTCGAATTCGTGTAAGAGCTAATGGCAAAGACTGGGGCCAAGTTAGATTTGTTTCTTGGCCTAACTTGACAATCTGTTGTTTGATTAGATGATTCATCTTTTCCACCTGGCCACTCGATTGTGGTCAGTATGGGGTATGTAATTGCCAATCTATTCCTAGATGGTGGCTGATCTGTTGCACTATTCTGGACACAAAATGTGGTCCTCTATCCGAGGACATTACCGCTGGGACTCCAAACCTAGGTATTATCTCTTGGAGTAGTATTTTGGTCACTTCCTGGGCTTTAGCAGTTCTGCACGGGAAGGCTTCTGGCCAACCTGAAAAGGTATCTGTTAGTACCAATATCGATACCCCCCTTTTCTAGGAAGTTCCGAGAAATCGATCTGCCAATGTTGCCCTGGAACATTTCCTCTACTAATGTTCCCTAGTTTTATTTTATTTGCTGTATTGGGATTATTGCGTAAACACATTTCACATTGCTGAGTCACCTGTTTTATTACAGTATACAAGTTTCACCCTATCAATTTCTGATTTAGACTTTTATATAAAGCATCAGCTCCCCAATGCGTCTTATTAATAATAGGGCTGTGATCCATATTAAATTGGATGGTACCACTATACGGCCATCTGTCAAATAAGACCACTTATTTAATTTTATTTTACCATTCATGTCCTGAATTAGCTTTAGGTTGTCTTTAGAATAGTTTGGCTCCTGATCTGTACTTACAGTTTGGATTTTACCGTCTGGTATTAAGGATAATTCCTCCTTTCCTACCTCCTCTGTTACTCGTCTGGCCTCATGGTCGGCCAGGCAGTTTCCAATTTCCAAATCAGTGCCTCAGAGTGGGCCATGCCTCACATCAAGGTCTGGCATGGCATATGTTCCCACCGCTCAACGCCTACTGGGTTGCAGCCAACAGCGGAGCTCAAGATTCTTCTTGGTGGCAAACACAGAGGCCAACCCAGTCTTGCCCTTGACTATGGTAGGAGGCACCTGACCAACCTTATTCCTTGTACTTCGTTGTCAATGCAGAGTTTCATCTGCACATCCCATAACAAGTCACTGTCATGGCAAAACACACAGATTTACATTAGTAGAACTACTACAGAGTGTATTTTATTTCACTTTTTCTGCCAATATCCCCACAGCCTTGCTGACCAAGGGATATTGTTTTTATCTGAACTGAGCAAGCCTCCCCCTTATCATTTTACTGTAACAGGTAAAGCATTTTTCACCTTTCCTGGAATTTATTTTCAGATACACCTGGTTAAAAATTTCTCTTACGTCAGGGAGGTCCTCTTTTCCTCTTTTCTGCTGAATTAAAGATAAGCTCAATATTTCAATTACTTGATCATATTTAATTTTTAATTTCATTTCCCCTTCTTTAAACGTCTAGATGTTCTAATAAATCTCATCCCAACAAAGATTTTAGTGAACTTGGCATTCTTATTTGTTTTTTTAGTTTGTACTTTAAAGGTTTCAGGATGTTTTCCTGGTGGCCAGCAGCTCCCACAACTGTTAACAATTTTTTATTTTTTTTTTTACTGAAGTTTAACAAATAAGTTGGTTTTGTTTTCACTAAAATTCCACCTCATACCCATTCCCTGCCCTAGAGGGGCCGTTACCGGTCCTGTTGTACTGCAAATGCTGCAGCAATTGGGGTGACATTGTCAGGTCCTTCTGCTCAATTGTCAGCAACAGCAACCCCCTCCTCCTCACCAGCAGAAGGGTTCGGGGCAGGAGATGCTCTTCCAGCTCTGCAGGTTACACAAGCCTGCCTCTGCAACAGCACTTCTGTTTTAACTCTTTCTTACTCTGAATGCAAATCTGCTACTTGTTGCTTTAATTCTGTGTTCTTACATATCATGCCTTTGCAGGCAAACAGAAAACCTCCTGCCATGCATCCCAGCATGATTCAGTCGCACCTTCGAGGGGGTACGGGGGTTTGTACAAACTCACCCCAATACTTCAACACTTTCACAAGGTCTCTGATTCTCCACACACACACACACACACACGCCTCAGGTTTTACATACATCAGTACAAGTTTTTATATCTTACAACGTGTTTCATTCTGGTTGCTCCACAGAAGGAACCGCAACCTGAGCTTTTTAACACAAAAATTTCAACAAGAACATCTTTCTAGTTTAGGTCTCAGTTTTTTCCTATCCTTTTCTAGAGCCACAATCAAAGATCAGGTGATGTTAATCCCGCACTCTTTCTAGTGCTTGTACCATAGGATCCCGAGGGGGTACTAATCCACAGTCCTTTTGCCACTCAGGTTTGTCCTGGAGGACGAAGAACATGTCTGCATATGATACTTCGTCCCATTTTCCCTCTCTCCTCAGAAACAACATTAATTGCAGGAGAGTGTTGTAATCTAACGTTCCTCCCTCCTGAGGCCATTTCGCATCACTCCCCAATTTATACAAAGGCCACCACTGTTTACAATATTTAATCAATTTCCTTCTATTTTCGGTACCACAATGTCCTACGATATCACTCCAATGTTTTAATATACAACCCAAGGGCGATTTTTCACAGGGCTTACTCCTTCCATTTCCCATTTTGCAATTTTAATTACTTTGTTTTTCTCCAGCCGCCTTAGCCACCCAAGGTCCGAAACGCGGATAGAGCTTCTTACTCGTTTTGCACTCAAACGCCTGTCTCAAGCACTCTTGCACTCACACTTAGTCAAAATAATTAAGCTATACACGGAAAATCAAAATGCGCATCTCAATCACACCATTCACACTCTCCGGGCAGCCTGCAGTCACACAAGCAGTATGTTATATGGTACCGTGCACTTATGTACAACTTTTAGGAACACTAACAGTTCACAAAGTATGCATTTCAATGAACAATTGCCAAAAAACAAACAACAAACAAAAACCCCAAATTTTTCCTGGTCTTAAGCAGAGTGTTAAGTTTTCCGCTATTTGCCACGAATTACCAGAATATTATTATTTTTCAACACACATTTCATTACTCCAAGTTTTGAACATGTAACAAGACAACACATAGAACAAACAAGACACAGAGCGCTATTTCAGTTGTTACATTCTAGGAATTCCCCAATTCTTAAGACAACCTAAAGGAAGTTTTTAGCTTCCCCCTTTTTTCTTTTTTTTTTTTTTTCTTTTTTTTTCCTACGCAAAAATTTCCCTTTTTACTTTTGCTATGAGGTCCCTCTTGTTCCTGTGAGATTCCGCCTTATTCCATCCCGCCCCCCGCTTTCCGTCACGAGGCCTCCGGGCTTTTAGGAATGGCAGTAACCTCGGGTTTGCTCGGTCTGCCCTCAAGATCGCTAGCGGCCACCCCTTGGTCAGCAAACCCCCTCCCAAGGTACCTTTCCTCCTGGGGACTACGCTGCGCGCCGGACATCTCCGTGCGTCTCACCAGCCGCCCCGTTACTAAACATACCGTTTTATCCGTGGATCCAGGGGTTTCTCTTCTGCTCCCGGGTGAACAGCTGAGAAGAGGAGGCTCCTCCGAGGAAATCTCCCGGGGTGCGCCTAGGAGCGTCCGCTCCGCAGCTGGTCCCTCAGCCGAGCAGAAATCCTCCTGCCTGGCTCGCCAAAACTGACGTGCGGAATTGGACTCTATAACTCGAAAGTTATAAAGTAGGTATGTTTATTGCGCGCAGATGCACGGGGGATCGCTCCTCCACAAGCGTGCATACCCGAAGTGAGGAACCATCTCACATTTATACAATGAAACAAATGAATATTCAATTAATGCCTATACATATTCGTTACCTAAACCCCGCTTCGTATGTTAATTAGCTTATCAGTCCGTTTTCTGGAATGTGGTGGTCTTGCAGGTTTGTAGGTGATTCATGTTCTTGTGACCATCCGATCTTCTTCAGGTGATTCATGTCCTTGTGACCATCCAATCTTCTCCAGCAAGGAGACTTAGCACTCCCTCCCTCTAGATAGCATTTGAATGTCTCTCATCTTTTTCTCATTCTCTTTTAAATAGCCCCTTTGTTAGAGAAAGAAGGTCAGGCGTCTCCCCGTCTCCCCTTTGTTAGAGGAAGAGGGGCAGGCGTCTCCTCAAAACTGTAGTTGTCTCCTCAGAGCTGTGTGCCTATGTGACCAGACACCGCACCCATGACTAGTCACCATACCCACATTCCTCGAGCAGACCTATACAATCACAATCGATGTCCATTGTCCCCATTTCACACTATTTCTCCATATCAGACCAAGGGATATTGTTTTACCTGAACAAGGCAGGCCTCACGCTTATCATTTTTACTGTAGCAGGTAAAGCATTTTTCACCTTACCTGGAATTTATTTCCAGATATACCTGGTGAAAGATTTCTTTTACTTCAGGGAGGTCTTCTTTTCCACTTTTCTGTTGAATTAAAGATAAGCTCAAGATTTCAATTAACTGCTTATTTTTAACTTTTGGTTGCATTTCTCCTTCTTTAAACGCCTAGATGTTCTAATAAATCTCATCCCATCAAAGATTTTGGTGAATTTGGCGTTCTTATTTGTTTTCTTAGTTTGTACTTTAAAGGTTTCAGGATGTTTTCCTGGTGGCCAGCAGCTCCCACAACTGTAACAAATTCTTTTCACTGAAGTTTAACACCAAATAAGTTGTTTTTGTATTCACTAAAAATTCCACCTCGTTTTTCCTAGTCCCTAGTTCACCAGAACCCCTTGCTGGTTCTTTAGCTTAGGGCAATCTCGCTTCCAGTGTCCACTTTCCCTACAATATGCACAGTGATCCGGTCCCATAGGAGAGGGATTCACTCTTTCACTTCTGCCTGACATTCCTCCTCTGTCTCATCTCCTCTACCAGTTTAGCACGACCCAGCTCTTCTCTTACCTTCTGTACACGTTCCCTGTTCCTTCTATCAACCTTTCTACATCACGATTATCTAGTAACAATCAACTCGAACCTTTATCTAGTCCTATTAGATCATCCTGACAAGTCTTTCACTACCAACTTTCAAACATCTAAATTTCCCCATCAAAGATTCACCTTTATTCTCCTCAGACCCACTGCCTGCCCTAAAGGGGCCGTTACCGGTCCTGTTGTACTGCAAATGCTGCAGCAATTGGGGTAACATTGTCAGGTCCTTCTGCTCAATTGTCAGCAACAGCAACCTCCTCCTCCCCACCATCAGAAGGCTTCGGGGCAGGAGATGCTCTTCCTGCTCTGCAGGTTACACAAGCTTGCCTCTGCAACAGCACTTCTGTTTTAACTCTTTCTTACCCTGAATGCAAATCTGCTCCTTGTTGCTTTAAGTCTGTGTTCTTACACATCCTGCCTTTGCAGGCAAACAGCAAACACTCTGCCATGCGTCCAGCATGGCTCAGCCGCACCTCCCAGTGGGTATGGGGGTTTGTACAAACTCACCCCAACACTTTAACACTTTCACAGGGTCCTTGATTCTTCATCCCCACCCCACCCACACACACACACCCCGCTTCAGATCTTACCTACATTAGTACAATTTTTTTATCTTACAACGTGTTTCATTCTGGTTGCTCCACAGAAGGAACCACAACCTGAGCTCTCCCCCCGCCCCCCCCCAAAAAAATTTCAACAAGAGCATCTTTTTAGTTTAGGTCTCAGTTTTTACCTATCCTTTTCTAGAGCCATAATCAAAAGATAAGGTGGTGTTAATCCCACACTCCTTCTGTCACACAAACGTATCTGCACACATCACTTCATCCCATTTTCCTCTCGCCTCAAGAATAACATTAACTGTAATAAAACATTATAATTCAGTGTCCCATTTAAGGGACATTTCTCTCCATCCCCTAACTTATACAGGGGCCACCACTGATTGCAGTACTTAACCAAAGTCCTCTTATTCGCACTTCCACCAGGTTGCCCTCCTATTTCCTTCCAGTGACTTGGAACACATCCCAACACTCTTTCGTACTATTCCACCACTTTGTTTTCCCCCCATGTTATCTCAATCGCTATCCCAGGCACAGACCACTCTAATTTCACTTAGAGCGCTCGCTCTCTCTTATCCCAAGGCGTCCAAACCTTACAGTTAGGGCATTCAGTTTCTTGTCCCCACCATACATACAATAATTCTTTACACCATATACACTTTAAAACATATAGAGGTTCACATTCACTCCGCGGATGTTCAAGGCAATAACCACATACCAACATTCATAATATACTTAATACAGAAATGTTCTCACATTTCCAGCATAAATGAGTATAACAATTATTATTAATTACCTTATAATTATTAATCCTGTATACACAGATTGACTTCAAATAATCAAACAGGTGGGTTTTTTGGTTGTGGGGTTTTTGTTTGTTTTTTTTTAGTCTCCTGACCAAAACAGAATCAGAGTTCCGATATTCCCTTAATATCAGAACGGGTACCGAAACAGAATCAGGTGTATACCTGTGGTGCTAGCTACCCGGTATATGCCATCCTGCATAAGCATACAATGATCTTACGCCTTACGGACAGCTTTACAGATGGACCGGTCCCAGAACAGAATCCGAAACAGTACCGTTTAAAATATAATATTAATATAATATTTACAATTAATATAATATTTGAATAAAGATAGTACCTTTGCTCCGTAAGATGGAGTGCTTGTCTGCTCCTGCGGTGATCCAGATGAGATGAGGAGCCCCTCTGGGAAAATCCCCGGGGGTACTCTAGGGAGTCCCCACTCTCAATGGGTCCCGCAGCTGAGCGGAGGAGGTCCCATCTGGGTTGCCAAATTGATTTGAAGAATCAGTCAGCAATATGCAGGCAAGCGGAGGTTATCTTTATTCGGCAGCGCTGGGTGCATGGGGGATCGCTCCACCAAAGTCATGCACACTGAGGGTATTTTTCAGTCCCCTCTTTATACAAGCAACTCATACCTATTCATTAACTTTCCAGAAAATCGTTTACATATTCATTACAATTCCGGGAACTCATTTACACATCTCCATAAACTAGTGACCATGATTTAAGTTCTTGTCTTTGCCACGTTGTATAAACAACAGGAACTTAGGACCAGATGGCCTTTTTAAAGATGACAAATCCAAGGACTTAGCATTTAGTACATCCATCATGTTAGCAATAGGGTCCTTGGACGTTTCCAAACTTATAGATAAACATAAGTACATCATCCTTTAGATAAGTGGCACATCATTCATCATTCATAAGCCTGTTATCTAATAGTCTAAAACTTAATTCAGAAGCAATACTGCACAGACCTACAGTACCTGGTGCTGAGAAACCACAAACTGCAACTTTTTCACTGTTGAGAACATCAGTGCTTTTACATGTCCATTTTTTTAATGCTGACAATATATTTCTGATTAGAAAGACAGAGAGAGCTGGTTCTAGCTTTTAAAACTTAACGGGGGCAGCTTTCATAACTTCTGTCGACCCTAAGGCATTCAGAACACAAAAATGACGCTTCAAGGGAAAACCCCCACATCTTTCAGCATCTTCCTCTGTCAGAGCAGAGACCTGTGCACCGGTATCGATGAGAAAGGTCACTGGTGCACGCTTAGGGCCAGCTATAGCTGTGATTAATGTTTCCTCCTTTAGTTTTTGTGAGCTGAGGGATGTAAATCTATCCTCCATTCCCCTGCCCACTACCAGGGAATGGAGGTTCTAGTTTCCTTGCTCATGGGAAACAGCTTTTTGAGGACGATTCTCAAAATGACAGATATTCTGTGTAGTGTCTAAACAAATGTCCTGAGTTCTGATTGTATTGTCTTCGCAGATGAACCCTTGTTGTTCCCACACGATACAAGATTCCAAATCTACAGTTTGCCATTTCTCATCCACCTTTTGGGCCCATACTCTATGCTCGAAAGGATAGAGTATGGTTCCATTGTGATTCAACCCTAAGGCAATAATTGGGTAGATTACATTTATTGATGCATGGGATATCATCAATACAAAAGCGGTGGTAATGTTTGTGGTGGGGTTATATTAAAGTTTACCAAATTCCACCAGGATTGGAGTTTCTTCTCAAAGTCGGTGCACTGTCCCAGACTATTCTCTGAATTTCAGTGGGGAAAGTGCCTCCTTCACCTTCTCTAATAATCAAGGCAGCCACTGACTGTATCCATAATTGGGCCTGGATACAACTAAGAGTCAAAGAAAGGTTATTTTGGATTACACCAAGTGCATCTACAATCAATTTGTGATCTTCCACGTTCACCTTTTCCCATTTTGGTAGCACATCTGCTAACTGCCACTGGTTAGTTCCCAGAGCCAATAGGGAAGATCGCAAAGGCCGTTGCAATCCTGCCAGATCATTAGCTGTAGTTGCCAATTTGTTCATTAATATCTCTGAGTCAATGCCATTCAGAACCCCCAGTCCTGTTCTCAAAACACCAGTTAGGTCTCTCTGAGTCCGTTTCCCAGAAGGTGTCCGTTTCCGCAGCCAGGTTATCCATCCCTCGTAAGAGGGTTTTAGGAAAGGAGAGCAGGCTGGCTGAATATCTGAAACATTAACTTGCATCAACAACTCAACTCGTTCAAGAGACCATTCTGGATTAGACAACATTTGTTGCTGACCTGTATTTCTGATTATGTATGGTCCAATTTCAAAAATGTTTTGATTGAGTTTAGCCAATTTTGGATCAAGCGTTAATGGGGTCGTTATAACTGTGGTGGTGGGAGGAATAGTGGTTAGCATGATTGTTATTTTAATCTTACAAGTCAGAGCTGTTGTTGGGGATTCCTGTCCTAGGCATACTATAAAGATGGGCTCGGTTAAGGTAAAATTGTGCCAACATTCCCGTGAATTAAAGCACGTGGTCGTATCTAAAAGGGTAAATTCTTTACCTACCTTTCTGACATTAATCAGGGTGTTTCCTGAAATTTTGGTGTTATCCCTTTCATTATATATTTGACACCCTACTTTTATCTTATCTCCTAATCTGCCCCACAATCGGGCAACTTTTTCCACATCATCCCGATCCCACTGATTCCTTTGGTACACCTCATTTTCAGAAAAAATCACCATAGCTAGTTCTGTCTTTGAATCTACACTTTCCATTATTCCAGTGTGTTTTTTCTGGGCATGATTCCAAGGCCAGTTATCAGGCTCTTGGTTGTAGGCAAGAGAGAGGATACAAAAAAGCACAAATGGTCCCAGCCCACTATTAATCGTTCTAAGAATCTAAACATCCCTCCCCCCATACACACCTATAAAATCTGTTATGATCAAAAATGTCTTTCTTTGAGTCGGGGTTTTAAGAGTTCAGTTTCCATGGCCTCCCAGAAGGTATCCCTCGGAGTTCTCCTGTAAAATTAAAACAACAGAGCTTGCCTCCCTGAGGCAAAAAGAGTTAAAACGATGGTATTATCCAGCGGGTATTTATCTTATGTTCCTTTCCCAAGGAACAAGAGGCTACCCAAGCACATGCATTCAGTGGGGTTTTCAGTACCAGTGGTACGTTTCCCACAGTAGGAAGTGCACCAGAACGGGTTGTCCTGGGAAGTGAGCTGGGTTCTTTGAATCATTTAGTCCCTTTAATGAGGGAACCAAGAAAGGAGCCGCTGGGCAAAAAGCAGTTATTTTGGGGCATCCGTTTACCCCCCATCTATCATTTACACCTTTAACAGCTTCCCACAAGCGGACATCCCAATTTCCCTCATGAGGTTTCAAAAGTCGTTTTAAGAGACCATTGGTCCTTTCTACAATTCCATTAGCTTGCGGATAATATGAGGTATGAAACACCTAGTCAATCCTTTTGCTTCGTGCCCAGTCCTGTACAATTCTGGCGGTAAAGTGGGAACCGTTGTCAGATTGTATTTCCTGTGGCTTTGGAAAAGTTCCAAACCATTCATGCAGCGCTTTCACAGTGTTCTCCCCCGTAGTCCTGTTAAAGGCTTCTGCTTGGACTAGTCCTGATGTTATTTCCACTCCCACCAGCACAAAATGTTTTCCTCCCAATCTCTTAAAGGGGCCAATATAATCCACCTGCCAGGCATCCCACAAGCCTTTACCTTCCCTTAAATGCAGAGGGTCATCCTCTAAAGGGTGCCTTTCAAGTCTTCAACATTGTTCGCAGGCTGATATACAGGTTTTACACATTTCTCTGGTGATGGGCCAGCCTCGGGCAAGGGCTTCACGGTACAGATCTTTAGCTCCTGTGTGTTTGCGTTTTACATGCAACCATTCTAACAGGCATTCCCAGTCTTCTGAAATCTGGTCCTTCTGTACAGGAGCTAGCCTTGCTAACTCACCAGCCCAGTTATTCCATTCTCCTGCTGACCCCCCATCTATCTGATGAGAAGCTACCCAACCTACAGCAAAGTTCCCTCAGCTAGCAATACTTAAGATGTCTTGCCATTTTTCCTTTTGCCACACTGGAATCTTATTAACCTGCCATTCATTTTGCTCCCAGAAAGGAAGCCATTCGGTACATCCCTTAAACACAGCATAAGAATCAGTATAAATGTAAACAGGAGAAGTAGTTTGTGCTTCACGTTGAAAAACACTCCATACTGCAATTAATTCACCAACTTGTGCACTACCCTCTCCCTCCGTTATAATTTGTTCATCGGAAGAGGTATGGAGCGCTACTGCTCGGTATTTCCACACTTTTCCTTCTCGTTTGGCAGAAGCATCAGTAAACCAAGCACTAACTGACTGTTCACAGGGAAAAGGAGGGGCCACCTGAATGACTGAGGCAGGTTTATTTTGGCCCTCGTCCAGGCTCTCTACTTCTTGTATAGCTAGTTTTTTTAAAGCTCCTTCAGATACAGAGAAAGTGTTACAATAGTGTTCAATCTGAGCATACCACTTTCGTACTGAGGCTTTCTGGGCCACCCCATCAGGGGGAGGGGTCCCAGTAGTGACTGTTTTTATAACTTTAAATGGGCCTCTCAATATAATGGGCTGTTGTCATACGATTTTTTTCTATTTCTATGAGAACCAAGCTAACCACAAACAAATCTTTCCCCCAAACAGTGTATCTTCTCTCAGCATCCCTAAAGCCATGGGAGTAAAATCCCACAGGCCGGGTTGGACCCTCAGGGCCCCGCTGCCATATGTGAACTGACAGTCCTGATAAAGCAAACCCCCACTCCACCTGGAAAGGGTCTGTAGGGTGGATAGGGCCAAGAGCTTGGTGTGCTGTTGCTTCAAAAATTAACAATTGCATAGCCTCTTCCTGAGAAGCAGTCCATTCCCATTTGATCCCTTTTTTTTAGCAAATCATGAAGAGGTCTGGCAATGATAGAAAAGTCCGGGATGTGTTTTCTCCAGAACACCAATAATCCTAAGACATGTTGCAGATCCTTTTTCGACTCAGGCATTTTGATCTGTTCTAAGGAAGCAAGGGTGTCTGGTGGGATGCATGTCATTCCCCCTTTCCACCAGATTCCTAGGAATTTCACTTCTTGCAAGGGCTTTTGGACCTTTTCTGGAGGAATCTGCAAACCCAAATTTTCCAAATGTGAAATTATGTTCAGTTGAGTTGCTCCCACACCCTCTATTTCATCTCCTCCCACAAGAATATCATCAATATACTGATAAACAGCTATGCCTTTGGGTTTTGGTATTTTTTCCAGCTCCTGGGCTAAAGCATGATGAGCCAGTGTGGGAGAGTGTTTATACCCTTGGGGAAGGCGGATGAAAGTAAATTTTTGCCCTTCCCACGTGAAAGCAAAAACGTTCTCTGTCTTCTGGTCCCAAAGGTATCATAAAAACCATGTCTTTAACATCTATTGTTGCCATGATTGGATGGGTTTTTTCCTGGATTACTGTTACCAACTCAGCCAGATTAGGGACTGTGGCAGTTAAATGAGGCAGTTAAAGGATGGGTGTTAGCATTCAGTCTCCAAAAATCTACTGTGAGCTGCCACTTCCCATTAGGTTTTCTTAAGGGCCACACTGGAGAATTAAAAGGGGAATGGGTATTTATCACCACTCCCTGTTCTCGCAATTCCTGCATGACTGGTTTAATGCCCTCCTTCACTCCCAGGGGAAGGGGATATTGTTTGACATTAGTTACTCTGCTGAACGGCAGTGGGGGTGCCGTTTGAAGCAATCTGACACGAAGTTGCGGTGTTCCAAAGGTCCACAACAACCCTTCAGAGTCCTCCCACTGCTTTCCCCTGAGGGCATCCATTCCTAACAAATTTGTTGGAATGTCTCCAATCACCATTATCCGTACCTTCCTCTCCTGGAAGAGTCAACTTTACTGGGGCAGCTTTCATAACTTCTGTCGACCCTAAGGCATTCAGAACATAAAAACGGTGCTTCAAGGGAAAAACCCCACATCTTTCAGCATCTTCCTCTGTCAGAGCAGAGACCTGTGCACTGGTATCGATGAGAAAGGTCACTGGTGCACGCTTAGGGCCAGCTATAGCTGTGATTAATGTCTCCTCCTTTAGTTTTTATGAGCTGACGGATATAAATCCATCCTCCATTCCCCCGCCCGCTACCAGGGAATGGAGGTTCTAGCTTCCCTGCTCATGGGAAACAGCTTTCTCAGCGGGGGCAGTTGAGGGTGTATCGGGTGATATTTTTTTCCTGCCCTGTGTATGAGAGGGTTGTTTTGGATTATGCCACTTCAAAACTACCTTGCTCAATTTATCAAAGGGTAAGCCATCCATTATATCCCTGGGGACTCCCATTTTAATTCCCAAAAGCCACCACTGTTGTCGAGTCATGGACTGTCCTCCCTTTCCTGTTTTATGGTGCGGATGCTCCTTTCTCAGGACATCAGCGGCAGCTACAGTTTTACTGGTGGGGAGGGGCAAATCCTCAACTTCTATTTGGCAGATTCCCCTCGACTTTTCCTCTGGGATTTTTACAGGACCATATTTCCTACTATAATCTATCAATTCTTGTGCTACTTGCCCCCAGGTCCATATCCTTTTATTACTTGATGCTGAGGTCGTATGGTGGGAAGAAACTGAATCCGGTGTTTCATTTCTCTGGCTTCTAATAAAACCTTCCAGCCTTTCTACAGGGCCCATCGACACGATGGTCCTTTGAAGGCTAACCCCCGTAGGTTTGAGTGACTCTGGAAGTCCCCTTATCAAGGGGGTCATGATTTTGGGATTCACCGGCAGCATCATTAGGGATTCACATCCGGGAATTAATTGTCTTTCATGTATCATTTGTAGCAGGCTGCTTTGTGTACACTTTCTAAAAATTGATCAGCTGTGCCAGTGATTGCCAGGGGATCCTCTCTGTCCAAAGGGTTCAATCCTCCAGCCCAATAAGCAGCTCGCTGGGTTAGGGACCATGGGGCACGTTTATCTCCTGTTGTCAAGAAAACTCTGTGACCCCAATAGCCACCAGCTTCCTTTTCACTTAATTGAATTTGGTCCCCCCCAGTTAGGGATACGCGCCACACGTACTCCGTTTCGGATTCTTTAGGAAGGCGCCCATACTCTCTTTTCAGTTTGGTTAGCTCAGTGGCAGTATATGGTATCTCTTTGGTTGTAATGTGAGGATCATCATCGTCCTCCTTCAGATAAGTATATTCTGTTTTAATTAAGGGTCTCACTTGAGGGTTTTCCACAAAACATTTTCTCGCCTCTTCCAACTCCTTCTGAGGGTATATTGGGTTTATTTGTCAAATACCCTTTTCCTCTACTTCCAGCTCTATTACACTCAGGACTTCAGTGTCTTTAGAGCATTTTGCCTTCAGAGTGGTTTTTAACAAGCGGTTTTCTTCCCTTTCTTTCTCTAATTGTTGTTCTAAGTCATAATTCACTTTTTGCAGAACTTTCACCAAATTTTCAAGGGATTCTATAATTTTGTTTTCATTGCTATGTTTTCTAAGGCGATCTTCGATTGCTGCGACCAGGCTGGCTCCTAAAATGGCACAGACTATAGTTTTGCCCTTACCTGATCTAACTTTAACTTCAGTCTGTAAAGAGGTCACTTGGTCCACTACATTCTGCAAGTTTGCCCAATTATCTTGAGCCCAATCTTCTCTGGGTACAGAGGGTCGAGCCCCATACTTTGCCAGAAATGTGTAAAACATGTCCCGATCTTTCATTAACAAAGGATCTTGTTTATCAGCCTTTTCGGCCATTCTCACTATGAAGGGACCAAACCCACTTTGGGGAGGCTAGACTTAGTTACAAACACACAGCCACTGATGTGTCGCCCTTCTGTTCCCCGAATGATTGAAGAGAACAAAAATCC
Source organism: Falco cherrug (assembly GCF_023634085.1). Classification (NCBI taxonomy): domain Eukaryota; kingdom Metazoa; phylum Chordata; class Aves; order Falconiformes; family Falconidae; genus Falco; species Falco cherrug. The sequence continues at coordinate 2,364,197 of NW_026599288.1, read as the reverse complement.
GCTTTGGGAAGGCAGCTTATAGTTACTACAAGGTTTTCCCTTCACTTTCCCGAGCAGAGCAGACAAATTCTCATTAACACGAGGGCAGCTCCCCCTTTTGGCATTTTCCCCCTTTTGCACTTCTTCTTTTAGTTGGATCCCAACAGACAGAGCCCTCAATTGGAGTTTAGAGTGCTAAGTCCTAGGCCCGTGTGGTATGTGGGAAATTTGAGTCGCCCCCCTTGCTTTCTGGACACCTCTCACCCTGCTGGGTGTAGGGCCAGGTGCGGCTAGAATGAAACGTCTTTCCCCTGTTACAAACCACACACAACCTGCACCCCTCTGTCTCTCAGGATCCTGTCCGTGATGCCAATTTAATGTCATGGTCCACTCAGTGGACTCGTGATGGTTCGTTTACTATGATCTTGAAGTGCAAAAATCAAGACGACCACGCCAAGGGGTTATGCTTCAATCAAACAGCACAATTTTATTGTTTGCCCGTAAAGCGGTGTGCGATAGGTAGAAAGACAGAAAGTGAAGAAAAGACAAAGTAAAAGAAAAGGAAAGAGGATTATAGCTACCACCACGGGTCCAAGGCATCCCTATGGTCCCAGGTCCAAGCAGCGTCCCGCCGGTCCTTCCGATCGTGGTGATCCTTGATGGGGAAGATCTCCTAAAATTCGGTTGCTAAGGAGTCCTCTTTTATGCCGAGCAATACACGTTGCTCCTCCTCTGGCCCATGGAATGTTGCCAGTTTCTGCCTTCTCGAGCAAGGTTATCACGCATGTTCTGGTTTGTTGTTACGACAACAGTTATGACTCATCTTCCAGACAGTTGTTATGCGGCCTTATTGTAGTTGTTCCTTCCAGCGCCGAGTATCAGGGAGCGGCATAGTACTCCTTGTACCATGCAGTTCTCCTTCAGGGTCACTGGGCCTCACTTCCATCTCCAGGTCTCTGTTAGCAATGCTGAGACAATATCAGTCTCTTTAGTCCGACTTTTACAGGAAGGACTTATGGAAATGGCTTATTGGAACTAATTTTAATATGAAGCAGGGGTGGGGTGGATATGTCATGAATATGTATAGGAGTATTTGGAAACCTTATGTATATGCAACATTTGATTGTGTTACCGAAATCTCGGAATGAAGAACTTATCGACACCAATGTGATGTAGATAAGCAGACACTTCTTTATTGACGGCCGGGTGCGTGAGCGAGTCCTCTCACAATCAACGCGCACCAGGTCCCAAAATCAGATTCCATATATAGAACTTATTCATACATATTCATTAATTATTCATACATAATCATAACATTTCCCGTAAATCATTTACATACTCTCCTCCTATATCCGATTATGCGCAGTAAAGCTTAGAAAGGTCTAGAAATGGGTCTAGGGTACGATTTGGGTAGGTGGTATATGAGTCGGTGGTCGCGATCTCCCCCTGCCGGAATTACCTTTTGCTGAAGTTCACAGTTTCTTGGCAGGCACCTACAAGCTGTTCCAGTCGACTCTCCCCAGTTCCCATTAATCTCATATTCTGACATTTCAATACACCTCTGCATACAGAAGACTGGTCAAATACAATGGAACCTTTCAACCCTAGAGTTATTACAATAGTTCCAGGCCCTTCTTCTAGCCTTGGTACAAGACGTACAAAAGATTCCATAACGTCTCTTATTGCGTAGATGCAAGTTTCCTATAAATTTTTTTTTCCTTAGCCTTCTATATTTTAATTCTATTAAATGATTTTATAAAATCAATTAATTAATCAAATAAAATCAATCAATTTTAACTTATTAACTAATCGGTAACATTTCCCCCCTTTGAAAGTGTTGAAAATCATTATTTCAATACTTTCACATTATTCGTATATCTTTTGTTTCAACATATTTGGGTAATGGATCATGTCTTGGTGAAATAGTTGGTACTTCTCTCATAATCATACGACTCACTGCAATTCTATTGGTAAACTGTTTCTTCAGACATGCATATACTAGCATGCTCATCAAAAAGACAACTAGTAACAGAAACAAAGTCTTAATTATAGATTGTATCCAAGAGCTCAAATTCCATCCCAGTTTGTTAAAAAATTTCCCAAGCCAATCTTCTGACATATCCTTTTGAATTGTTTCAGTTTCTTTTTCAATTTTTCCCAATAGGTCTAGATCATGTTCCACATCCTGAGTGACATTTGGAATGTGGATGCAACAGTGGTCCAGTTTATCCTTAAGATATCCACACACTCCATGTTCTTTAAGTAGGAGCATATCTAGTGCCATTCTATTTTTTAAAGTCATTCTGGAAGTTGCCTGTAGTTGTATATTCAATTCCTTAAACCCCTTCTTGGTAACGTTTGCCAATTTTTCCACTTGACCAGTTAAATGATAGAGCCATGCTCTGTTTCTATATGAAGCTATAGGATTTAAAAGTGATTCCAGTGCCCAGCCAATTTTCACTCCTGTAGATGGTTCATTCCAAATATCATCATTTATCCCTGATCTCTTTATTCGTTTTAATTCTAGATTCTCTAGAGATCCTTTAAATGGTGATTTCTTCCAAATCGGACACAATGTTGGCATGCCTAATGTGATTTGTTTCACCTTACCATCTAATGGTAGGTGTGTTGTCCAGGTTCCATCACTTAATGCCCAAACTAAATGTCCTGGACTTCGAATAGAAGATTTTCTACAACTAAACAAAGTTCCTCTTCTGACTGTAAAGGCGCTGGTTAAATTGAGAGTATTCTTAAGACCTCGACAAAAACAACCATATTTCAAAGCAGCAGCCAACGGAGGAATTCTTTGAAATACTAAGTCTGCATTACTGCAATCATACACTTTTTCACATTTCCACCATGGCACTATTTTATTTTCCTTCTCTCCCGATGTAGTTGACCTATCATCTACCCAGGGTAATACTGAAAAAAACCTTTCCATCCCAGGTAAAACACCAAGAAGTTCTTGCTATATACTGAAAATGGGAAAATATGGACATAGACCATATAGAGTCCCACCGGTCTACTAACTGGGTGCTCTGGCCAGTTTCGTTACACTTCCATTCCATAACACTTTTGCTCACGTTGATTTTAAATTGTTCATCATAAGAACACCATCCCACAGTCTTAAATCTTCCTATTTCGGTAAAAACATAATTTAACAATTTTTCACAATCCGCCAGACTACCTGGAGTTTTCCACTGTTTTGTAGTGACTTTCACTTGCTCATACCATTGAGTCACTGGCCTCTGTTCACAATAATTGGTTTCATATTTATGTTCCAGGTTAGTCAAATTCATAGTTAAAATTCCCCATGGAATAGATTCACCTACTGCCTTCGGTATTGGCAAACAAGCAGTGATCTGCGTGATGTTTTGTAAATTGGCAAATTCTTTAATCAATCCTACCATCAAATTTTCCTCAGCCATTTGTAATCACAGCCAAAGTTTTCCTTAGGAAAAAAAGCAAATAGTTATACACATCTTGTTTTCCTTTTACATGTATGTTTAGATTTGGTTCTAGAGACTCGTATGGTTTTCCATATAATAATTCATAGGGACTGACTGAGGTTCCACTCTTTGGCTGTACCCTGATTCATAGTAAAGGCCAATAAAAAGTGCCTGAGGCCACTTTAGACTGGTTTCTTGACAAATTTTACTTATTTGTCGTTTCAAAGTTTGATTCATCCTCTCCACTTTTCCACTAAATTGTGGTCTCCAAGATGAATGTAAATCCCAATTAACACCCAATACTTTGCTAACACTTTGGACTACTTCAGCAACAAAGTGTGGACCTCTGTCAGAGGATTTCCAATAGGAACTCCAAATCTCGGAATTATTTCTTGTAATAACCACTTCACAACCTCTTTTTGCTTGTGTGGTGCGACAGGGAAGGGCTTCAGGCCATCCTATAAAAGTATCAACCCTTACCAGGATGTACCGGTACCCATTTTGTCTAGGTAACTCTGAAAAATCTACTTGCCAATAATCTCCAGGTTCTGTACCAGACTTCAGTCTACCCATTTGAACCTTTTTCTTAATCACTGGATTATTTTTCAAACATACTTCACACTTTGCAGTTAACATTTTAGCTATTCCTAACATCTTAACTGATATTACTTGTTTTCGTAAAGATGTTACTAAGGCTTCTGCTCCCCAGTGACATTCTTGATGTCTCATTTGAATTATCTTTCTCATCAAAAGAGGTGGAATTACTACTTGCCCGTTAGGAGTTACCCACCATCCCACTAAGCTTTTCTTAGCATTTAATAACTGACCCAATTTGTCATCTTCCTCTGAATATCCCTGTTTTTCCCTAGGAAGGGTTACTGTTTTAGAAGGAATGATTGCCATTTGCAATGCTTGTTTCTTTGCTACCTTTTTTGCTGTTCTATCAGCTAAATTATTCCCAGCTATTATTTTTGTATTCCCAATCTGGTGTGCCTTACAGTGCATGATTGCTACTTGATCTGGCTTTTGAACTGCTTGCAATAATTGTAAAATTTCTGTTTGATGCTTAATGTTTAATCCTTGAGAGGACAATAACCCCCTCTCTTTCCACAAAGCTCCATGGACATGCACTACCCCAAAGGCATATTTCGAATCAGTCCAGATATTTACTCTCTTGTCTTTGCTTATCTCTAAGGCTCGAATTAAAGCGATGAGTTCCGCCTTTTGGGCTGATGTGGTACTCGCCAATGCTCCTGCTTCTATAACTGTAGTCTCTGTTGTTACCGCATATCCGGCGTATCGGACTCCTTGTTCCGTAAAGCTGCTTCCATCAGTATACAGTTCCCAGTCTGGTCGCTCCAATGGCACATCCTTCAGATCTTCACGACTGGAATAAACATACTCGATGGTAGCCAAGCAGTCATGTTCCAGTCGTCCTTCTTCCTGTATGGAACTTAAAAACACTGCAGGATTTACCAGGTCAGTTGTCTTTAGAATCACATCATCTTGTTCAGTCAATACCACCTGGTATTTCATCATTCGGCTGGGGGACAGCCAGTGTCCCCCCTTCTGTTCTAGGACAGTTATCAGCATGTGTGGAACATAGACTGTTATTGTTCTTCCCAAAGTCAATTTCCGAGCTTCTTGTATGAGCATCACTATTGCGGTCGCTGCTCAAAGGCAGTTTGGCCACCCTTTACTCACTGTGTCCAGTTGTTTAGAGAAATATCCGACTGGTTGTTTCCAGCTTCCTATCCTCTGGGTTAACACGCCCAGTGCAAGGTGCTGTCTTTCATGCACAAACAGCTGGAAATCTTTGGTTAGATCCGGCAGTCCCAAGGCAGGTGCAGACATTAAGGCACGTTTCAACTCTATAAAAGCCTTTTGTTGTTGTGGGCCCTATACAAAGGGAGAGTTCCTTTGGGCCTCATACAGCAGTTTAGCTATTAGCCCATAGTTCATGATCCAAAGGCGACACCACCCAGTCATTCCCAAAAATGCTCTGAGTTCATGAATATTTCTCGGCTCAGGTATACTACAAATAGCTTCTTTGCGATTTTTTCCTAATTGCCGTTGTCCTTTTAAATCTCAAAGCCGAGATATATCACAGTCTGGCAGGCTATTTGGGCTTTCTTCCTGGATACCTTATACCCATTTAGTCCCAGGAAATTCAAAAGGTCAATAGTCACCTGTATACAAATAAATCTTTCTTCTATAGCAATCAATATATCATCCACATATTGTAAAAATAAATGCCCAGATCTTGGTTTGTCCTGTTTCCAGATTTCAAATTCCTTTGCTAAATGATTTCCAAAAATAGTTGGACTGTTTTTAAATCCTTGGGGTAATCTAGTCCATGTCAGCTGCATCTTTTGCCTGGTTTGAGGATTTTCCCATTCAAAAGCAAACAGTTTTCTGCTTCCCTTTTCCAAAGGTATACAAAAGAAAGCATCTTTTAAGTCAAGCACTGTAAACCACTGATAATTCTCCCTCAATGCTGTTAACAGTGTATAAGGGTTTGCTACTACAGGATAAATATCCTTAACTATTTGATTTACTGCTCTCAAGTTTTGTACCAGTCTATATTCACCCGAAGGTTTTCTGACTGGTAAAATAGGAGTATTATACTCAGATTCACATTCTTCCAAAATTTTATACTCCCAAAATTTATCAATCAATTTCTTCAATTCCTGTCTCACTTCTGGTTTGATTGAATATTGTTTAATTCTCACTGTTCCTGTGCCTTCCTTCAAATCTATTTTAACAGGTTCTGCTAGTTTCAATTTACCAGGAATATCTGTTTCCCATACAGTAGGGATCACTGCCAAATCCACCTCCGGTGGAATTTCTTGTTCCTTTACCTTTTCTTGTATCATCAGGATTTCTCCCGTTTTTGACGCAGGTATTTTCAAGAAAAGTTCTCCTTCGTCAAAAACAATCTGTGCATTTAATTTAGATAACAAATCTCTTCCTAGGAAGGGTACCGGACATTCTGGTACATACAAAAATTCATGTGTAATTATTTTATTTCCAAATTTCAAATCCAGGGGTTGCAGGAATGGCCTGTTTTTGTTCCAGTTTTTCCTTTACAGGTTTTTAATAAAAAAATGTCGCTCCTGTATCCACTCCCAACCTCACAATTTAAACAACATTTTTTTTTTCCACTTTCTTATTATCAGAAGTTATAGCTATTACCAAATTATCTCTAATAGTTAGCTTACATTCATCCTGCCAATCCTTTCTTTGTCTTAAATAAAAAAACCAAATCCACATTTGGCATTTTATTCCATTTCCCTTCTCTTTTACAATACAGCATTAACTGCAAAATAGTGTTATAATTCAGTGTCCCATTCGTGGGCCACTTTTCCTGATCTTCTAATATATATATAGTGGCCACCAATTAGTACAATATTCAATCATCTGGCTCTTTGGCAAATCCTCATATAAATCCCCCCAATGCGCCAGTAAACATCCCAATGGAGAATTTTTCGGGATTTTATCATTTAACACAAGATTACCCAAGCTTTTACTTTTAAACAACCGAGTTAACTTAGTTGCCATGGTGTAATTACCCACAGTACAATACACAATTATTCAACTCTATCACTCCGATCCGCGGATCCACACTCCACAGTCTCACTCTTACAGCCACGCTCACACTTTCCCACAGTTACTTTAAACAAACATATAACACAATATTATACCTCTTAATTTTCTTCTCAATACACAAACTCACAAAACAACACAGAACACCAAAAACTTCTTCTAACTTCTTGTTAGAGGCACTACCTTAGAGAACTTAGGACCAGATGGCCTTTTTAAAGATGACAAATCCAAGGACTTAGCATTTAGTACATCCATCATGTTAGCAATAGGGTCCTTGGACGTTTCCAAACTTATAGATAAACATAAGTACATCATCCTTTAGGTAAGTGGGGGATCGCTCCACCAAAGTCATGCACACCGAGGGGACTTTTCAGTCCCCCCTTTATACAGGCTACTCATACCTATTCATTAGTTTTCCAAGAAATTGTTTACATATTCATTACAATTCTGAGAATCCATTTACATATCTCGTGCCTGCACAATGTCCTTGAGGAGTTGTCTCTGCACAGACTCTATTCCTTAGCGGCCATGTTTAAAGTCTTCATCTTTGCCACATTGCATGTACGACATGAATCCATGACAAAATGTCCCTTCTAAAGATAACCAACTAAAGGACTTAACAGTCTGTACATCCATCATGTGGCAATAAGGGTCCTTGGACATTTTCGACTTCTAACTAACCTAAAGGATGACGCACCTATGTTAAGTGTTACAGCATACACTATTCAATTTCTAGTACTGATCACCTCATGTGAAAAAGACTATTTCAGAGAAAACAACAATAATATGATCAAGGGTGTTGAAAAGTAAGACAAATAGGGACTGAAAAGTTTGGAAAAGGTGTTGAATCAGATACAGTAAAATGTATGTGAAACAATAAATGGTACAGAAAAGGCAGATCAGGAACTAATTTTCCTGTATTTTAACCTGTGATTCATGTGAGTGTGCAAGACTGCCCCGATCAAATCACGATTAATGTATTCCTTCCAACGTGACTCCTAACAAAACCCTGATCATTTATCTTGATTTGCAGTAGTCAGAATTTGGGATGAAATCTAAGACAGGTTAAATTGATCCACATCTACCTCCTGTTGGGGTTTTAGTCCTTACTCTAAGTTGGCCACATGGGTGGAAGGCAGCATGCTGGATCAGGTACCACAGGAATCCCTGCATTTGGCAGAAGAGAACCCCATTTGCATTGAAGGCAGACACTGACAGTGTTACTGAAATCTCAGAATGAAGAACTGATCGACACCAATGTGATGTAGATAAGCAGACACTTCTTTATTAACGGCCGGGTGCGTGAGCGAGTCCTCTCACTATCAATGCACGCCAGGTCTCAAAAATCAGACACCATATATAAAACTCATTCATACATATTCATTAAGTATTCATGCATAACCATGATATTTCCCGTAAATCATTAACATATTCTCCTCCTATATCCGATTCTGCGCAGTAGTGCTTAGAAAAGTCTAGAAATGGGTCTGGGGTACGATTTGGGTAGGTGGTACATGAGTCAGTGGTCGCGATCTCCCCCTGCCGGAATTACCTTTTACTAAAGTTCACGGTTTCTTGGCAGGTAACTACAAGCTGTTCCAGTCAACTGTCCCCAGTTTCCATTAATCTCATATTCTGACATTTCAATACACTTCTACATACAGAAGACTGGTCAAATACAAAGAAACCTTTCAAACCCTAAATTTATTACTTAAGTTTTACCAATGGTTCTAGCCCCTTCTTCTAGTCTTGGTACAGGATGTACAGAAGACAGTTGCACAGTAAAAGCTGCTATGAGATAAGTTTCATTAAAAATATTTCTTATCCTTCTATTTTTCAATTTTATAAAATGATTTTATAAAATCAATTAATACAGTCAATCTTAACTTATTAACAAATTGATAACAATGATACACTGATGGTGCAACTGGCTGCAGCAGCAGCAAGCTGACAACCACTAGCCTTGACAGAATAAGAGCTTTGGCATTTCTATGGATGCTGATAAATGCTAATGAAGGGCTTGAAGAGCACTTTAGAGCCCACTGGGGGGTTAATCGTGACCAGGCCAGGTCAGGGTGCTTCCACTAGTACCAAATGAGCTGTCAGGAAAACCCAGAAGCCTTGATACAATATTGTTTGCATTCAAGGTCTTCAGCTCTGCCATCCTGAGCAGCTGCTAGCTCTCTGGAGGAGACTGATGCTTCTTGCTTTATCACTGATGGGGATATTTGGTATTGCTCTCCATAAACTTGCTGCTGCAAACTTAGTGTTTGGGTTTGGAGACAATAGCACAGATGATGCAACGTGAATGTGTTCAACTGGGCTGGCCACCGAGGAGCTGGTTGTGTGGTGAGCTATGTGGTTCTTTGGGCACTATTGGTATCAGCTAATTAAAACAGACTACCAGAGTTAAACAGTGAAGGAATTCAGGGCTAACATGCTAGACTGGGGTGAGCTGATATATTCAAAAAACATTAAGTACACAGTCCAAGCAACAGTAATAGAAAAGCACTGTGATAATATATGCACTAACATTGGAAAAATGAAGGTCAGAAGAAAGAAGCGAACAAAACCAAAACCCAGGTATTGAACACTAAAACCAGCAATAAAAGCAAGCAGTGGATCTTGTAGGATTCCAGTGAATTGCCCCCAGATGAAGACAAATTATTTGACACCAAGACCTTTGAGAAGTAACATACACTTTGAACTATGTAAGGGAAATAAACAATAACCATGTATATGGTAGGATGTTGATGGGAAAACATGAAGAACTGGGGGGCCAAACAGAAAGTCTCCTCTACATAACTCCTTTCCTAGCAGGGGCAAGAAAGCTCACCACAACATGATGAAGGCAGCATTTACACCCATGAGAAAGACAGCAGGCAGAAAAAAGTTTGTAGCTAGTGCATGCCACACAAACTTTAGTTCAAATTGTTTATTAACAGGTAGAAATCTTGAGAGAAACTTGTATTCAGGGTTCCAAAGACCCATCATTAATGGGATGGGATCCATGTGATCAGACAACACAGGACCAGGTGCCACAAGAGCTATAAGGGGAAATGATCAGGACAGGATAAAAAAAAAAGCACAGGAACAGGATTAAGGCTGTTCTACAGAAAACCAACATGAGCAGCACAAGCACATTTTTCAAGAGGGATAAAAATACACATTATCTACAACTAAAACACACGCTTTCCTAATTCTAACCCCGTCACAGCACTCTCCAAACTATCATGCTGCAAGAAGGTCTTTTACCATCTCATACCAGCACATTCTTCATATAGTCCCTCTGCTGCCTTCTCCTCACCTCATCCAGGACACATTTTCTCTCCCTTCTCTCTGCTTCTTCCTCCCTCTTCTCCTTGGCTTCGCTGCCTCTTCATTGGCTCTCAACCACTTAACTTAACCAGCCACACCTGCCCATTATCTAAATCAGCCTACCCACTGCCCCTGAAGCCAACCCACAGTTTTATATTATCAATGCTAATTAGCCCAGCTTCATTCCACTACATAACCTTACTTTTCTTGCTTATTTATAAGAACCAGCTGGAGGAGGACTACCAGAAACAGCGTAACTTTCCCATAGCATCTGTGTAATACACCTACTGCAGAAAAGTTCAAGAACAAGATGGCATAAATTCTTCCTTCTCACAACATGGAAACCCTGAAAAGAAAACAAAGCATCTCAGAAGACGTACAAGCTTCTTTATCAAACCTGGAGAAGTGCTGAAACATCTTTGAGGGGGGTCAGAAGTAATCATCATAAGTTTGAGTCAGGGAAATGTGTAGATTTATGAAAATGTAATCAACAGATTTAAAGAGGCTGAATTTGCAAGTATTATAACCTGTAAAAATTGGTATAAAACACTCAAAACACAGCAGTTTGGAAACGCTACCAGATTATAACCGTGTTATTGTTCTGTCCGCGAGGCCGAGGTGCTTTTCTCGGATGAGGGCAGACCGCGGAGTGGAGAGTGAGCACAGCCGGGATTTGGCGCCCACCCTACGGCCGGTCGCACGTCAGAGGGCGGGCCGGGAAGGGGCGGGCCAGGTCTATCGGTGGGGGTGGCCGCTCTGCGTTCGGCTCTTCCGTCTTGCTTTTCGGCTCGGGATTAGCGAAACTGGTAATGTGGGACGGTCGCCGGCCCGGCCCCCGCGCCCTGCCTCGCCTGGCGGGTTGAAGCCGGGACTCGGAACCGGCCGCGCTAGTAGCACAACGGAGCCGGGTGAGCCAGCTGGCGCAGCGTCCCCGCCGGCGGGACGCGGAGGCAAAGGGCAAGCCGCAGCGCTCTTCTGCCGCAACCCCGCCGGCGCAGTGCGGTGAGGGGTGGCGGCACCGCGGCGGCGGGGCGCTCCCGGGGGGCGGTTGGGCGGTGGGGCTATGGCGCTGCGGGCCCGGGCGCTGTATGACTTCAGGTCGGAGAACCCGGGGGAGATCTCGCTGCGGGAGCACGAGGTGCTGAGCCTCTGCAGCGAGCAGGACATCGAAGGTTGGCTGGAGGGTGTCAACAGCCGCGGCGACCGCGGCCTCTTCCCGGCTTCCTACGTGCAGGTAATCCGCGCCCACGCCGCCGAGCCGCCGCCGCCTGCCCGCTACGTCAACCTCCCTGCAGACAGCTTCGATCCGCTGCTGCCCCACGCGGTCTTCAAGCCGGCGACACCGCAGCCCCCGCCGGAGGCAGTGCCCGGGCCCTTCTCACTGCCCCCCGACGACGACGGGTACCCCTTTCCGCCCACGCCCTACGGCGGGTCCTACCACCCCAGCCAGGGCAGCGATGACGACTGGGACGATGACTGGGATGAAAGCTCCACGATGGCTGATGAGCTGGGTACCTTGCGGAGCTCCCACCCAGACTACAAGGAGACGGGCAGTCAGACCTCTGGCCACTACTGCCTGTCCACGCAGTCTGAGCTGTCCCTGAGCTCCCGCGGTGGCTACCTAGCAGGCCACCCACACCCGCCTGGCAGCAGCGCCAAGAGCTCAGCCACGGTCAGCCGCAACCTCAACCGCTTCTCCAGTTTTGTCAAGTCCGGTGGGGAGGCTTTCGTGCTGGGTGAGGCATCAGGCTTCGTGAAGGATGGGGACAAGCTGTGTGTGGTGTTTGGCCCCCAGGGCCCTGAGTGGCAGGAGAACCCCTACCCCTTCCACTGCTCCATTGAGGACCCCACCAAGCAGACCAAGTTCAAGGGTATGAAGAGCTACATTGCCTACAAGCTAGTGCCCAGCCACACTGGGCAACAGGTACACCGCCGCTACAAGCACTTTGACTGGCTCTACGGGCGCTTGGCTGAGAAGTTCCCTGTCATCTCTGTGCCCCACTTGCCGGAGAAGCAGGCCGCTGGTCGCTTTGAGGAGGACTTCATTTCCAAACGTCGCAAAGGCCTGGCCTGGTGGATGGACCACATGTGCAGCCACCCTGTGCTGGCTCAGTGTGATGCCTTCCAGCACTTCCTCACCTGTCCCAGCACGGATGAGAAGGCCTGGAAACAAGGCAAGCGCAGGGCTGAGAAAGATGAGATGGTGGGTGCCAACTTTTTCTTGACCATCAGTGTCCCCACGGGCCCTGGGGCCAGCCTGGACTTGCAGGAGGTGGAAAGTCAGGTGGATGGCTTCAAAGCCTTCACGAAGAAGATGGACGAGAGCACCCTGCAGCTTAATCACACGGCCAACGAGTTTGCCCGCAAGCAAGTCACTGGTTTCAAGAAGGAATACCTGAAGATGGGGCACTCTTTTAAGTGCCTCAGTCAGGCATTTGAGCTGGACCAACAGGCCTTTTCAGATGGCCTCAACCAAGCCATAGCCTTCACTGCAGAAGCCTATGATGCCATCGGGGGCCTCTTTGCAGATCAGCCCCGGCAGGACTTAGATGCTGTGATGGATTTGTTAGCGCTGTATCAGGGGCATTTGGCCAACTTTCCAGACATCATCCACATCCAGAAAGGTAACACCCTTACACGTTTTCCAAAACTGAAGTTTTATGTATCAGTGGTATGCGCACAGATATAGAGACAAAGGGCTAAATTTGCTCTGCATATGGCTTGCTGGCCTTGGGTTAAATTTTTCAGTGTTTACTCAGTGTTGCTAAAAATACAAAAAACTCATTAGTGACAATTTTATTTCTGTGCCAAAGGTCTAGTCAGGGGTCCTCAAACTTTTTAAATGGGGGGCCGGCGCGCGGATGAAGTGGCAGGCAGTCATCTGCGGCTGCTTGGTTTCCCCCCCCAACCCCGGGCGGGGGGGTTCTGTAAATACCGGGGACCGGATTGAGAACCCTGGGGGGGACGTATCCGGCCCGCGGGCCGTAGTTTGAGGACCCCTGGTCTAGATGATGTTGGGAATTTTATTGGTCAGAGGTTACTGTGTTTGGCTGTGTATCTCTGAAAGAAACCACATCTGCTTATACTGCTGATACATTAAAGATTAATGGTCTTGTTTACAAACTCTGGAGATCAAGTGGTATGAAAACATCTATTACTCTTTGATGTATGTTAGGTACCTTAAATCTCTGATCTAGTAGATAATAAATATGAAGTAATCTGAAGATGGAGATATCAATTGACCACCTTGTTTGAGGTGTGCGTGGTAGTGTGTGCATTTTGCAGTGTCACAGTCAGATGAGATGTTTAAAGCTGCTGGGGTTTGTTAGTTCAGCCATGCATTAAATTCTCTTAGTGCCTTTGTAAGGATGGTCTGCCGCAATGTTTTTAGGTGGAGTTGTTATTCTTTGCCCTTATTATCATAAAAAGATGTTGCTCACCTGTTATCCTTTCATCATCTTTCTAGCTGAAACATGCTTCTGGGGTTCAGGTTGCTGTTTGTATGTTTGTGATCCGTCGGAGAGAAAGAAACTCCAAAAATGAAAAACTCATCTTCTGTATAACTAGTGACACTTGTTCAGATAAATAGAAGTTTGTAGCACTGTATATTTGGAGATGATTTCCCAGCTGTGAAGTTAATACTATTCATATAATCTTTACCACTGTGAGAAGACTAGCCCGTTATTCATTCTTTTTGCTGTTATATATGATCAGGGATGTGTGGGGATTAGAGCTGTAAAAGAAACCAAGAAAACATCACATGCATGAAAACAATGCATGAGCTTTTTTTTAATTGAAAATTATTTTGGAGATTAATAAGTAGTGTTCTGCACCCCAAGAGGCAGAGCTTGAATTGTCACCCATGGTGAATCAGTCTTTTGTGCCCTTATGTGATATTTCCAGGGCTTTTGCATCTGGAACAGTACCTTGAGTTTTACGATAAAAGAGTTGGAAGAGTTTTTTTCAACAGGTCAAAAAGGCAGGCTTTTGGGAGGTATGCATTATTGCTGGGGAAAACTGAGGAAGCAGAATTGGTACAAAGTGCACAATTTGTTATTTTAAAAAGTAAGCTTTTCATTAAAATTGCTTGCATCAAAGTCAGATTTGCATTCTTTTGTCAAATCTTAAAAATTGTGAGTGGAAACCTAAACAATCAATAATATTTTTAAGAGAAAAGGTAAGTGTGCAATCTAACCTTAGAGGAATTGTTCTGTTAGCTGCTGTGGCATTGTGTTCTGATAACAACTTTATTTTAAATTTGGAGAGAAGGATGACCTTGATAATGCCTCATGTTTGGGAGCAAAGGATTTTAAAGTGAGTTGTCAACTAATAATAGGAATATTGGTAAGCTTCTGGAAAAAAACAAAGGGAAAGATTTTTTTATTAGGTAGAATAAAACATGATATATACTATTTAAATACTGTATCCTCAAGCTTTAAGAATATATGGAGTTCTTTGTAATATTTTTGGAGACTTGACTTTGAGGAGAGGATTGGGGATAAGATACATGCTTGACTCAACCCATAGTTCCTTCAATTTGCGTGTCTGTTTCCTTTATAGTTCTGTTTAAATTTGCACTTATTGGTTAGGTTTACCATGCTGAACCAGGGAAAGCTCATCTAAATGAGTTTCCACTAGAGTGGTTCACGTAGAGCTGATTTTGTGCCAGAACACTGCCCTGGAACTAGCTGGAGAAATGTACAGCTGGTCTGCATGCAGGTGTTAATGCTCTAGCACCTCTGGGCTAACACTGCTTTCATCACAATATTGTCCCTGGTACATACTTGCCATCAGAAAATGGCATGGGCTTGAGAGATTGGTCTCTTGAGTGTCCATGTTTATCATAGGAATAGGGTTATTGGCCAGGTTACGTGTTTGTTGTTCCCTTTACAAAACAGGCAAACTGGAAGAAAACTGAGAGGAAGATGGTTTTTACCCCCAGTTTATTGCTGTTTTATTACTTTTAAGGGTTACTTGTAACAAGGTATAACTTTTCAGTTCCAAATTGTAAACTTCAGATGAAAATACGAACAGTTTGGTGTTCTTACAACATAAGAGCTTTCTTTTAAATTTACTAACTGGGATAGTTGTCAGTATTTGAGAATTATTGTCTGTATAGACCAAACAAAAATCAGTTGGTGATAATAGATCATATGAAAAATAGAGCTGACATGTCTTTCTTTCAGTGTTTTATTTTTCAATGTGCAGCTGCTTTGTGCAGTAAAATAACCCCAAAGTGCCCTTAGAAATGGTAGAAACAGCAGGATGATTGACATGTTGATTACATGACCATGACTTTAAAAAGATGAACTCTGAAGTTAGGGGTACAACTCCATTTTTCTTCAACATAGTACAAATGTATTGTCCACTTGGGATAAAAACCAAAGCCTTTTCTAGATTCCATTTCTATATTACCCTAGACCTGAGAAGGACCAAAAATTTAAGGCTGTGTTTTGCTGATTGACTGAATACCAAGCAAAAATGAATTCCAAATCAAATATAAGAATAAATGTAGTTTATTATAGTACATTATAATAAAGTAAAAATAGCATGCAATATGATAAAAGGAAACAGTACTAGTTATTATGCACATTATGATAAAAGAGCAATAGGAGCAAAGCATCAGATCATTACTGCAAAGTGTTACAGAGACTAAGAAAAGAAACATCATCCAGGCCCACACTTTGGCTGAGAAGCCCCGTTGCAGCCAGCGCCAGGAGTCTCTCTGTAACAGGGAAAATTCCTATGCAGTGCCTCCACCCGTAGGTGAGGCTTCTGGCCCAGTCCTGGAGCTTGCCTGCCTTTATACTCGGTGAAAAACAAAAATAGTTTACACACCTAGTGTATGTAAACTTTTAAGTTTAGGCTAAGTGCAGGTGTGCACTGTTTCATGATTCATAAGGTTCACACAGGGATGTTGGCCAGATACCTGAGTGTGGTAGAGTTACTGTCATGACACAGCTGCACACAATATTGTCTGGATCTTCCTGCTCATATCTTGCTTGTTCAGGGGGCTCAAGACAAACACCACCTGCTCATTAAGGTTGTACTTGAGCTCCCTGAGCTCCCTGTCCAAATTAAGCAATCCCTAATTAAAGACAAAGACTTTCATAAGCAGTAATCGATTAAATAAATTTTCACCACAGGTTGCTATGCCCAAAACATACCCATATCTATGGATAGAATATTAGACTGCCTTGTCCTGTTACAATTTTGCTCTACTGCAGATAGTTGAACAGCTGCTTAATGTGATTTGGAAGTGTGGTTTCTGGTATGGACTGAGAAGTCTGCATGTCTGGGGTTTTTGAATCATTTCTGCAACTTTTCTTCTGCAAAAAGAAGGCCAGAGAATCTCTGAGCCAGAATTAATTTTTTTTTTCTGTTTTGGCTTTATCTTTTCCCCTAGAATTATGAACCAAAGCCATGTAAGCCCCACTATTGCTTTTTCTGCATATCAGCAGGAAAATGTGTTAACCATTCTGCTTTTAATTGCTCTGGGGTCCAGGTCTTTCTACATTCTGTGTTGAGGACATCATACATGATCTGAAGTATACAGAAAGGGATTGTAATTTTGGTCACTTTTGTTAAATGTGAACCAATGTGTGGCATATTGATGCACGGACTCTGAGAGCGGATTGAAGACTCGAAGACACTTTTTAAAATCAAGCAAGCCTTTTATAGCTTTACAGCAGGCTGACGTATCAGCCTGTAACTATGCTCAGTAATTTTCCACTCTTGGCTCTTTTTTTCTATTGCAGACACAGCAACTTAGCAAGTCCCTTTATCTACAAGGCCACATACTCTGCAGACAACTCCAACTCCGTATCTTAGTTTCTCTTCTTGCTCCCATGGCTTCCTTCCAACAAGCATAACTGTGTCTCTCTCCCAAGGTTGGTTTTCGCTCACTGACGCCGTCGAGCTAGCTTGAGACATACCCACACCAATGGACTGTGGGAATATGTTCATATGTTCAAACTGCTTATTATCTTACTAATATTGTAAGTATTTTATGAAATGGCAATAACTTCAATAGGAGATTTTAAAAGATTCCTCTCCTTCATCATGTGTACTCAGTGTTTAAGGAATTTTCTGTGAGGGAGGGAAGAGTTGAAGTTCCTGCTCCAGAAGAGATGGAGGAAGGATTTGAACTCCCACATGTCAGTTGAGGATAAACTTCTGGTTTAGTAGACTTGAAAACTAAGCTGCACTTTTGTAATAGCTTTTGCAGAACTGGTATGTCTTTCAAGAAATAGTAGTTTCAGTTGCTTTAATTTTGAGAAGAAAAGCAGCCTCCCATCTTCATTTGTAATGGATAATGCCACCTTTTCTGTGTTTTTAAGGTCTACTTGTGGAAATTCCCTAGGCATTCTTGGCAAAATAATTCCTAAATATTAATTGCTAGAGCTTCACTCAATTGATGAGTTCTTCTGACTTACATAATCTTTAACATAAATGCTCACTGCAGGCCCATGCAAGTTCTGGTTCAGAAAATTTATGCGCATGTGAGAATTTGCGACAGTGTATGCTAGTACTGTAGCTCATGCTGGTCTGGCTATCTTGTCTTGGTATTTGCTTAGTGAGAGTAGAGAAGTTATGGTATTTGGGGTTTCTTTCATTCAGGTTTGTTTGAGGAATTACTATAATGGGCCTCTTGTGATTCCTGAAAGTGTAAGAAATACTAACTTGCTGTTTCATCTCTGCTTTCCAGATTTCTCTTAACATTACGATGTTAATGCTTGATAAACTTTTGGTTATGATTTTTGCAAAACAGATTTGAGAAAGTGGCCTAAATGTTTTCTGATATGTAGGTGGCAATTACATTTCCTCTGCATGCCAAGATTTAAAAGAATTATTTAAAAAAATATCTGAATGACCCTTTTGCTTCTTGATCAACCATTTATGAAAAATAAGGCAAATGGTTTTATTTACCTGAAGCAAACTTTATTCTAGAAATGTTTAAAGAATGTACTGGGAGTGTTTTTAGAATATTTTTCAAAATAATAGGCAAAAAAACATTCCAGAGCTGGAAATGCATCAAAATTTAAAGCATTGAAAAATCCCAAACAGCATTGAACCATGGAGCTCTCTATAACGTTTCCAGCAAATTATTTTTGGGGGGAAGGGAGGAAGGATATGTGTGCTCATTAATAAATCAGACTGGTCAGAATTCACACCTAAATTTTTATATCACAATTTAAAATCAGTGTTCTTATCTCTTGCTTGTTGCTTTCTAGCCTCTTAAATTTGTTGTGCAGACATTTTTTT
Source organism: Falco cherrug (assembly GCF_023634085.1). Lineage (NCBI taxonomy): Eukaryota > Metazoa > Chordata > Aves > Falconiformes > Falconidae > Falco > Falco cherrug. Next base: position 2,345,580 of record NW_026599288.1, on the reverse strand, counting down.
TCTGTCCCTGTTTTTCCTTTATCCACCTTTTTTTTCCCCTCCTTTTCTCTCCATCCTTCAGATACATACACTTTGTATGGGGTTCGACTCAGGTAACTTTACTTCCTAAGAGCTAGGCATGTAATCCTAGCCAGATGACCTTCACAACAGTAAAAAGAGATGGGTACCTATATTTCATCTGTTCAAGGACTTTGATGAAAAAGGATGGATTGCTCTAGGACAACTGTTGTATATCTTGCCCTCTCAGTTTCCCCATTGCTGTTACAGCAATGATGTAGTGGTGTTTGCTTGCTGCTGAATGACCCAATATTACCTCCCAGTAACCTGAAGGAAACAGACTTTTAGATGGCTAATACATGAAAGAATCTAGACATTGTATAAAATTATAGCTTCCTTGGTGTGTGTAAATTACACAGATGACAACAATGAGCAAGACTAAAATTGAGCAATGGCCTTACTTGAAGATTAAACGGGGGGGGGGGGGGGGGGCGGAATTGACTTCTATGTCCTCTCTACCTAAAAGATTAATTGGTCTTCTTAAATATGTTTGGTTTTTCTCTTTTCCTCTCCCTCCCCCATCTCTTCTTACTTTACCTTTCTAAAGGAGCAAGATTCATGCAGTCATGATTTGTTTCCCTTTCCTGTTACCTTTTGGAACCCGTTAGCCTGATATCATACAAATTCAATGATGGAGAGATGTTTCATAGCCGATAAAATCCCAGTGATTTTTTTTTTAAAACAGCTGGTAGCAGAGGAAGAGTATAATTGTTCCTCCCATGGGAAAGATTGTGTGCATTACTGCACACAAGAAAGTCTATCCAGACTGCCCATTTCATCCCAACAGGCTGGAGAAGTTTGATCACAGCTCACACACATAGATTTGACCAAAGGCATTGTCAGCTCTTATACTCTTACAGGTACTTGCTCACCACAAGGATTAAGGCCCTGTCTACTGGGAAAACCTTGTGGACAGCTACGGAGTAGCAGGACAGTGTAGATATTGAAGAAGTAAAAATTATTTTGTAGAAAGAGGAAGTAATTTTATTTCAAAGACTATGTAATACCTTTTCAGCTTGAAGCTTATGAAGAATCTAGATGGTGAGGTAGTTCTCGCAGCTGAGAGAACTCCAGGTTTTGCTAAAAGGACTTCTATCTAAACAGGGAAAACAAGAGTTGGTAGACTGAAAACAGACAGTAGTTCTCAGAGCTCTTCCAAGTCTTTGTAAGCACATTATTAAAAACAAACAAGCTAGCTGATTTTTTTATTTTGCAAGTCACCTCTGAAACAAACAAGGACATGTTTCAGCCTTTCCAGCATCTTTCCATGACTTCATTTGAACAGTTAAAATGCCAAGTTAATGTGTGCAGACTGTATAAACTCATCCAGCTGGTACCTTACTTATTTTAAATTGCCTTGTTCAAATAACACAGAATTTGAAATTCTAATTGAAAAAAATGAAATCACGTTTGGCTTAGCCCCCAAAACATTAGTTTTATCAGCAGACTAGAGCAAACAAATGGCAAATGCTTTCTACACAATCTTGTTTATATCTTTCATGAAGGCCATGAGAATTTAAATTAAAAATAATTTTTAAAAACACATCAGCTAGTGAAAAGCGTATTTTTGAGTGGATGTCTCATGAAATCGATAACAATAAATACATTTAAACAATCTGTTCAAGTCTTGTCAGTGATCTTATAGCAAAGCAAGGAGAAGAGATGGTTTCAGCCTTTGTTTTAGGTAGGTACACCTCACAGGTGGACAACTTCCATAATCATGATGAACTGAACTGCCCTCTTTATGCCTACATGCGATTCTTTCATAACAATATGAAAAGCAGATTCATGCTACATTGCATTTTTGTCTCGTGGTAAAAAGCAATTTGCTATTCTATTTTTTTCAGACTTACCATTTTGAATCTTTATATGCATGAATAGCTATGCCAGCTAACTGGCAGTATACTGAATAAAGATCTATTTTCTCAAATATGATAATGACACTGCATTTTCAAGTTGCTTGCAGTTTTATAGAAGTCCAAACTCAGAAGGGTAGGTAGATCCCTTCCTACTAAAAAGGCAAACAGTTCTCTTCTGCCTTTATAATACTATATTATTCTCTATGTATTATAATGCATACTATATTAATAATTTAAAAATATTTACATTTTAAAAATAATTAGTGTATAAATAACCATATATAATATATAGCATTTCTTATATATATGAATATAATGTTTTAATTGGTTACATTAATGATGGTGTACCTTGCATATTTTTTACTGCAACAAGGAGACTACTTCTTTTTGTCCTTACAGAGATACTGCAGCATTCAGATTTCTAAGAGAGAGCGTTTAAAGGACACTAGGGAAAAACTGGAGCAGTATCTGCATTTCATTTGGATTTTCACTCTTTTCATATGAATTTATGTAAAATGTCTATGCATGTTGTATTTGCTCATCTTAGGACAGTAGTGGAGCTAAGCAGATGATGATGGACAAGCAAAACACCTTAAATTTTACTCGCTCTCGGCTTCCCTTCAGCCTTACAGAGAACAATGTTCAAAAGCAGGTCTTTCATAGTACCCCAGTAAAGTAGAGGATGTATGAGTAGGTGGAACCTGCATTTATACTTCCTTCTCTTGATAATGGTATATGGATATCTCTATGCAGTCTTACCTGCCTTCTCCTGTCCATCCACATCCCATGAATCTCACGAAAATTTTGAAGAAGTCACTATAATGATGGTTACAGTCATTTTGGCCATGATTTATATTCGTCTTCTACAGATTCAGAGGAGACATTTCTGCTCATATGCCAGTTTTACTGAAGATCAATTTATATCAGACATGCACAGCATCATTTCTGATTTAGGTTGTTGTCTTGAAGTTGGAATTATGAACAGGGCATTTACAAAAGCTGTTAAGTATATAGCATCATTCTGACAGAAAAGTGCCTCTTCTTAACATCCTAAACAGGAGAAATTAGTGTTCAGAACCTATGATGATTACACTGACGTATGGAATTAAACTCTATAACTCAAAAGTTATAAAGTAGGTATGTTTATTGCACGCAGATGCACGGGGGATCGCTCCTCCACAAACATGCATGCCCGAAGTGACGAACCATCTCACATTTATACAGTAAAACAAATGAATATTCAATTAACGCCTATACATATTTGTTACCTAAACCTGCTTACTCTTGCTTCGTATGTTAATTAGCTTATCAGTCCTTTGCCTGGAATGTGGTGGTCTTGCAGGTTTGTAGGTGATTCATGTCCTTGTGACCATCTGATCTTCTCCAGCAAGAAGACTTAGCACTCCCTCCCTCTAGATAACACTGGAATGTCTCTCATCCTTTTCTCATCCTTTTTATAAATAGCCCCTTTGTTAGAGGAAGAAGGGTAGGCGTTTCCTCAAAGCTGTGTGGCTATGTGACCAGACACCACACCCATGACCAGTCACCATACCCACATTCCTTGAGCAGACCTATATAATCACAATCGATGTCCATTGTCCCTATTTCACACTATTTCTCCATATCAACACTGTAATAGACCAACTTAAACTCTGTAAAAACAGAGATTTATCTTAAAAGCCTGTTTGGTGCCACCTTTAGATGTAAGCTAGTAAGAAGTACTTAAAATTGCTGAAAGATTTTGTGGATAACTGGCTAGCTGAAAAAGTTCACATAGACATAGTCCAGCTGGCTGGACAAAAATGCACATCGCTCTCAGCTTATCTGAAGTAAAGCAAAAGTTACAAAATAACAGGAAGATTGCGGTGGGAAAAGAATGTTGCAGGTGAGAACAGATAACTACAGAAGAGAAACTAGGGGCGGGCTTGGTATTTAGGCAACTAACCAATAATGAGCTTAACTTTTGTAATATGTATGAGCTAATTATAACAAGGCATAAAAGATGACTGTAAGGTACAATAAACGAAGTCTGCTGATCACTCATACTGAGTGACTGTGTCTTCCCTCCGTCGCAACAAATGGTGCCCGAACAGGGACCCTAGAGAGGGCTGAACCTGCAAGCCACGGTTCGACGGAGATTCGGGTACCAGTCCTGAAAGCAGCGCAGGAGGCGGAAGGGCACAGTCCCGCGCCCGGGAGCACCTACAGAGGGTCCCGCCGGCCACGCGTCGCCGAAGTCTCGCAAAGGCTGCAACAGCGCTGACGAAGGTATGGAGAGACAAGCGACGTATCATTCGCTCAAATGCTTTTTAGAAAAGCGGAGCGTTCAGGACATAGATTGTAAAAAGGAATTACCCGGGTTATTAGCGTATGGGATAGCATTCGGGTCCCCCGCGGCAGCGGCGGCGCGCGGCCGGGCAGGCCCCTTCCCGGCCGCGGTTTCTCTCCAAGGCAGCACCCCCCCGCCTCCGATCGGCGCCATGGCGATGCAAGCGGCCAAGCGAGCTAACATCCGGCTGCCCCCAGAGGTCAATCGGATCCTCTATATTTGGAACCTGCCGTATAAAATCACAGATTTCGGTAACAGTTTTAGAGTGGTTGTTTTTGCCATTGCAACCCAGACATCGTATTTTACGTCGCCCTGAAGCATTAGCAGCCTTGGTGAGAAAAGGAAGGGACAGGATTGTTGAAATTGATGGGACTGAACTGGCAGATATCAGTATTCCAGTCCGTGGTGATGATTATGAGTGGCTCCTGAGACATTCAACAGCCATACAGGAAGCCTTGATGGGCTATACAGGTGTTGTACACAACAACCGGCCAAAAGGACCTCTCTGGAAGATGTTAGAACATTATCAGTGGATTGCGAGACCGTTATGCTCAAAAAGGCCAGTTGACAGGCCAACGGTGTTTACAGATGCAGGACGAAAGACGAAGAAGGCTGCTGTGTGTGTTTGGCAATCCCATAATCAGTGGCAGAAACAAGTGATCACCGGTGAACCACGGGACAACCTTCAAACCTTAGAACTGAAAGCAGTGTGTTGGGCATGGGGAAGCTGGAGCAATACACCTGTAAACATAGTATCAGACTCATTGTACGTAGTTGGTGTAGTACAGCGCATTGAAGATGCCTTGTTGAGAGAGACAAAGAACCAACATCTTGGTGAAATGTTTATACAACTGCGTAGTACTCTTCGACAGAGAAAACATGAGTTTTGTATTATGCATATTAGAAGTCATCAGTGGACCATTGGTTTGGGTGAAGGTAATGCTAGAACTGATGAAGCAGTCAGCTGTCTGGCAATAACTCCTCCAACAAGTAAGTCTGAAGAAGCTCGTAAGAGCCATGAGATGTTTCATCAGAATGCAAAGTCTTTACATCGACAGTATCAAATACCCATAGCAGATGCAAAGGGTATTGTCTGCTCCTGCCCTCAATGTAGTCATCATGGACCTGGTTTAGGGGTGGGCACTAATCCAAAAGGTCTGAAGGCACTTCAGGTTTGGCAAATGGATGTAACACATGTACCTGACTTTGGGAAGCTTAAGTATGTGCATGTCACAATTGACACCTATTCTCATTTTATATGGGCCACTGCACAAACCCGTGAAAAGGCATTACATGTGGAGAGACACTTAATGTCTTGTTTGGCTTTCGTGGGAGTACCCTTAGAAATAAAGACAGACAATGGTCCAGCGTATAGTAGTCAACGAGTCGCTAGGTTTATGACAACTTGGGGAATTAAACACCTTAAAGGGATTCCTCACTCCCCAACGGGGCAAGCAGTTGTTGAAAGGGCAAACCATACCCTGAAGGATTATCTTCAGAGACAGGGAGTATGGCAGGACATAGACGTAACTAAACGGTTGACTAAGGTGTTGTTTACCTTAAACTATCTCTCCCTTATGGAGGATAGAGAGGGACCACCTGTTGCTATACATCACCAAACAGCGCGAGGGAACCAAACAGCTGCAGTTCCTGGTTTGAATGTTCTGTATAAAAATATGGCTTCAGGCGTATGGGAAGGACCTAATCTGGTGTTATTTATTGGTAGAGGTTATTTTTGTATCTCCACAGATAAAGGACCTATATGGGTCCCTAGCAAGTTTGTGTGACCTGTATGTCAAGATCAGAAAACGGAAGAGAAGACTCAGAGCGAGCAGATGGAATGAACTGTCTATGTTGTAAGGGATGTAACCCGTGGGTATTGTGCCAATGTATGCTATGTGGGGTAAAACGGTTCTGTAAGCCAAAGCTTAAATGTAAGTGGTGTAAAGAGTGTATGTGTTTGATTAGTAACTGGGCATGAAGCAAGAGAAAGCATACGACTAGTGTAATACCATGCTGATTGGAGACAGCATACATCATCAGAATCTGTGAAAGCACAGATTTGTGGGGTGGAATGTGGGGAAAAAAAAAAAGGGGTGGAAATTGTAGGACTAAACATGTTTAAGTGGTGGACTTGGTTTACGGTCTTGATGAATTTTTTACCCATTGGCCAAAGTATTTTTGACATCTTGCCTAGAACAAACATATGGGTGACATGGGCAAATATCACAGGGGTAACAGACTTTTGTTTGAGTCTGCAACAAGCTGACAACCCCTTTAGAACTTGTTTAATTGGTATTCCCCTGCAAGAGAATGAAACAAATTTTGATGGTTTTTGGAATGTTAAAACAGTGGATCTGACTTCCAATCAGAATGGTACATGTATGAGTCCAAATGGACAATATGTTTGGCCTTCTATGCGTAATGCAGCATGGCAGAAGACGGTTATTGAGAATTTAAATCAGCCACATCATTTACCTTTGCAGGAGTTAGACCTATTGGCTAGCGTTGTACCTGTTGAATATGTTAATGTAACTGCAACTGGTATGGCAGACTGTACCCACATGTCATCACCACTTCAGCCCGTGAATGGCACTGGAGTAATTTGGTGTGGTGACCCGTGGCAGTTATGGCTAACACATCAAGGTGAATGGGGGTTTTATACAGGGTTTCAAAATCTAACCAGTTCACCTATTTGGGGTGAATTGAAAACTGGGGGTTTCCATGTAAATGTATCAGGGGGTTATCAGTTGCCACCGGGAGTCTTTCTGATATGTGGGGACAGAGCGTGGCCAGGAATAACTATGCATCCTGTCGGTGGGCCATGTTATTTAGGACGTTTGACTTTGTTTGCTCCACATATGAAAGACTTATTAAAAATGACTCCACAATCTCATAGAACACGGAGGGCACTGCGCACCTTTGATGAAACATGTAATGACCGAGTCGATCTACAGTCTGTAACAGCAAATGTCCTAGCCTCCATATTTATGCCGGGGGCAATGGCTGCATTAAATGCTAAGAATATACGAAGGTTAGCGGGCTGGGGAGAGAAACAATTTAATCTTACATCGCAGATTTTAAGTTCGTTATTGCTTGATGTAGATAGTGTTAGGCATGCTACATTACAAAATAGAGCTGCAATAGATTTTTTGTTATTAGCACATGGACACGGTTGTGAGGATTTTGAAGGGATGTTGTATGAACCTTTCCGATCATTCCATATCTATGCACAAGAAGTTGTCACAACTGCAGGGAAACATGAAGCATATTCTTGCTGATGATAATCCCTTCGATGAATGGTTGAGAGGATTGGGGATAACAGGTTGGTTAAAGACGTTATTGATGGAAGGAATACACTTTGTTATAATCATTATTGTAATGCTTTTAGTTTTTAGCTGTGCTTTTTCTTGTTTAAAGAGAGCAGTTTTTAACATAACCAGTCAGGCCTGGCTTGTGCAAAAGAAAAAAGGGGGAATTGTAGAAGAATGGCTGCAGAAGTGTGGCCATAGAATCCCTAAGATCTGCACAATCCAGGCCTGGAATTAGAATAGGCCTGGAATTAGAATTGTGCTGAAGTTGTTGTGCTGAAGTTAACAAGGAAGTGGCCTTGATCTATTCTTGAATCCTGAGACCAAGTAACTTTGTTGTACTAACAGGCCGTGGCTGTAACAAGCTGCAGCTGTTAAGGAAGACAGGTGCAAGGCCAAGGGAGATAGGGAGCGGAATGGGAATAAAGGGAGTAGCAAACCGCAAGGCTAAAACATAGCTAACGCAAATAGCTGCATGGATAGAATGCTTGTTCTAATCATGATAATTAGCTGTGTGAGAGCAGCGCGCGCTTAGGGAATAATAACCAATTATATTTTTGCTTTGGGAACATGCTTGTGTATCGAGTCTATATAAGAAGTGTTAGAAGCTAATAAAGGTGAGCAAGATGCATAACTCATATTGAGTAATTTCTTGACCCGGCGAACCCTTCTCCCAACACCTGATAGCCCAATCTCAGCACGCACCCGTAGCCAACCCAAGACCCAAAAGCCAGTAATCCAGGCCCCCTTGAACCAAGTGGCTGGGCCAGTGATTCAAGCCCCATTGAGGCAGGCAGTTGGGCTAGACGGAAGAACAATGTTAATCCAGGTACCCTTTAACAGCTTTGATCTGGAAAACTGGAGAAAGGTGGCAGAGGAATATTGTGCTGACCCCATGAACGTTACAGAATATTATCGCTTCCTGATACGAGAGCATAATCCAGATTGGAATGATATCCAAGTGCTGCTGGAAGCATTGACAGAATCAGAAAGGCAATTGGTGATCTAAGTGGCTGGAGATTTGGCTGAAGAACATTATAAAGCCATAGGAGAGGATAGCAAAGATTATTTTCCTCTCCAAGACCCAAAATGGGATGTGAACAGGTCAGCACACGTGGATAGATTACAAGCATATCAGGATTGGATTGCAAAAGGATTGGAAAAGGCAATTCCAAAGACTATAAATTGGTCTGCCCTATATGCAATTAGACAAGGCCCCTCTGAGTCACCCTCCGAGTTCTTGGACCGGCTGTGTGGTGTAATGTGTTGTAATACTCCTTTAGATCCTGGTGATGAGGTAGGAACCCAACAATTGGTGTCCTTGTTCCTCGGCCAGTCTGCTGGAGACATACAACGGAAATTACAGAAATTGAGACCAACTGAGAGCCGAAACCTGGAGGTCTTGTTAGATGAGGCATGGAGAGTTTATAGTAATAGGGAAGATGGAATTAGGAAAGTAGAAGGGGGTCAAAGGATAGTGGCAACAGTACAAGAAGAGGAAGATTGGGACACGAGAGATAGGCAAAAGCCCCAAAGGGGAGGGAAATTAGGAAGGGACCAATGTGCATGGTGTAAACAGAAGGGTCATTGGAAAAACGATTGTCTGGAAAGGAAAAAAAGGAGTAAGACGGGACCAAGGATACAAGCATATTCGAAGGAAGACTGACAGAGACCTGGGGAATCTACCCTAGTGGATCCACTGGTTATAATGAAGCTAGGGAAACAGCAACAAAAGGTGGAATTCCTAGTGGATACAGAAGCCACCTACTCTGTTTTAAATAAAGAATTAGCACCAACTGGAAAAGATTATATAGTGGCTAAAGGTGCTACTGGCCAGAGTGAAAAGGCATTCTTTAGTAAGCCTTTAAAACACAAATTGGCAAACAAGTGGTTATACATAAATTTTTGTATATGCCCAATTCACCCAAGGCTCTCTTGGGAAGAGATTTGTTAGATCAATTGGAAGCAGAAATTCAACCAGCCTGTTCTCTTTTTTTTTACGAACCTCTTATGAGGGATGGACCACTTGGTTACGTAAAAGAACAACTTTACTTTATAACCTCACAGGCTGTAGAGTCGTGATTCTGCACGTCACACAAGCCATGGAACTCAGCTCAAACCTAGCTCATCACTATCTCATGTAATTAAACAACATATGGGAAGCTGGAGTACTGCTGGGAAATGGTGAGTTTTGAATGTAGAATGAGATACCATGAGGAAGATAAAGAGCAAGTCAGTCCTATGACTATGGTCCTTATATTATGGTCAAACTTGTTGTTTGCAGCACTCAGACTGGAAATGGAGCCTTTCCTCACTGGCTGTCCTTTCTTTTACACATACTGGGTTTTTTTCCTTTGTTATTCTGTATTTTACTTCTTTGGGTACATACTAGCAGCACTGCCAAATGCAACATGCTCATAATAGCAATTTCCAAGCATCTGGGGATGAATCTTAAAACCAAAACTACATTCTTACATTTATTCCTCTAAAACAGAGGTGTAGGGTTAAGCTACTGAAACTCACATGATCAAGTAAAAAACTACATTTCTGCTGAAGAGGTGAGGAATGGTTTGTACTTAAATGTAATTATTGCTTAAATTCCTTTTCCAGGATTTTGTTTGTTTAAACTATCTTTGATTAATTTAATTAAAACAGAAAAAGTAATTTCTTGACTCCGGCGGACCCCTCTCCCAACATGATAACAGGAAATATTTTAAGTATTTGCTATTAAAAACACACACACCCCCAGTTAAGAAGTTGTTGTTAGAAGTTGAATGGAGGAAAATCATGCATGCTTCTCTGCATTTAGGAATTCCAGATTTTATTTATAATGCAAGACACAACTCCCATTACATTTCAAAAATGCGACAAACTCTTTTTCCCCAAGTCTACCAATCATCTGCTGTTTTAACTTGCCTGTAGTAAGAGCATACCTTGACCCTCCATTTTACCTGACTGCCTGGTGAGGGGTTGGAGATGGGCAGAGAATGAGCCACAGCAGGCAGGGGGACATGAGAAGTGGGAATGAAATTCAGTGAGCAGCAGCCATGCTGCTCAGTTCGCTCCCAACTCAGTGCTCATAGAGCAAACCCAGGCATGGCCATGCACAAAGTCATGTTCCAAATCTGAGTTGCAGAGATGTGTCAGGGTGCTGGGGGAAGGCATATTCAACATTAAGCAGGCACAGGAAGAATAGGATGGAAAATAATATTACTGCTGATGAACTGCATTTTTACTGTTTAATGGTGTTTACTACATGTGTGAATTCAGGCTGACAAGAAAAGAAACCTGCTTCCCCAGCATACAGAATGAAGGTTATCCTCCTGAAAGATCTAGGCAGAGAGGTTTCTCTGTTAGCTTATTGTCACTCTAGGGAGTATAGAAAAGCATTTCTTCAAGGCAATGTATAAGGAGTCCTGTCAGTGAACTGTAGTCATTTGTATGGTGTATTGGGTTTGTGTAGCAAGGTTTTGGTAGTGGGAGGGGCTACAGGGGTGGCTTCTGTGAGAATCTGCTAGAAGCTTCCCCTACGTCCAATAGAGCCAATGCCAGATGGCTCCAAGACAGACCCACCACTGGCCAAAGCTGAGTCAATCAGCAACAGTAGTAGTGCCTCTGTGGTAACATATTTAAGAAGGGGTAAAAAAATCACCCTGCTGTGCAACAGCAACTGGAGCTGGAGAGAGGAGTGAGAATGTGAGCGACAACTCTGCAGACACCAAGGTCAGTGAAGAAGGAGGGGGAGGGGGGGAGGAAGTGCTCCAGGTGCCAGAACAGAGATTCCCCTGCAGCCTGTGGTGAAGATCATGGTGAGGCAGGCTGTCCCCCTTCAGCCCATGGAGGTCCACGGTGGAGCAGATATCCACCTGCAGCCTGTGGAGGACCCCACACTGGGGCAGGTGGATGCAGCTGAAGGAGACTGTGACCCTGTGGAGAGAGAAGCCCATGCTGAAGCCAGGTCACAAGTTTACTGGCAGGATTTGTGACCCCGCAGGGGATCCATGCTGGAACAGCCCATTCCTGAAGGACTGTACCCTGTGGAAAGGACACATGGAAAGGGCCCACACTGGAGCAGTTCATGAAGAACGGCAGCCCATGGGAAGGACCCACTTTGGAGAAGTTTGTGGAGGACTGTCTCCTGTGGGAGAGGGTCCCCATGCTGGAGCAGAGGTAGAGTGTGAAGAGGAAGGAGCAGCAGAGCCAACATGTTATGAACTGACTGCAAGCCCCGTTCCCCGTCCCTCTGTGCTGCTTGGGAGGAGGAGATAGAGAAATTGGGAGTGAAGTTGAGCCCAGGAAGATGGGAGGGGTGGACAGGAAGGTGTTTTTAAGTTTTGGGTTTAGTTCTCATCCTACTCTGATTTTGATTGGCCATAAATTAAATTAATTTCCCTGAGTTGAGTCTGGTTTGCCCACCATGGTAACTGCTGAGTGATCCCTCCCTGTCCTTATCTCAACCCATGAGTCTTTTGTTATATTTTCTCCCCTGTCCTGCTGAGGAGGGGAGTGATAGAGTGGCTTGGTGGGCACCTGGCATCCAGACAAGGTCAACCCTCCATATGTTGTGTAATATGAAAGGAAAGAGTTTGTTAAGACATTACAAATATTGGAAGGGTTAAGCAACTTAAGTGTAATCATAAAGGTTGTGAAAAATGCCGTATCACTAACTGAATGAGGCTATTTTTCTGGTCTTTATGTAGGCTTAAATTGATCTGACTAGTTTTCTAGTGCTTTCTTTTTTTTCCACTGCTGGTATATTTAGCAGATATTCTCTGAAGGACAACATCTGATTTTTAAGATTGTGAAATAGGCATGTTTTACTAACTTTTGCAAGATAGAGCCTTAAAAAAATTATATTTTTAAACAAGATTCACTGTTCTGTGACTGTGATCTGAAAAATCTTTTTTATTTTATTCCTTTTCATTCATATATATATGCACACACATATAAATACATTTAGAATGAGCCTTCTATGAATCCTTGTTGTTATTAAAAAACTTGTTAAAGTACAGTAGTTGAGTCTACATTGTCCTCACAGTTCAACTATTTTTTTTTGTTTTGTTCTTTACACAGGAGCCCTTACCAAAGTAAAGGAGAGTAAGCGACATGTGGAAGAGGGGAAGATGGAGCTCCAAAAAGCTGAGGGCATTCAAGAACGCTGTAACATTATTTCATTTGCGACCCTAGCAGAAATTAATCATTTCCACAAAATTTGTGTGAGGGACTTTAAATCACAGATGCAGCATTTCTTGCAACAGCAAATACTCTTTTTTCAAAAAGTGACACAAAAGCTAGAAGAAGCTCTTTATAAGTATGACAGCGTTTAATCTCTGAACTTTTGATCTGTGGACATTCCTCATTATGAATGTGACTCAAGCAGCAGAGCAAACATTGCTGCTGCTGAAGAACTGTTGCCAGTGGTAGACAGTGGTACAAGGATGGTTTTGTGTTTACCTGGAATCCTGTTTTAATCTCCATTTATGTACAAAGGAAACAGTTATAGGGCTATGTAGTAGAAACAGTACCATGCATTGTAACTAAGTTCTATTGTGTATGCCTACACTACCATTGTAAGTTATTTGAAATAATGAGTATACTATTTGCCTTATTGCTTTTTGAAATATGGTATTTTAGTGCATACTTTGTAGACCTCAAAACCTTTTTGATCTTTAAGGAAGTTGGTTAGATAAAAGCCTGCTTCAGATGCCTTTTTACTTTCCTGGATTTGGATTTCCTAAATTCAATTGATTCTCTGTTTACAGACTCCTAGTAGAGCAGTCATGTGATTCTGTGCCTTTAGACTATTTTTCCTTTTCTAGTAAGTCACATTTTCATGACTGAATAAATGAAGGGTTGATGCCTATAACAGAAACTGATTATCAAACCTCATATTGACTGGAAAAAAATCAACTGCCACAGTTTGCACAGCAAGTGCAGTCTTACAACAAATGTTGTCTCAAAATGGAAAACTTAAATCTATTCACACTTGCCCTGAAAATGGAGACTACTTGTTACATGTACTAGGATGTTAAGCACATGTACAAAAATGCACCACTATATCCCCTTTCCGAAATTAATATTACAGCAAGGGGGGTAGGGGGTGGTTTAGTATAAAACACTACTGTGAGTGAAAATTGGAAGAGCTATCCAAATAAAAAATTATGTTTATCAAGGGGATATGAATGCAAGCTGTGTAGCTAGAACATTTTTTAAGTTTTAAATGAACTGTTCATTGTTCATTGCTGAATCAGTTTATTTTCAGATTACATCTACATTGCCAGTTCTCTGAGTTGAGACTCCACTGTGATTCATTAGTTTACTAAGTTACAAATTTTCAGGGATCTTCAGTAATATAAATGATCTGAAATGTCATGGCTGAACTGACTTAGAAAACAGGTTGCATTTTTATGTTTATAACACTCAAGAATTAACAGTTGTCTTAATTTTTGTATAAATATTTTTGACAAGCAGGATGTATTTATATATACATGTAAACACTATCTTTTAAAGAGTTTTCTGGCTTATTTCCCTTGAATGATGTCTGAAGTCTGTGTTTATAACCCATTCATTTCCTTCTTTATAGGTCAGTATGAAAGAGTTTTTATTTATCCTACCGTTTTTCTCCTAAACAAGAATAATAAAAAAAACATCCAAGGAAGTAAAATGTTTACTTTTTCTGTTTTAATTAAATTAATCAAAGATAGTTTAAACAAACAAAATCCTGGAAAAGGAATTTAAGCAATAATTACATTTAAGTACAAACCATTCCTCACCTCTTCAGCAGAAATGTAGTTTTTTACTTGATCATGTGAGTTTCAGTAGCTTAACCCTACACCTCTGTTTTAGAGGAATAAATGTAAGAATGTAGTTTTGGTTTTAAGATTCATCCCCAGATGCTTGGAAATTGCTATTATGAGCATGTTGCATTTGGCAGTGCTGCTAGTATGTACCCAAAGAAGTAAAATACAGAATAACAAAGGAAAAAAACCCAGTATGTGTAAAAGAAAGGACAGCCAGTGAGGAAAGGCTCCATTTCCAGTCTGAGTGCTGCAAACAACAAGTTTGACCATAATATAAGGACCATAGTCATAGGACTGACTTGCTCTTTATCTTCCTCATGGTATCTCATTCTACATTCAAAACTCACCATTTCCCAGCAGTACTCCAGCTTCCCATATGTTGTTTAATTACATGAGATAGTGATGAGCTAGGTTTGAGCTGAGTTCCATGGCTTGTGTGACGTGCAGAATCACGACTCTACAGCCTGTGAGGTTATAAAGTAAAGTTGTTCTTTTACGTAACCAAGTGGTCCATCCCTCATAAGAGGTTCGTAAAAAAAAAGAGAACAGGCTGGTTGAATTTCTGCTTCCAATTGATCTAACAAATCTCTTCCCAAGAGAGCCTTGGGTGAATTGGGCATATACAAAAATTTATGTATAACCACTTGTTTGCCAATTTGTGTTTTAAAGGCTTACTAAAGAATGCCTTTTCACTCTGGCCAGTAGCACCTTTAGCCACTATATAATCTTTTCCAGTTGGTGCTAATTCTTTATTTAAAACAGAGTAGGTGGCTTCTGTATCCACTAGGAATTCCACCTTTTGTTGCTGTTTCCCTAGCTTCATTATAACCAGTGGATCCACTAGGGTAGATTCCCCAGGTCTCTGTCAGTCTTCCTTCGAATATGCTTGTATCCTTGGTCCCGTCTTACTCCTTTTTTTCCTTTCCAGACAATCGTTTTTCCAATGACCCTTCTGTTTACACCATGCACATTGGTCCCTTCCTAATTTCCCTCCCCTTTGGGGCTTTTGCCTATCTCTCGTGTCCCAATCTTCCTCTTCTTGTACTGTTGCCACTATCCTTTGACCCCCTTCTACTTTCCTAATTCCATCTTCCCTATTACTATAAACTCTCCATGCCTCATCTAACAAGACCTCCAGGTTTCGGCTCTCAGTTGGTCTCAATTTCTGTAATTTCCGTTGTATGTCTCCAGCAGACTGGCCGAGGAACAAGGACACCAATTGTTGGGTTCCTACCTCATCACCAGGATCTAAAGGAGTATTACAACACATTACACCACACAGCCGGTCCAAGAACTCGGAGGGTGACTCAGAGGGGCCTTGTCTAATTGCATATAGGGCAGACCAATTTATAGTCTTTGGAATTGCCTTTTCCAATCCTTTTGCAATCCAATCCTGATATGCTTGTAATCTATCCACGTGTGCTGACCTGTTCACATCCCATTTTGGGTCTTGGAGAGGAAAATAATCTTTGCTATCCTCTCCTATGGCTTTATAATGTTCTTCAGCCAAATCTCCAGCCACTTAGATCACCAATTGCCTTTCTGATTCTGTCAATGCTTCCAGCAGCACTTGGATATCATTCCAATCTGGATTATGCTCTCGTATCAGGAAGCGATAATATTCTGTAACGTTCATGGGGTCAGCACAATATTCCTCTGCCACCTTTCTCCAGTTTTCCAGATCAAAGCTGTTAAAGGGTACCTGGATTAACATTGTTCTTCCGTCTAGCCCAACTGCCTGCCTCAATGGGGCTTGAATCACTGGCCCAGCCACTTGGTTCAAGGGGGCCTGGATTACTGGCTTTTGGGTCTTGGGTTGGCTACGGGTGCGTGCTGAGATTGGGCTATCAGGTGTTGGGAGAAGGGTTCGCCGGGTCAAGAAATTACTCAATATGAGTTATGCATCTTGCTCACCTTTATTAGCTTCTAACACTTCTTATATAGACTCGATACACAAGCATGTTCCCAAAGCAAAAATATAATTGGTTATTATTCCCTAAGCGCGCGCTGCTCTCACACAGCTAATTATCATGATTAGAACAAGCATTCTATCCATGCAGCTATTTGCGTTAGCTATGTTTTAGCCTTGCGGTTTGCTACTCCCTTTATTCCCATTCCGCTCCCTATCTCCCTTGGCCTTGCACCTGTCTTCCTTAACAGCTGCAGCTTGTTACAGCCACGGCCTGTTAGTACAACAAAGTTACTTGGTCTCAGGATTCAAGAATAGATCAAGGCCACTTCCTTGTTAACTTCAGCACAACAACTTCAGCACAATTCTAATTCCAGGCCTATTCTAATTCCAGGCCTGGATTGTGCAGATCTTAGGGATTCTATGGCCACACTTCTGCAGCCATTCTTCTACAATTCCCCCTTTTTTCTTTTGCACAAGCCAGGCCTGACTGGTTATGTTAAAAACTGCTCTCTTTAAACAAGAAAAAGCACAGCTAAAAACTAAAAGCATTACAATAATGATTATAACAAAGTGTATTCCTTCCATCAATAACGTCTTTAACCAACCTGTTATCCCCAATCCTCTCAACCATTCATCGAAGGGATTATCATCAGCAAGAATATGCTTCATGTTTCCCTGCAGTTGTGACAACTTCTTGTGCATAGATATGGAATGATCGGAAAGGTTCATACAACATCCCTTCAAAATCCTCACAACCGTGTCCATGTGCTAATAACAAAAAATCTATTGCAGCTCTATTTTGTAATGTAGCATGCCTAACACTATCTACATCAAGCAATAACGAACTTAAAATCTGCGATGTAAGATTAAATTGTTTCTCTCCCCAGCCCGCTAACCTTCGTATATTCTTAGCATTTAATGCAGCCATTGCCCCCGGCATAAATATGGAGGCTAGGACATTTGCTGTTACAGACTGTAGATCGACTCGGTCATTACATGTTTCATCAAAGGTGCGCAGTGCCCTCCGTGTTCTATGAGATTGTGGAGTCATTTTTAATAAGTCTTTCATATGTGGAGCAAACAAAGTCAAACGTCCTAAATAACATGGCCCACCGACAGGATGCATAGTTATTCCTGGCCACGCTCTGTCCCCACATATCAGAAAGACTCCCGGTGGCAACTGATAACCCCCTGATACATTTACATGGAAACCCCCAGTTTTCAATTCACCCCAAATAGGTGAACTGGTTAGATTTTGAAACCCTGTATAAAACCCCCATTCACCTTGATGTGTTAGCCATAACTGCCACGGGTCACCACACCAAATTACTCCAGTGCCATTCACGGGCTGAAGTGGTGATGACATGTGGGTACAGTCTGCCATACCAGTTGCAGTTACATTAACATATTCAACAGGTACAACGCTAGCCAATAGGTCTAACTCCTGCAAAGGTAAATGATGTGGCTGATTTAAATTCTCAATAACCGTCTTCTGCCATGCTGCATTACGCATAGAAGGCCAAACATATTGTCCATTTGGACTCATACATGTACC
This sequence comes from Falco cherrug, assembly GCF_023634085.1. Lineage (NCBI taxonomy): Eukaryota > Metazoa > Chordata > Aves > Falconiformes > Falconidae > Falco > Falco cherrug. Next base: position 2,327,757 of record NW_026599288.1, on the reverse strand, counting down.
ATTCTGATTGGAAGTCAGATCCACTGTTTTAACATTCCAAAAACCATCAAAATTTGTTTCATTCTCTTGCAGGGGAATACCAATTAAACAAGTTCTAAAGGGGTTGTCAGCTTGTTGCAGACTCAAACAAAAGTCTGTTACCCCTGTGATATTTGCCCATGTCACCCATATGTTTGTTCTAGGCAAGATGTCAAAAATACTTTGGCCAATGGGTAAAAAATTCATCAAGACCGTAAACCAAGTCCACCACTTAAACATGTTTAGTCCTACAATTTCCACCCCTTTTTTTTTTTCCCCACATTCCACCCCACAAATCTGTGCTTTCACAGATTCTGATGATGTATGCTGTCTCCAATCAGCATGGTATTACACTAGTCGTATGCTTTCTCTTGCTTCATGCCCAGTTACTAATCAAACACATACACTCTTTACACCACTTACATTTAAGCTTTGGCTTACAGAACCGTTTTACCCCACATAGCATACATTGGCACAATACCCACGGGTTACATCCCTTACAACATAGACAGTTCATTCCATCTGCTCGCTCTGAGTCTTCTCTTCCGTTTTCTGATCTTGACATACAGGTCACACAAACTTGCTAGGGACCCATATAGGTCCTTTATCTGTGGAGATACAAAAATAACCTCTACCAATAAATAACACCAGATTAGGTCCTTCCCATACGCCTGAAGCCATATTTTTATACAGAACATTCAAACCAGGAACTGCAGCTGTTTGGTTCCCTCGCGCTGTTTGGTGATGTATAGCAACAGGTGGTCCCTCTCTATCCTCCATAAGGGAGAGATAGTTTAAGGTAAACAACACCTTAGTCAACCGTTTAGTTACGTCTATGTCCTGCCATACTCCCTGTCTCTGAAGATAATCCTTCAGGGTATGGTTTGCCCTTTCAACAACTGCTTGCCCCGTTGGGGAGTGAGGAATCCCTTTAAGGTGTTTAATTCCCCAAGTTGTCATAAACCTAGCGACTCGTTGACTACTATACGCTGGACCATTGTCTGTCTTTATTTCTAAGGGTACTCCCACGAAAGCCAAACAAGACATTAAGTGTCTCTCCACATGTAATGCCTTTTCACGGGTTTGTGCAGTGGCCCATATAAAATGAGAATAGGTGTCAATTGTGACATGCACATACTTAAGCTTCCCAAAGTCAGGTACATGTGTTACATCCATTTGCCAAACCTGAAGTGCCTTCAGACCTTTTGGATTAGTGCCCACCCCTAAACCAGGTCCATGATGACTACATTGAGGGCAGGAGCAGACAATACCCTTTGCATCTGCTATGGGTATTTGATACTGTCGATGTAAAGACTTTGCATTCTGATGAAACATCTCATGGCTCTTACGAGCTTCTTCAGACTTACTTGTTGGAGGAGTTA